>NC_031773.1:10445960-10798670 GCF_001522545.3 Parus major
CTAAATCTAAATCTAAATCTAAATCTAAATCTAAATCTAAATCTAAATCTGTTTCATTTTATCTTTAAATATTTCTATTTATTGAAATGGCTCCTGGGTTACAGAAATATTAAAGTCAGTGTTTAGAAAAATAGAGGATGGAAGTGCGTTCTGCTGATCATTCCCTCCAGAGACAGCAAAAAAACCTGTATGCTCTTTTATGCAGTACCATGATTTGTGATTAAAAACAGACCTGTTGTAGTAAGTGGTGTACTAGGAAGCCTGGATGGAATATGCAGCCTCATTTTCTAGAAACTGATTTTGGAAGGATGTTAGCTGATCTTGAAAAGATAGTCATTAAAGATATGTCTGTGTCAGAAAAAAAACCAACTCTAGCTGCTAGGGAAATCATCTGGGAACCATGATTTTATTTGTAAGTGTGCCTCTGTGACTTGGTGCTCATGTTAATCCTCTCCAGTAATTTCTCTACGCTGCATCATGTCACCCTGCTGTTTAAAGTCAAGATCCTAAATTTCATTAATTTATAAGGGATTCACCTGTTGAGCTGGTGAATGATCCTTAACCATATGCTGTCAGGAATAGGGAAGTGAAGTAGTTTGGGGACTGGATAGCTAATAGAGAAGGTGTAATATCCCCTGAATCTCAAAGGACCATTGTCATCTCTCATGAATAACTGCTTTGTTCCTGCTAGGGCAGCCACTGTGTGTGGCAGACTTTGTGCAAAGAAATTGGAAGACATATAATAGTACCTTGCAGCTTAAAAAACCCAGCATCTTTTGTGGGCTAGGTAGGAGTACCAAGGAGAAAACTCGCCTCAAGGTTTGCAGGGTCAATAGCATGGAGAAAAACCTGTCCCTAGAATATCCTTCTCCATTTGTCCTTCTTTTATTTTTATTTTTTTTCACTTTGTACCAGTTATGAAACGCCTTGTAGTCTCTTCAAGTGTCAGAACTTGTCTGAGCTGGTGATAAATGATGTCTTGCAGATTGGAAATGTTGCTGCTATATATCTTCAAAGAGCTCTTCAGAGCCAGGTAAAATACATGACGGAAGCAACAAAAGCAATATTCATGCCTTTTTGCCAAGAAAAATTAGCATAAGAGGAGGATTTTAAACATCCTTTTTTTCTTTTATAGGATGTTTTGAGTTATCAAATTCAGCAACTCAAGTAGGTACCAGCGTGAAAGGGTGGTGACTTTCCTGAACTTCATAGCAAAGCTAGAAAATATGTCTAATTCTTCTGTTGAAGTCAAAGCTTGACTGTGAATTTATTGTCTCTAGTATCTTAGTACTTGCATGTTTTTGATTCTGTTGCTGCCTTTGGTGCATTTTTCTTACATTCATTAAAATGATCATTTTAAGTAGGTCTAGGTTTAGCCTATTAAGGGAAGAGAATCTGCCTAAAAGGTTAATACATCCTGGTGGAAACCATTCTGGCAGTATTAGCTATCTGGATATACAGATGAAGCATTCATTCTCTTTGGTCCTAAGCTAAAACATTGATTATTTTGGTCATTTTTTAAGTTGGAAGCCTTCTTGGATGAGGCCCAGAATGATACTTGTACTTTGGAAAAGTGATCCTAATAGCCATAACCAAAATTTTCCTCTGTAAATGTAATAAATATTTATTTTTCCTTTCAAGCATAAACATTAAGAACATTAACACTGTTACTGTTACAACGAAGGTTGTATGGAAATTGCATTTCGTCTAATGAGATCTGCTTGTTAAATGTCATGGTGTACTGAAAACATTAATATGGGCTTTTGCCAAGTAATTTATGATAGTCACTTGGTAGCTGATTTGAGTAGGTATCTTTCTCAGTGGTCAGAATTAAATAAAAACATCTTCTTAATTCTGAGCTGGCCATATTTAAAGAGTAATTAATTACATTTCATGCACTGGAGTTGACAATGCAGCAAAAATCTTCTTTTGATAATTCTCATGGAGTCATTACAATAAAGAATACACAGATTCCCCTCTCTTTCTCCCTCTGCTTTTGTCTTTCCTTTTCCTTCTCTGATCCAGCAAGATGTATTTGCTTGGTCATCACAGAGAATATTTTCCAGGTTTAAAAATGTAATTTTCTATCAGAAGTTTTCATTATATTGAATTGGAGACCTGGCGTGCGTGTGATCTGTGATAAGAGACACTAAGGAAAAACACCAGGTAGGCATAACTCCTCTGTAATTGAGAAAAGCAGAGTGAAATTATGGTTATAGAAATTGTGCCAGCAGATTAATTTCCAGGGGTGCTTATTATTATCAGAAAAATGTGACAGTTATTTTTATGATGGAAAGCTGCCATCCATTTTAATGGATCTATACACATTTTTAAAGAGCACAGGAAGAAAAGCAAGGAGTTTACAGTTGGGGTAAGGTAGATGTTTTAGTCTGTTATTTTGTGAAGCTTTGACTGCTGACAAAACTTCCAAGCAAAATGAATGTAGTACTGTGGATTTGCCAACACTATGTGCAAGAGGAAAAAAAAATAAAGTTGTTTCCTCAGATAAAAAAACCTTTAGAGGTTTTCTGATAATTTGGCCTTTTTTGATGCTAAATCTTAATGATCATTAGTGGCTCATTTCTGTTCATCTCCCCAGGGGAAATGAGACTTTTGCCGTCACTGGATCTCTGAATGCAGGTGATAGTTTCAAAATCAATTATCCAGTTTAAGCCAGGTTTGACAGAAAAATGAAATTCTGGTGATTGTGGTACTGAAGGCTTTGGGAGAGTCAGATGTAGCTCTGTTTAAGCACAGGAATATTAGACACCAGAGAATTCACATGGGAAAGAACTGGTGCAAAGGGCCCATGCTGGATTGCTGCGTTTACCAACACTTTTCTTATTCTGTTTCTTGTAAATAAAAGGTTGTCAAATAAGGATCAGAAAAACTTCATCAGCTTCTGTTTTGTTCCTGTGTCTGATGTAGTTCCAGGAGGATTCACACTGGCCACACAGGGAGCCAGAAACAGAGCTGCATGCAGCATCATGTTCTGCATAGTTTCTTTCAGAACACAACTTTGTTCCTAACATTGCTTCTGATGTTTGTAATTATCGCTCCTATTGTTTGTAGATTTTTTGAGGAAAAAAATAGAGGCTCATTTTTCAAAATGTTATTTGACTTAAGGCTCATGCAATAACGTCAAGACAAGAAACACCTTTTACCTTTAGGCTGTCCCTAGAAGTTTTTAAGGTGTGTCCTTTATAAAGTATCTTGGGGGTCTTATTCAAGCCTGATTGATTGATTCCACAGTATGCATTGCCTCATCTTCCATGCCTCACAGTTTCTGCAGCAGGGAAGACGGGCAAATTCCAGAAGAATCCCACCCGAGGAACACTGGAGGATTTCATAGCTTTGACACAGTCAATGAGTGCTGTCCCTTGAGTTGTCCTTCATCAGAAGAAGAAAAATACTTTTTGCCAGTATTTGTGTCAATTCAAATGTCTTTTATAGAGTTTTATAGATGTATGAAGCCATTTCTTTTTCTTCTTCCAACTACTCCTATATTCACGTCTGTACCTCCCTTAATTGCATTGGATGCAGAAATCTCTCTAACAGAATGAGCATCACATTTTTCAGTGTCACTGCAGTCCCATCCATCAAGAACTTTATCCGTCATCTAATTGTATTAACCTTGAGTGATTTCACTAGGTCAGCAGAACACAGAAAGAGAAAAGGCTTTACCAGTTCTGTCTCTATACTTTAAATGTAGAAACTGCTCAGATGTATAGGCAAATAAGCAGTCTATCATATGGGAAATCAGTCATTGGACTGTTACCCCATTACAGTGGGCAACAAAAAGAAATCATAGCCTTCTCAGACTCCTTTTGATCTCTTCCTAGGACATACTTTCAGAAGCCATCTCAATATTTGTTCTAATCATATTGAAGATACTAAACAAGGAAACTGTTAAATTTCTTTGATAAAATCCAAGGCTAGTTAAGTCCATGTAGAAAACTGCAGTCCCCACTAGCTTCTCTTTCACCATGAGATCCAGTATCATCTAAGAAATTTAGAATAAAGGTTATGAAAGTTTCTGGACATAATATGATTCAGTGACTTTTCCTTGCATAAAAGACAGAAATGTACAGATTTAGAGGAAAAAATAAAAATTTAGTAAGAAGTTTTTGGGGGCAGCGACTGGTGATGTATTTCTTATGATCCAGAAATATGTTGCCTTATGACATCTCAGTCTGCTTTTGACACAAAATAATCATTGAAATGAATTATATTTCTGTGCAAAAACATGTCCTATCATCAGATTATGCTGAAAACTTTGTATTTTTTGAATAGTCTGTTTCAAAAACCCAGACAAACATTTATCAGGACTTACAGAGCCTTAGAGTCTCAATTTAAAGACTTTAGTTCTTAATTTGACCCAGCTTTGATGTAATTATGTCTGGAAAGATGGTACATACTAAGTCCCTAGCTTTGCTCAACATGAGCAAGTTTCCACTGTTCCAATTACAGCAAGCAGGTCTAATTCAAAGGCAGTTTGCAAATCCATCAAGAGTGGTGCAAGATGTGGTTATCACACAATACTGTAGCAGATAGAAAGAAGCAAGTGAAAAATTCCCTTCATGTACACATAGGTCACTGCTCAGGACCATTCAGTCCTGGGGTTATAGAAGGAGAATGTTTTGCTGTCTGCCATATTATGATTTCTGCTGCTTGTTAAATACAATGGATGAGGAAAATGGTAAAAATTCAGGTTTGTTGTAAGTGCTTTTATGTAAACTGTGACAGTAGTTGTCTGTGTTTATTCTAGACATCCTAAATGCTTATGGTAAGGCATTTTGCAATATAACCTCCTGCATCTTCTGCCTTTGCCTTTGATGGAGAAGGTGAGCTTTACGTGAAACATCTTTCTTTTCTTATTTGCAGCTACTGTTCAGAAAGTAGAAACTGGTATTTGCCTTTTGAATAAAGGCAATGAAAAGAATAAATAATTTCATTAAAAATGGAGAATTGTCTAGGCATAAAATTTGTTTATTTGTCTTCACAGCGCCACCGTGTATGTATTTATTTTCTGCATGATAGCTGATTAATCTGTTTCGACAGCAACTTAATTTTACTAGCTAAGAGATAGGGCTGAGCATCTATTAGCAAGTATTTCTTGTGAGGCACTTGCCTGAGGCTAGTTTCTTACTTAAATTAAGAACCTTTTAAAGCACATCAGCTAAGTAAATGTACCTGGGTGTCTTTGAAATGCTGTGCATGTCTCTGTTACTAATCAGAGAACAGCATAAAAATGAGACTGAAAATCAGTGTGTGAAAACCAGTTTTAAGATGGGGTTCTTCTCTTCTTCTTATGAAGAGGAACTAATTAGTATTTGCTCCTTTCTCCTTTTATTGTAATATTTTTCTTCTTCTAGGATGCTCTTATTTTAGCTATCCCCATATGTATTAAAACATTTGATTATTGGTAACATACTATAATTTTAAAAGTGGCAACACTTGTGCTGTTCTGGCTGATCAAAGATGGACTGATGAGGAATCCTAGCATTTGAAAGAAGCAAGAGCCAGCAGCCTCTCCTGTCCACATCTTTATCCCAAGCAGTTAAATTAAGGGTAAAGTCTGAAGTAGCGCTCAAGGGTGTAAATGTAACAGTAGTGAAAGGTGCAGCAGCCCAGGGACAGCTCTGTGTCACTGTCACACTGACTGTACCCACAGCAGCCCAGGGACAGCTCTGTGTCACTGTCACACTGCACCCACAGCAGCCCAGGGACAGCTCTGTGTCACTGTCACACCCATTGCACCCACAGCAGCCCAGGGACAGCTCTGTGTCACTGTCACACCCGTTGCACCCTCAGCTGCCTCTTGCACACAGCCAGGGCCACCCAGGTTTCTCGGGAAAATCTGTGCAGGTACAACTTCGGCTGATGAAATAAGAAGAGTTGCTCCATGTGCCAGGGAGAGATTAAATTATTTTGTATACAGGTGATGTTCTAGTCGGCTGCAGTTGAAGGCATTTTTAATATTTTTCAGTACTGAAATGAAGCCAGAAATGAAATGTGTTGTGGGGAAAAAACACCCACAAGCAAACCTATCAGGCACACAAAAATGCAAGCAACCAAAAAGAAAAAAACAAAAACGAAACCAAAAACAAGCCCAGAAAACACAAAAAAACAAGCAAAACCCTAACAAAACTCAAAAAAGGGGCAATGTTTTTTGCTTGTCTACTGTATTTAATTCTCTGGTAGCTGTGGAGACTGTAAGACAAGAAAAGATCTGGTGGGTTAAGGAATAATGTTGAACACCTGAGTAGGGAGAAAAATGTGTGATGCCTCTGAATTCACTTTTTATGAGGGATTAATCACCAAAATATTTAGAGAAATAATCATTTCTTTGAAGAAACATGAGTTTCATTTGGGTCTGGATAAAAATAAAAAATGTATGTGGTGGAACAGTGGAATGGATGAGGGGAAATACCTTCTGATCATAATTTACCTGCTAGAAGTAAAAAAGATAACAATTTCTTAAAGAAAGAAGTCCTTGGAAGGTGACCTCTAAGCTTATTTTTGACCTTTCTTTTTTATCCTTATTTTCTAACAGATAAGAGTTAAAGAGCCATCTTATTTCCTACTGAAATACTTTATTTCCTACTGAAATACTTTATTTCCCTTCAATTTGCTTTCTGTCTTAAAATGACTATTCCTCATCCTGACCTTGTGGCATTTAAATAAAATGGAACAAAATGTGTGTATTATGTGAACAGAAATCACAAGAAAGGACAGCCATAAGGAGAAGCACATTTGTGACAAATTGGTTGAGCTGTGATGTTCTTTTGCACTGCATAAACAAATGCAAATATTGTGTTGAATGAAAAATGCTAAATGGAGCCACAAAGACTGAAGAATAACTGAAAAAACTGTAAAGGCACATGAGGTAAAAACTAAAAAAAGAAAATAAAATAAAAAGTGGATTCTGGCAGGGCATATGTGACACCAGTGATGAAAATATACAGAATGGAGCAGTGTGTGCAGAAGAGGACAAGAAAAGTGAAAGTAGTAGAGATTAAAGGGAACAAAAGAAAAAACTGGAAGAAAGGGCAACAGAAAGATGAAGAAAAAATAATTATAAGATTTGAAATAAGATTAAATTGAGTTTTAGTGGCTAAATGGGGAATTAAAGCAATAAGGAAACATAATCCAGAGTTGGGGTAAACTGCTATCTTTAGCAGTTGATTCTCTATAAACTTTGACTGTTTCATGTAAATTTTCTCAAATACTGTGTTAATCTGGTGGCACTAATATTATTTATCCTTGTAAAAATTGCTAGTCTCAGGGAACACTTACCACAAAAGTAATTTACTGGACAAGCCCAGCAATTTTGAGTTTTAATAAATAAAAAGCTACAAGCAATTAATGGAACTGCTAAGTACTTGCTAGCAAAAATCCTGCTTAAAATAGTGTTTCTAGGATTATGCCCCCTGTAGTTTTTTAAATATCCCAGAAGTGGTAGAGTTCCCACAACTCCCCTCAAGCAATTATTTCACAGTTTAAGAAATCTGTGAAGATAACTTCTGAGCTCAGCTTCGGTCTTTGTCTTTTACTCAGTTAATTGCACAGACAGGGCTAATGAGAAACAACTTGTTCAGTATTAGCTTTTGTCCTTTGGAAAACTGTTCCCAAGTCCCTTCACAAGCTGTTGTTTTGCTGAATTACAGATGTATTTGAAACTACTATCTTAGCTCTTCTTTCATTTCCCAGGTCATGCTGTAGCTCTCCTGTGGTTCTTTTCTGGACTCTGCAGTTTTTCTTTCCTTCCCCTTCACTCTGCAAAATTGAGTCTAGATTTTATGTGGGTGCCATGGGGTGGTACAGTTATTGTTGTGTCTTTAACTGCATTGTCTCTAACGTTTAATGTGAAGATCAGAATTAAGTACAAGTAATCAAGGTTTGATTAGATCTGGGAGAATTTTTGTTAGTCAGGTGTTGGATAGTGTTGGGTTTTTTCCTTTTTCTTTTTTTTTTTTCAATTCTATCACAATGGAAGCAGTTCCTCCACCTCTGCCCTGAAGAAAACCCAAACAAAATGTTTTACAGCAACACTGCTGAAACTGAGGACATGGCCCCCAGATTTGTTCCCACAGGTCTCCAGTGCTTGCAGCCAGGGAAAAGCTGGAGGGCTCTCACGGCAAGCCCTGTGCTTCCTCCAGCATGGATGAGCAAAGGTTGCAGCCTGCCCATGGATTCTTTAAGCATCCCCATGTGGAATATGTTGGAAGTGGTGTCAGCAAGGCCCAGGGCTGGCAGGCTGTGGAGGGAGAGGGGACGTGTGGGTCCCAGAGCCTGGACCCCTGGGATGTGGCAGCTCCTCTGCCTCCAGGCTCCAGCATATGGTCAGGGAGGGCCTAAGGAGGCAGGAATGAGGCAGAAGGCAAGCTGGATCTGTCAGTCAAGAGCTTGACTACATAAATGAGTATTTTAACTTTTGGTTTTTATAGACTGCAGCTGATACAGTTAGAGGTTTGAGATCCCCTCCATGCCCTGAGCTGGATGAAGTATTTTATGCTGAACTATAACCATTTAATTACAGGCAGGTTCAGCAGGTGTATCTAAGATGCTCATTTCATGGAAAAGTAGTTGGCAGGTAGTGGAAGATACCACAAATTAACAGGGATTGTTGGGTTGCAAACCTCATTTGTGGACAGCTATTAAATATTCCAATAAGACAACAGTGCAGTAGTAGTAAGCCTGAGTTACTGCAGGCCGACAATTAGTTTTTTCACCAGGTTTTTTGAATTTTGCCAAGTCCTGCTCTGGATAAGGCATGATTTTCCATGGGGATTTTGAATTTGGTTTGTATGAACATGCAAGTCTCTAATTCCAGTTACCCATCTCCAACATCCCAGTTGCAAAAACACTTCTTGTTCTTTCAGTGCAAGTTATGCTCCAATTTTGTTGTATTCTAAACAAAGACTAAATTATCATATCCATTTAACAAGGAACACAAGTAGGAAATTTTTACCTGAGTAACCTGATTTTGGTTGTACTAAACTGAGACCTGAGGTCTATCCACACCTTCAGCAATGCCTGGCTCAGGTGTTTATGAAGGCCTTTAAGACAGGATTGTCTGGTTATGAGACTTCTCTAGAACACTTCAGTGGCTTCCAGCCATCATTATCACAGATTTCATAAAGTTTAGGAGACTTGATACTCAATATTTGTCAATGGATTTTTCTTCCATAAAGTTGTCCAGCTGTCCTGTGAACTGAGGCAAATATTGTAAATCCTTTGGGAAGTAATATCATAAAATCTTTATAGTGAGATACATAGAGAAATTCATTTTGTCACAATGTGCTAAATGATGCCATTTTCTGATGCTACCTAATCCTTGTTTAAGAGGGCAGTAAGCAAATATTACTTATTCATTCATCATTCCAGATTTCTTAGATTTCTTTCCTGTCCCACTCCAATTTTTATCTTTTCCAGGTTCAAAAGTTCCATTGTATACAGTCTGTGTCCTCTGCTGTAATATTTTCTATTTTGCTTTACTTGGGTTTGGGTTACTGTGCCTAATGGACTTTGCATTCATTCCATCAGTACTTTGTAACTGTCGATATGGTCAATGAGTTTCTTTCTCTGAAACCCTAACCTTGAGATCTCATTCCTTTGTGGTGATAACTATTTCAGACCCAACCACAGCATAGTTTTCTTTCCTTACATACATCACTTCATTTTAATTTATATTTCATTTTGTCTTTCTTTCCACTCAGTGCCTTGAAGCTCTTCTGCAGCATATCGAGTTGGCCTTTGTCTTTACTCCATGGAATAGTTTTTATTATAGCTCACATTTGGTGCTGCACCGTTCATTCCCTCATCCAGAGGGAACTTGCCCTTTTCCTATTTTTTTTCCTTTTTGCTGTTCTGGCTTTAAATATGCAAGAGAAAATAAAATTGAGATCTCTCTCATTCTTGAATAGGTTTCCTAATGCTTCATGCAAATGTGACTCAAGCCTGTGGGTAAACCTTAACAGCTCTAAAAATAACAGCTTTACCTTCTCCTATCACTGACAGGCTATTCCACCTGTCCAACTAAGATAAACTCTCTGCCTAAAGGAGGCACAGCAAAGGCAAGAGCAGATACTGCAGAGGCATTTAGCAGAAGAGGTATTCACTTCAGAAAGCACAGAAGAGGCAGATGCCACAAAGCTCCAGGCAGAGAGGACTGGGGAATTGGCAGCCAGGATAACAGCAGAGCAGTCAGACCTGGTTTTTCCTCCAGGTTTTGCTGAGCTGACAGTGATCTCAGTTTTCACAAGGTTTTGAGGAGCTCAGAGGCCCTGGCTTTTTGCTAAACCGTGGTGGTGGTAGTTGCACTCCAAGGGTTTTTAATAAGTTACTTCATGTGAACTGATAGTTTATAAATCAGTGTCTGTAAATTCATTACCCACTACTTGAATCTTTTAGAGAAAATTATTATGAGTGTGGAAAACAGTCTCAGTTTGACCATTTGAAACCTCTTGAAAGGTTTATGATTAATGCAGTCACTTAACATTTTCTGTCATGATGTTTTCTCTTTTTTCCCACTTCCAGACTCTATGTACAGCTCATTAAGCACACCTGTGGCCACACAACTATGAAATATTTTGTTATTCAAGATGCATCCTTCTGGTATTAAACTAGTGTTCATGCCCTACAGGGTTTGTTTTCTCTATTAAAAAAATAGCCAGAAATGTGCTTTTTAAAGAAATACTACAGGGAGCTCTACTGTTCCCACCTTGCTCACCAAATGGACATTGTGTACTGTAAGGAATGGAAGCAATCAAATTCACTGGAGTCAGAAATTTTCATATGCCTCTTTCCCATTCACAAAGAACAACTGACTATTTACTGTCCAGATATTATTTGTGTAATTTACTTTTCTAAAGGACCAGTAGAAATGCTATTTCTACTGAAGGTGAAATAACCATTTAAAGCAATGTTTGGCTTAACAGTGAATTTACTGATTAAGCATTTGATTGTTCACTTTCAGGGTCAGTTCACGAAACACCATAGAAACATCACAGAATGGTTTGGGTTGGAAGGGACCATAAAAATTATCCAGTACCAGGCCCCCTCCCAGGGGGTGTTAAAGTCCTTTGCTTCCCAAAGTAACCAGTAATATGTAATTTGCTTTAATTACTGTTATTAATTAAGCCTGTGCTTATCTGTATTGTTTTGAACAACTTAGGCTGTATTTGGCTAAATAAAAAAATATTATTTCTAAGTAGGTAAACATCTACTCCTTTATCCCAAAGGAAGCCAAAGAGTGTGTGAACTTGGAATATGCACAGTGTAGTGGTTTGATTTAGCTGACAATTTAAAAAGTATCTGTCTTCAAGTACAGCAGCTGTCCTTTACATATAATTGAAATTATTGTTATGGGAAAACAACGCAGAACAATTTACTTTTCCATTCAAGGTCTATTCTTTGTGGGTTGGTTTGTGGGTTGATTTCTTGCTTTCTTTGTTTTGTTTTTTTTTTTATTTGTTTTTCCTAAGATACCCAAAGCAATTCAATCTGAAAAAGAGTGCTTAGTAAATTTAAGTTAAAGAAAATTACCAGGCTTTAATTTTGGTGGATGCATCCCATACTTATTTGTCAGAAAGCCTTAGAGTCCAACAGGTCACAATGTTTTGTTGCTCAAACTATTTTGAGCATCTTTCTCTGTCATATCCAGAAGGTTCAGTTTAAAATTGTTGCTTTCTTCTATTAAAATCTGGACAATCTGAATCCCCTAAATGCTGGCAGTGACTTTTTTACCAATAATCCAAGATATATGAAAAATCAGAATATTACGACGATTGATTACTCAAGTCAATAATCTACAAAAACTACAGCAAAGCTTGTACAATAAGACCTGTTGATTATGTTCCTGAATAGATGAAGGAGAATTTGAGCTTCTTAACCAGGGCAGTAGTTTACTATCCACAGTGGGCAATGTAAGAACATTTGCTGGATGTTATCATAAAATTTTCAGTATTTTTTCAATCTTTTAAATTATTTGTCTTACTCAATAATCTGTTTAAAATTAGTAAATTCAACTGTAATAAATATATCTTCAGTTTTAAGGATCAAAATTGTGCCCTGTTTGCACCTGTCTTCTAAAACCAGAAGAGAACAAATACTCAATTTTCCTAACAGAGCCTCTTAGCTTGTGTCTGGCAGGACTGCTGGCAGCAGCCCAAGGTATTCCTAGAGCATGCTGTTAAGGCTTTGCACCAGGTGACAGGCAGAAAAGGTACCAAAGCCTACAGGTAGCATTTAGCTCCCAGCAGGCAATTCCCAGCTGTGCTGCTTTGTGTGTCAACCATAAAATGTGTGTTGTCTTTCTGAAGCCTGACTAAGCAGCTTTGGATATTACAAAGGCTCTGCTGCATGTTTTAATTTACATAGATTAGTCTTTCTCTTTTTTTATTACATTGACTAATCAGGAGAATATCTTAGCCCAGACATGTTTATAACCCTGTCTGGCTGTGTTTGGCTACATAGATAAAATATCCTCTCATTTGCATGATTATTGCATGAAAGCAGTACTCTTAGAAGGCCAAAACACTGATTTAATAGTCTTTCCCCGCCTCTCTTTTTATTTTAGATCCCAATTGTCCAAATCCTCACCTTCTTCCACTTCTTTGCTTTGGTGAAACTTTTTGCTTTTGGTTTTCATGGCACAGGCTGAACAGCTTGGCTCAGTTCTCAGGCTCAGAACATTGGATGTGGATTTGTCAGGGATGGGGTTTGCTGTAGCTGAAGTTTTGCTGCTCAGCATTTGCCCTTCCCTAGGTTGTGCTGGGCAAACAGGACAATCCAGGTGTGAGGAAGGAGCTGAAGCCAGGGTGGAAAGAGAGAAAGGGAAATATGGAGCAGTAGTTTACTGTAGGGAAAATCTTGGGAAAACTGAGGACAATCTTTTGGGCATTTGAAGATCCACCACTGAGTGGCTTTTGTGGCAGGCTGCAGCTGCTTCACAGGGGCTGGCAGGCAGGAGGAAACATCTCAACGCTCTACTGCTGCTCCATCCTCAAAGCATAAACTGCTCTGAGTAGAAAAAGAACCAATTAGTTTCACATAAAAGTCAGTAAAATAATAGTTTCATGTCTTATTATTTCAGGAAACAAAATTGTGTCAGAGTGCTACCAAATCTGCAGAAATACAGCTATAGTAGTTGACTCATGGAATTTTACGGATGTGGGATAAATTCTCAAAGAAACATCTGGTCTTTCAATTTTTCTATCAGATAACAGAATGGCAAAAATTCAGGCTTGAATACTTCTTCCAATTTTTTTTGAGATCTGTATTAGCAGATTTAAGCTTTGGCAGTTCATATCAAGTGTTCAAATCTTTCTATGAAAACAGAAGACATTGGCTCAGATTCCAATAATAAGGAGTGAAGAAAATCACTTAGAAATAATAAATCAGTCAAAAGAGAAGCAAATTTAAGGATGTCATATAAAAACCAATCTGTCATCTTAGTTTTGTAAGATTTTCATAAAGCATGTTGGATAAACTTCCAGCAATGACTACTAACGCAGTTTTGGGAGATGAGAAAATGCCATTTGAAAACATGGGATTTTCTCATCTTGTTTGGAAAGTGGGAATTTTTATTGTGGAAATAAAAATGATGTGTGAGTTTAACCTGAACTCAACAAATAATTATGTAAATTACTTGAAAATGCTTTGGAAAACCTTTGGAAAAGTGATGACTTATAAAATTTTGAAATTCCCAAATCTATGGGAATAGATATGAGAATTTTTTAAAACAGTGCTTAAATTTAAATGAATTTAACCTAAATGTTGCTTAACTTAACTGAATTTCAAACTTTCTTTTTTTTTTTTTTAATTTCACCAGAAAATGTAAGACACTCCTCTTCCCAATGAGTGATCTAGTTACAGCAGCTGCCTGAGCAAGTGGGAAGAGCAGCAGTGACTCTCTTAAGTGTTTTGGGGCGACACGTCTGTCACAGCCTCAGCTTATCACATCTAACCCCATTACAAACCAGCATTGGCCACTTGCTCCCAGTGCTGTCGTAAACAATTCACTTAGTTTTCTTATACAGTCATCTAAACATTGTTCCTAGCAAAGAAAACAGAGTAAACTGTCTTCACAGATGGATGACTACACTCTGATTTATTCTATCGATTCTGCAAAAACAGCTGTTTGACTTAAACCAGGGACCGTGAACCGCAGGCCAAGGGGCCGTGAGAGAGCAAAGGAGAATGGCTGATGATTTCAGAGACAGGTAGTTGTCCTTGTCCTTATGCTGTCACAATAAAATCCAGTCAGCATGAGGTGGTTTTGTGCACTCATGTACATTCGTGCTGTTCACGTGGGTTTTGAAATTTATTTTGTAGCTCTGTCAATCTGAGTGTTACCAGTTCCAGTGCTGACACGTTCAGGCCTTCCAAGTGAAAGCATTGGATCATGGAGCCCTCATTTGCTCCAAATCTACTTGTATTTGAAATAACTACAGTGCACAGTAGAAGGGTTAACTGCACAAATGTACCATCACTTGTTGCTTTCCTCTGCTTTTCCTTCTCTCTTGTCTTTTATTATGGGGAGCAAAATGCACATTTTACCAGCCTAACATCTTTCCCTTTGTATAACTATTACCTTTCACAGTGGGATCTCAGTTCTAAGCTGAGCATCTGTGCACTGCCAAAGTACAAATGCTTGCAGAGGTGTCCTAGATGAGTGGGGAAGTGCATCACTGTACCTGAACACCCATTAATAGCTCTCTTAATAATGGTTTCCTGAAAATGTTTCCTGATAGCTATAAAGATTCATTCTTTACCCTTAGTTTCACCTACATTCAGAGCCTTTTTGCTAGAGCTTGTGTGGTAAAGTGTCTGATATTATTATTGACACTTATTTAAAAGATGGTTATGAGAAGCCAAATGTAGAATTTTGTATTCATGGCTTTTAACAGATTTCTGATGTATTTTCTGATCTTCCTTTGTCTAGTATTGTACAAACCATCTGAGCATGTCTGGAAAACTAATTTTGTGACTTCTTGTTTAGAACAGTAAGTTCTAATGTGTATGCAAGTGTAGTTTCTTGTTACCACAATTTTTGGGAGAAAAATGAAACAGCAGGGGTAATGACTTGTGTCTGGATTTCCTATGCCTCTTGTTTTTTAATTTCCTTAGGGCATGGTGAATTGTGGGAACACTGTAATGGTTGGGACATGATAGTTTGGTTGTTTTGTTTGTTTGTTTGTTTGTTTTGTTTGTTTTGTTTTTTTTTGGGTTTTTTGTTCATTATATTTAAATTATAGAAATGAAGACAGCTTTTCAAGAGTCAGGAACTGTCAGTCCAGGCTGGGAAGTCAGTGCTACATTGAAATTCAGACTCATATTACTATGATGGTAATAGTTTATAAGCAAATTTATTGACACTTAGTCACATGATTATCAATATCTGTAAGAATTAAGTTTGATGAACACGTGAAAAATGTTGCCATTGCCCAATCTGTTTGTGTCATCGTAAAGTAGAGTATTTACCAAGTAAGTGTACCTAGGCTTGGAAATCTTTTCCACGTTCTGAGTCTTGCAGATTATTCCATTTCAAATCACATTAATATGTTGCAGGATCAAGGTCTCAGATTTCTGTTTCACTTATTGTTATAAACTGTATAATATTACAAGTAAATCAGAAAATTTAAGGCAACACCTCTTAGGGTTGTCTTAAGCTTCTTATATTTCAAATCAGTTGATTTGCATAAACCTATCTTGCTTCCTTCTTAATCAGCAAAATATAATCTTTATATTCCTAGAAAACATAGATAGGACTGGGAAGTACTTCACAGAAGTTGAATAGTGAGTAGTGTTTCACAAATTCCTCTTTTATGGTGAAGTAATTTGAAATTTTATTGTACATGACCCCTTTAAGCACCAGTGACACAGCTGTGCTCCTCTTAGGACATGCAGCATCAAGCATTCTGTATGATAGCTTTTGTTACATTAATACTGAAAATTGATTTACCTTTGTCAAAATAAATGATACAATCACCCAAATAAATAACACAACTAATAAATTAGAGTTTGACAATATTCTCTAGTCAGTGATTCAAATAAATAATTTGCTTATGATTCATTCATGTACATCTGTGCTGGCCTGTCAAACCACCTGACTAAAAATGACTCATTAAAATACAGAGGTTTGTCAAATGCATCTCAGTGAATGTTCCTAAATGTTTTCATTTTGGTCTCTCAGTTTCTGCAGTGTGTAAGAGAGATGTTTCCTACCTTCCATGTGGCTGGAAGCCGATCTGATTGATGTCTAGTTCCTTCAGTACTGCCTTGGATACTGTCAGATCTAACTTTGAGTTCCTTCCTGCTTTTGGCTCACTTCACACAGAGGATGTTGTGACTGAAGTGTTGATGTTGATCTCTGCGTTTAATCCCTTTATTGAGTGGAATTTTGCAAATCTGTGTTGTGCAATTATTCTTTTTTCTATCACCAACTTTAATCATGACTGTGAGTAATTAGAGTCAGGATGTCAGACTAGATTTCCACTTAAAAGGTGTACCCAGTAATCATGCTGATCTCAGATGATAAAAAAGATTAATTACTGTACTCATCCTGGCTACTGCTGGATATTTTGCTAGAAGGAACAGTGAGAAAGAGTGCAAAGCAATTAATTAATTGAGCTGTATGCTTGCTCTCTTACTGCTTTTAATACTTTTGAGTGCTATTATCATTTCTGAAGCTTTTATGAACTCTTGTGCGTATTTAAGCACTTTTGAAAAATTACCTAACAAATATAATCTGTGGCACTCAAATCCATTATAGTCTTCTCTCTCTCCAGATTGTATGAGATTAGTAAATCACATTGTAAAGAAAATAAAATGGCTATTAGCCTTTTCCCTCCACATCAGATGTGGTATCTTATACATGGCAGCAGTTGAGAGCAATTTTAGCTGGAAATATAAATCCACAAGCAAACATTAATGTAGAAAGAATTTCCAGTGATTTATCTACCCTTTTATGAAGAGTAAAACAGGTGTGAAACATGCCCAGGATTTTGTACATGACTAATTTTATTTCACTGGCATTTCTCACAACCAACCTCACCACACACCGATTTTACACAGTGCCTGTAGACTGTGAGAGATCCATGCATTTCCTACTCTTTAAATTCACCTCTGAGGGATGAAGGTATCAGTTTAAGTAGGAACTGCTCAGAGAAGGTGCAGGAAGTTCAAGTCCAGCAGGAGGGCCCTCCTAAATTGCTGCTGCTGCCCCAGGGCTATCGATGGGGCCCTGGGGGTTTGATGGAGTCAGGGTGATGGGTAACTGAGAGTGTGTAGGAGTTCCTGGGTGGGGCAGCTCCTTCCTTGGGTAGCAAAATCCTCCCTCCCAGCCAGCAGCAGCAGTGGGAAGGGATACAGATGTTTCAGTGACCTGCCTGAAATTCTCAGCCATTGTGGTCGGTGCCTCTCTGCACTGCCTCCTCTCGTCTTGGGCTGCTTCTCCTGCTTCTTGCATTTCTTGGTATTGGCATGGCACTCTTTTAACTCAGTTTCTTAAATAATGTGCAGTGGAACTCTTTGGTCTTTGAGGAGATATTTCTGTTCATGAAGGCATAGATTGCTATCATTTATTAATTGTTACAGTATGGCAATAAGCCCCTAACCAATTATGGCCCCACTTTACAAGCCAGTGATTCAGCACAAAACCAGAATGTTTTTCTGGCCAATAGTTTTACAGTTCTTACTTTTCTGTTTTATAGAAAGGAACTAAAGGCAGGGCATGAAGATATATCTTTTTTAATGTCACATAGCAAGACACTAACAGAATCTGGAATTTAAGGCCTTATTAATCTTAGTCCACTGCTGTAACCAGAACAGCATTTTCTTGCCTTGCAGTAGCTGATATTACTTACTTAGTGTAGCTAAGCTTTCTATCTTGGTTGGTAAGAAATACTATTAAACTGTGGTATAAGAATACCATAAATTTAAAACAATTAACATTATATTCACTTGGGCAAAGACTTTTGTGTTTTTAATATTTAGAGGATTTAAAGGCTATTTATATTTTCCTCAAAGCCAAAATATGTGTGCATGTTGTGTGCAAAAACTGTATTTGCTTGTGTTTTGCTTTTTCCCTCGAGGAATGAACCAATTACTTCTCTCAAACAGAGCATGACATACTGGAGTAAATTTTAAGAAAAAAGAATTAGTCAAAGTTAAAATAAATAGTTATGGTAAAAAAAAAATAGAAAAGCTCTCTTTGAATTAAAGAAATTTGAAGTGAGACTGTAACATGTCAAGAAGAAAATTACAACAGGAATTTTCTGTATTATAAATGATGCTGCTCTGCAAGCAAGGATTATGTAGATCTTTCTACTTCATTAGGATGCATTCACCTGTGAGATGATGGGATTCCCTGCAATCCAAAGGAGGATATACCCTCCCATAGGTATCTGACTAACAGCTCTGTGGCAGTGCAGGGGGAGGGGAATAAATCTATGCAAAATAATACTGATTTTTATTACTTTTGATTTATTTGTAGAGGAAGAGGAAGAGGAAATGAATATTGTTTCTCAGACCTGATATTTGCTATGCTACTTGAATATTTTGCAGAGACACAAGCAATGTTAAGTGCATTTGCTCTTAGCAATTCAAACCCAGGACTCAGCTCTGGGAGGTGTTAGAGTGTGCTCAGGTCCAGCAACCCCCTCATGGCCCTGCTGACATCACAGGGCTTTGTTAAACTTTGCAAAGTGTAACTGTTTTGTGAGCAGTGTTTATGGAATCACGGAATGGTTTGGGTTGGAAGGGACATGTAAAGGGCCCTCTAGTCCAATCTCCCTGCCACAAACAGGGACATGTTCAACTAGATTGGGTTGCTCTGTCCAACCTGGTCTTGAATGTTTTCAGGAGTTTAGAGTCTCTGAGATTCATTATACCCAAATGTTATTACTTTCATCAAGTTTTTGTGTCAAGAAGGTCTGGTACTTAAGGACTAGGACTCCCTGTGTATGGGTGATCCATAAAAGTAAAATCTCTGTCAGGATTGTGGCTGTAGACAAAAGTATCAGGAAAATCTGTTCTGGAGCATTTATAATGTTCCTGCTAAAATTCTCCTGCCCTGTATATCCATATTGTTTTCCTTACTTGTGTATTCTGCTCACTGTGCAGAGCAGCAGGAAGGGCTGTTTAGGTACAGAGGGTCCCCCATAAGACCCTTCTAAGAAAACTGGTACATGGAGGAAATATCTCAGAGGCTCATTATTTGCTGTTGGAAATGAGTTTGAGGACAAGTGGCATCAGGCTAGAAGGGCTGGAGGTGTGAGCAGCCGTGGCAGGATGGAGCCCTTGGTGTGACAAGGGAGTGCGAGTCACTGCCACAAAGTTCCTGTGGCTCTGGACACAGGGGAGGGATTTCCCAATCCAGGGGATTTGTGTTCATCTGGGAGGACACTGTGGATCAAGGACAACCTACACAGTTAGAGGTAAGGTGTGTGCTTTTGAGCAACTGTATCTCATAAAAGATATTACCTCTCCCTGAAAGCTTGTCTCTGATAGTTGAGGTGGTCTCAAGATGCTGCATTTAATGCAACAGCTCTTCACTGTATCTGCATATTTATGTATACAAAGACCTGTCTGTTTGATCCTCTATAAATTTCCCTCAAAAAAACCTAATTTCATCTTTCTGAGTTTGAGACATCACAAATAAGAAGTTAATACCTCAATGATGTTTTCATAATTAATGAAATATTTAGCTAAACTAACTATATACTCTGATAAAGCTAGAATTTAAAATGTCATTTCCCTGTTGATAGGCTGACAAATTTTTTGACCATGCAGGGAAAGATTTTCTGGAAAAAATCAAAGCAAAAAAATGAACAATTAATCCAGAAAACTTTATTCTGCTGACTATCAGAGAAAGTTATAAGCTTTTAGTTAAGTTGTTTTTTTTTTAATTTTCCTCCCCAGCATATGAAGTCACTCTCCAAATTCAAAAGAAATGAAGGGTAATATACATGAAACTCTAGAGAATAGCTCAAATTCAATGCTATAACTGAATGTAATTATTTTAAGGACCTAACGGAACGAACATAGCCAAGATTAAATGGCTGTGGTACTTGCACTGTAAGCACAGAGAAACAGGAGTCCTGATAATAAGCACAGGATGTTTGTTTATGAAAACTTACAGATATTTTTTATGTACAGCTGAACTCTGTTTCCTATATTCAATTTAAAAATGAAAAGTTTTGTATTATAGTAACCAAACTTGCAATTTTTTACTAAAACTACTAATGAAATCAGACACTGAATTTAGTGTAAGTTTTCATCTGGATAAAGGCTTCTGGTTTCAGTTCATAATTTCAAAAGTATTCTAAATGACTGTCATTACAGCTCCATTATGGAAAGACCAGACACTATGGCTCTGATTCTGATCTTAAGGTGGGTTAAATCAGGCATGAGGTCAGTGAAGTTCCAGGTACATCAAATACAGGAGTAAAGCCTGTCCTGCCATCTCTCAGCTGGGGAGCAACAGCCTAGAAATGACCCTTCCCACAGCTCAGTGGTGGATGAGCGTTTTATACAAAATGGTGGGAAAACATGAATGGTCAAGGCCTAAAATCACTTTGCTCTTGATTCATCACTCCCTGCCTGGTCTGCAGTTTACCTGAACCCACAGACTGCAGAGCTGCTTTGTTAGTGTGTCAAATTCCTTGGAGACGAGAGCAATCCATACACAATAGCGTCACGATAATCTTTCCAGCTGTCTTTGCATTCTGAAAGTTAGAGAAATCTATGAATTTCAAAGTCCTGCAGAGCATGTAGACCAAAGATTAATGGAAGTTTTTACATTAATTCCCTGGGATTCTCTGACATCATCAGCCATTGTTTCTGTGGAAGCTGATGTTCCAGTGGCTGTAATGCATGTAAGGATATCTGCTGATACTTGTAGGATTTCATTATTCTAATACATTTCATATAAGCTTATATAGAGAGGAAAGGCTAAGAAAATTCATTGTTTTAAAGGAAAAACCTTTAAAATCTCAAATTTTTAAAAAGTACAAAACTCTTACAGTACCTCTTGGATCCTGCTTTTTAAATAAATATCCCCTGCTTTATTTCTGGAACATTAACAGGTAATGTATGGGGAGTAAATTAGGAAGCAGGAAGTATTCATTCTGCAGTTGCTTCCCTGGGTACTCTTATCCCTCATCAAGTTAAAGTATGTGCTAACTAGTACAGTCACATATCTAGCTACCTCCTTACTAACACAAACAAGACTTTCTCTATGATAGCAGGTGGTAAATTAGTTTTTAATAATCTTGCACACCGAAAAAAGTAATTATTTCTGTGTCTTATTTAAAGGTTTTGTTTTAAGGTGTTGCTTTTCATGCTGCCTTGGTTATTTTCCAAGCTTAATACTCCTTTTGTTAACTGTGATCTGTGATTGCCAGACTAAAGGCAGCCACTTGTTTTGACAAATAGAATGTAGTATTTTTCAAGTAGGTATCCATTATAAAGGATTTGTCTCTCCAAATTTTGTTATTCATAGAATATAAATTAACATTACAGTCCAATTAAAGCAGAATTATTGTTGCTCATAACAATCTCTGAATATTTCAAAATGTTATTTTCCCTCAAAATTGTTTAAAAAAATCTTAAAAATCTCCAAACATTTGCAGAGTTCAGCTGTGTATCCAAAAACCTTATCTGCAAGAAACAGACATGCACGTGAAAATCAAGATGAACCATAAAGATCATTTCAATTTAAAAAAATCTGATGTAGATTAGAATATAATTAGAATATAATTAGAAAGACAGATAAAAAAATACAAAATTTAACAAAGAAGGAAAAGCCAAATTTCTCCAGTTGAAAAAAATTATTTTCTAAAGGAAAGGAAATGAAGTCTGAGCTGCCTGAGTTAGTAACTGTTTCTGTACCAGACCAAGCTCTCTAGCAATGAAATTCTCTGACATGTAACTAAAACTGTAACCTATGTATGGCCAACATCCAGATTTTACAAAAGGAGCATGAGTCAAACCATGAAGCTCTGTGATAGGCATTGTGAGTGAGGAAATAGTTTCCAAAATAGGAAAATGCTTTTTGTTATGAAGAAAAAGCTCCTTTTTTTTTTTTTTTTCAGGAAAAAGTCCACCAAACATTGGTTAAGGATTTTTTATGACTGTGGGTTAAGTCTAGTTGATGGGCTGCTCTTAAAAAGTTATTTCTGTTATCTACTGCTGACCTCTATAGGCTTATTCCCACTATATGCTGATGTTGTGGCACTGCTGTTTTCCTCTCCTGGGAGATTAGATTGAATTAAGGAAGTTTTGTAGCAGAATGGCAAAAATTTGAGCATATATATTTATATATGTGTGTGTGTGTGTTTTTTGTCATGAACAAGTACACCCTTTAAGTTACTTTTCAGTCTCAGGTAAGTCAATGGAAAAGCCATTATCTTGGAGTAATGAATTGGTAGGGGCTTCTTGTGTCCATGAATTTACAAATACACTTAAATGATTTTATTGAGGTGTAGCCCTAGATAAACTATACACTATACACTATAAAAATGAAAAATAAACCCCATAATTGCAGTTTTCCTTTGCCTCTCTTAGTCAAAAACTACTTTTGTTTTAGAAAGGATAATTTGGCAAATCATCAGACTGTAGCATAGTCTAATTGGTTTTGAAGCCACAACATAAAATTTAAATTGGGAAAGATATTTAACTGTGTCAAATATTCTGTTCATTCCCTCATAGAAGTCAATGCCATAATGTAATTTTCATTTCACTTGCTCCTATCACTTTTTAAGTCTATTTCTGGTTGATGAGAAGCTCAGTATGACCTGGCAGTGTGCACTGGGCAGCCCAGAAAACCAGAGATCCTGGAGAGCATCAAGTGTGGCCAGTATGTCAAGGTTCAGATTAGATATTCAGGAGGAATTCTCTCCTGTGATGGTGGCAAGGTTGTCCAGAGAAGCTGAGGCTGCCCCATTGCTGGGAGTGTTCAAGGCTGGGTTGGGTGGGGCTTGAAGCAACCTGGTCTTGTGGAAGGTGTCCCTCCTCGTGGCAGGAGGGTGGAATGACATGATCCCTTCCAACCCAAACCATTCTGCAGTTCTAGGATTCACATACTTTATATCATTTTTCTGATATTTGTACACAGAGGCATAATTTTATTTGCTTTTGTAATAACAGTAATGTCTTGGATCAATTCATAGCCTAAAGCCACTGCAGTGACAAATGCAAGTATTAAGGCATTCTAGCTCATACTTAGCCTCCCTACCCCAGTCTCATCCCCAGGATAAGACTTTTATAAGGCCATTCTTTTGATCTTTGAGAAGTGCAGATGGTAATGGAGGTTTAATTTCAAAGTTTGCTTTTATCAGAGATAGGGCCTGTGGTTAGCTCTGTGACAGTGTACATAGCCCTGTGGAGTGCATGCAGTAGGTAAAGTGACGCTCAGTGTGTGCTTTTTAGAAGAAACCTTGGTTTAGAATTATTTTTAAAATGAATATTTGCTTTAAAAATTAATTGTAAAAATTAATTTTTAAGTATCTCTAGGATTTTGCTGGTTAGGGTACTGTACTAGAATTTCAGATCATAATGCCTTCCCTGTGTGGAGAGGACAATTCAAGGAAATAAATGTCTAAGAAATAGGTTTTTACATCATGGCAGTGTGTGCATGGGTTGTAAGTGCAGCCTGTAAGAGCATGATGATTCTCTATGTAAATGTTCTGTAATCACTCAAGTGGGAGCAGATGTAAGAAACAGGCTTCAATGGCTACATTAGGCTTAAAATTTCAGAGATTCAGGCCCAAAATAGTTTGGGATTTTCTTGTTTAATTCTCTCCAGGGAAACATAGGAAAACAGCACTGAGAGGATGAATAATGCAGCTTAGGAAATTCCGTGTCCCTTTGGGTAAATTAGAAAACACACGCCCAAATAGGAGATTTTTTTTCTTATTCTGTCTTAGAGCTGCCAGAGAAGGACTGAGAAATATCTAAACCCTTGGGATTCCTTCAAATCTAAAACTATCCCATTGTCTTGTAGTCCTAAAACATGCAGGATATTCTTTTTGAAAAGGAAACTTCTGTTCTGGCTGTTCCCTACTGAAATTTCTTTTGGGAAGAAGCATTTCAGAGGTCAGTTGCTCTTTCAGAGAAATGTTTCATATTTCTTGGCTTTCCTAGCAATCAAACCTTTGCCAGTGCCTACTAAGTAAAAAATATCCCATTTGTACCAAGCTGAATTTAACTGTATCAAAATGCTTTATAGACCATGATTATTAGAGCTCTTGCTGTATCCTGAAGATTTTTCCAGCCAAGTAATCTAAGCTAGTGAAACTCTAATGATGGAGCTGCTCACAGTGAAACCTTAGGTTTAGGCTTTGGGCATGTAGCCAAGATAATGAATAGCAGAGATCAGAAAGATTTGCTGTGGCTGAGGCAAGGCACAAGGTCTGGCACATAAAACATGCGTGCAGCAAGTGCAGTCAGACAGGAAGAGTGGAGACAGGTTTGGATGAGGCAGAGAACAATGCTGAAAGAGACCCAGGACTTGGATCCAGACTGATGTGAGGATCAGAAGCAAACGTTGAGCAGCACTGACTCCATGCTGGGCTGGCTGCCTCTGCTTTGGAAAACCTCATCTCCCAAAGAAGGGTGGTACCTACCTTCCCATCTCCAGCAATCACTGCAGGCACTGTGCAATGTCTGCCTCTCTGGAGCTTTCTGGAAATAGGTTTGGGATAAGAATGACCCCGAGCAGGGGAGATTGTAGTGTAAGAGCCTCTGCCAGCACAGCCCAGTGTGGCTGCAGTACAATGAGTGGAGAAGAGCCACCAAAGCAGGAAATCTGGCATTCTTTTTTCATGGGCTGCATCCTTGACTAACAGGTACCTGATGACTGAAATATCCAGGTATTTCAAGAGTTCTTTTAAATTTGGAATTGATAGCTAATTATTCACCAGATGACTATGGGTGCAGCTAACCATTTTTATCATCATGATAAGGACTTTCAAAGTGTCTAGTTTAATCTTGCCTCAGGATGTATTTTGTGACTGTGTTAGGCATATGCTAATGACCTAAATACTGTCTTTTCTGATTTTGTTTCTTTGGCATTTTTTTTTCCATAAGAAGCTTTATATTATTATTATTTTCTGGAAAAAAATAAATTGAATAATTGCAGGAGAAATTCACTATTTATCTCTGAAAAAAAATTAAAATTAAAGTGAGAAAAGTCACTCATTTCCTTTTCTTATTTGAGTAATCAGTCTTGAAAAGCTTCAAATTAATGGAATATGAAAATCTGAAAGACTGCATTTTCAACTCAGGCTGGTTTGTCTGATTCTGACAAGAATTTTAGAAATTAGATTTTTCAGTGTCTTAGTGAATATACAGTTTCATAATGAGAAGTACCCCTGCATTGGTTTCAGAATAAGATAAAACCCAATACTGAAAAACATCTGACAGGCTGGTGCAGTTCAGCTTGCAGGTGGGGAGAAGTCTGTTTTAAAAGGCTCTTCCCATTTTTTAGTGTTCTCTCGTGGAAAGGCAGTGAGGCATCCTACAACAGGATGGTGCTGTTAAGATACAGCTTTAGAAAGCTCTAACTGTAGTTGCCCTTAAAGCTTACATTCTTGTTTAGTCGTATTCCAGAAATTTAGAAAAACTATTGTGCACTGAGTCTCTGTTAAGCCTTTGTCAGGAGTGTTTGATATTTTAATCTTGTAGAGACCAGTGAGTGAATTGTGTTAATTAGCACTACGGTTCCTCTGTCTCAGTGGCAGCAAGAATGTTTCTTAAGAAAAATATCTTTTATGCATCTAATGTGTAAATTTATCCTCTTAAAATATTTATAATAGAGGGATTGTGTCTTTACAAACCTACTCTTGAGGTAGGTTTGTAAAGAGGACAGAGCTGTGTGGTATGTGCAGTGGGTAATTGGTCATTGGTGAGAGGGGCAGAAAGCTCTTTGTGTTTCCCTGTACAACTGCCAGGGCAATGTAGTTCACAGCAAAGGCAGTCAGAGGAAAAAAGTCTTCTGCATTCTGTAGGATTCAGTCTTGTGTACAGGGTTAAGCTTTAAGAGTATGCATTATAGCAATAGATTTGGAGGAAGCTGACGATTTAGAAATTCTGTCCCTCAGAAACGAAAGAAAAATCCAAGCATTAAATAATAAAAGTCATCCTTTCCCAAGATCCTCCCCATTGTTTGGCATAGCACTAAACAAGTCTAACCCCTGTTTGACAAGAGATGGGTAACTCTATGTTTTTTTCTTCAAACAGACTTTCACTCAAAGAAATTTCTGCCAGCATTGCCCCTCACACCAAGAGCACACGAGCCCTCTGAAAAGTTCCAGGCCTCCAAGTGTTTGCTGCACTTTGTGGCTATAGGGGCTGTTTGCCTCATGCTCTGCAGAAGGCTACAGGAGTCTGATGTTTTGCTGAAAGAGCCCTGTTGTTCCAGAAATAGATTTAATGACCATTTGTTTTCACACCTTCACAGTGCACATGCCCTACATTCAGTTTCTTCTTTCCCCTTCATCTGGTCATGGGTTATTAAATGTTGACTGGGCAACAGTGGGTGACACATCCAGAAGGCAATTAATTAGCATTAAAAGTGCTGTTGTCAGAAGTACATCCATCTGACTGGGTAAGAACATGTCCAGATTCAGTTTGTTTTATTTTTCAGTGCCATCAGTCTGATGGTTGTTTACATCCAGTTTGCGTTGTAGGAAAGTTGCTATTTCCTTGGCAGTTTTTACGAAGACGAGAACTGTTGCAATGAAAGGCTGGCTATAAAGTACTTATTCCTACAGCATTTCAGACTTCTGTCTTAAGTTTTAGGATAAGAGGAGCTTTGCATATTTGTTTTAGCAGTCTTTTCATCTGTAATAATAATAACACTTAGCACTTTTCAGCTTCAAAATGCCATACAAATGATAATTTCACAACACCCCAATGATACAGTATTTCACTTGCTCAAGACACTGGAGTCACCACCAGCACTATGAATGAAGTGTAAAGAAGGAGATATATATGGAGAGAAATATTTTTAAGAAAACTCTACAACAATTACTTATACCCTGTGGGTTCCTCTTTTTCTTCTCCTTTTCCAAAATATGCATTTTAATGATGACGTGCTGAGTGCAGTAGAACAAAACTGAGGGAGAATATTTCAGGTTTGGATTTGTTGATGGGCTGCTGACATTCCACAGCTCACAGTACACAGAGATTTGACACTTTTCTGTATGATTTCAATATCACTCCTAAACGAGTCTTTTGGAGAGGTGAGAGGGAAATCCACTGCTTGAGATTATTTTATGTTCTGAAAACAATGTAATACTCCATGTTCTTTAGTGAATAACCCAGGGTGTAAAAGTTAGAAAGGAGTTGCTATTTCATTTTCATTGTTTCAAATCTCCAGTTTTTGCTTATATCTAGAGAGGGCAGCAAAGAGCTGCAGTTTGAAACTTCTGCAGCAGGTAACCTGCCCTGTCTGCTTTTTCTTTGATTACAGCCTTAAAATAACTCATCGTGAAGATATTTTCAAAGTGTTTTTCAGTTTTATGACTCCAAGTTTTTTAGGGGTAGCTTTAAGTTATGAGACAGAATGGTCAGAATTAGCAACTTGACCACAGGCAAAGGATCTTGGCAAATCAAGACAGTGTCTCATAATCACAACCTAAATTCAGTTTATCAGTCTCAGTGACTCCAGGTAATTTAGGATATTAGAAACAGAATATAGTGAATTTTTATTAAACTCTGGAAACCTATTCAAAGTCAAATGCATTTCCCTGAAAGAGCAGGCTGGATGTGTATCCCAGACTGACTTAGCAGACAAAGTGAAATTCACTGGTTTCATTGCTCTTCAAAAGAAAATCCTGCTCCCTCATGCACAAACACTGCAGGAGCAGATGAACTGCGGCAGAGGGGACGTGTCTTTAAAAGTGAAGGAAGTGGGGTGATCTGTGGGATATTTAGAGGGCAAATCCATGAACATCACATCATTAAAGAAAAAGGAGTGGATTTCAGTGGGTTCAACAGAGATGACTCCTTTGGAGCAGAGATGTAAGAACAGACATCACTCTGAAATCCAGGCACTTAAAACATCTGAGCTTTCCCTCCACTGTTCAATATTCCCAGCTGCCTGGCTTAGGTACAAATTTTTGTCCTAAATGAGTTAGTGGGGATTTTGCCACTAATTTCAGGAAGACTGGCACCTGAGGTTAGCAGAAGTGTCCTTACTGAGTGGCCTGTGTTCCCCCGTGTTCATCTACAGCATAGCTGGAATATATCATGTTCACAGCCACCCCTGATTGCCAGCTTGTACATTTTGTGGTGTGCAACTGTGCCTGTCAGCCTTAAAAAGGCATGGTTTTATAGCAGTTGTATTTTTCTCATATGCTGGACCTAAAAAACTTGGAAACTTGGCATGGATAGCTCAGGTATCTCATGGAATCACCTCTCTTGGAGATAACCCAGAGCTGTTCACGACTGAGAGAAAATGGCTGTAGGTGACCTTGTTTTGAGCAGAGGGGTTGGGTGGGAGGATATCTGGAGTTCCCTGCCTGCCTCAGCCATTCTCTGATTCCCCAAGTAGATCTTCTTATCATAAACTGCTGGAAAACAGTCAACAGTTGTGCAAATACAGTTAAAGCTACATGAAATGTTTATTTAAATATAAAAATTATCACTCATTGTAAATTAGTTTATTTCATTTTAATAATCTCAAAAAATGAGTGCATTCTTTTTAAAATGTGTAGTACAGTATCTGTTTAAAAGATGATCTCCTTATCCTGCTGTCTGATTTCCAGAAAAGATTTTTTTCTAATGTCAGCAATGCTGTATAAGTCCCTTGAAATATTCCATTTGGTAATCTTCCTTCCAGTTTTTGAACTTCAAATGTCATTTGAAAGTCCTGAGCAGAAATAAAATACAAATTATGATGGAAATATATCAAAGATATAAAGAAAATGGACATGCTTTTTCTTACTCTGTTTGTTTTATAAATGTTGTGACATTTTGACTAAGAAATAAAACACAGCTTTTACAGAACTGTGGGAAAATAATGACTGAATTTTTGGTAGACGTAACTGGACATTCCTGAAAGTCAATGCATTAATTTTTTACATCCCTCTTCCAGCCTCAGTGCTGTTGAGTGAGAACTTTCTTAGTCATGAAACAATACTAAAAATAATAATAATTAAAAAAAACCCCAACAAACAGCAAATAACTAAAAAACCTAACAACTCCCCCTGAAGCTCTGTGGAACATTCAAAGAGTTACCCAGCAGAGAGAAACAAAAACAATTCAGAAACAGCTACAGCATGCTGCTTGGCATCAGAGGAACTTTTTAAGTGAGCTCTTTAATAATCTCATCTCATATTAATCATTCTTAGATGTTTGGTCTATCATTTGCTAATAATCTCTACCAAGCATTACTTTCTTACTCTTGGCAGCAGCCTTTTGAGTAATTGAAGATTGTTTTCATGCTGTCTCTTCATTGGTCATCTGATTTCAGGCTAAACTGTCACAATTATTTGTTGGTTTGGGGTTCCCCCCATCCATCTGTTTGTTCTTATTGCTGCCATGTGGACTCTGTCCAGTGGTTAATGTCTCTTGTGATGTGTGGAGATGCACCAGCCATCCTGTCTGCCAGCCAGCAGAGGCTGCTACAGCAATTTACAGTTGCAGTTTTGAAGTATATGCAATTGTTTTTTTTCAAGGAAGGGCATTTCAAAGAGCTATTCCCTATCTGACCCTTTTGAACTTGGATGCTTTTCAAGCCTTAAAGCTGGAAAGGAGATCCTGGCCCTTGTGGTGTACATGTTTATTTGTAGAAAGAAAAGTTGCTCTTTTATGTTCCTAAGGAGTTAATGTACTGTTTAGACTGATTAATGATGATCACAGTTGTCCAGTTGTGACAATTTACCTGGGCTGAATGGACTGAGAGAAGATATGGCTGATTATGTCCTCCTGGTAAGATGTTTGCCCTCCCTAAAACAGCCTAAGCCAGTTGATATGTTTGACAAGTAGATGGTAGAACCATGGAAATATCTGTGCCCTTTTCTACTATCAATTCAATTATTTATTTTCCTTAATAAAATGTATAAGGAACTCTACTGTTCATTATTGATCATTTTCCTGCTTCTAATTCCCTCTTATGATCAACTTGAGTAAAAGCATTTTTTTTTTAAAAGTGTACTTCCAGTTTGTTAAGATTGAGTGATACTCTTAAGGGTACTGGCAGTTCCTCCCAGCTTTCCTAAAAATTTACTTTCTGATCTATTACCAAGGTCCTTGCTTGTTATTTTTAAGAGTGGAAAGGAGTGCTTGTTATTTTTAAGAGGGGAAAGGAGTAATGTTGACTGGAGAATATCCACTCATCCATAAATTTCTGTGTATGGAGAGAATGTTCAGATCATCTACTATCTGCGTAGCTGTCCTTTCTTCATCATCCATGTTTCTATCCCAAATACCCAAACAATAGAATTGAGAGCATCTTATTTACATTATAATCTATGACTGGATGTGGAGATTTCTGTTTTGAAAGGTGCTGGGTAGATCCACCATTATATGCTGTGGAAGTTTTTCCATGTGTTTGCTCGATTGGTATAGCCATGAAAGTGCCTGTATTGTTGTAGCTTGCTTGGAGAAGACGAACTGGGAGAGAGTTGCAGGTCACTGACCCTCTGAGGTGCCTGAAATGGTGTGACATGTTTCTGCAGGGAAAGGGTGTAAGAGAAGGGACAAATCTGCCTCCCTGGGCAGCCAGGTCAGCCTGATCTCATTAGCTCCATTCCTGAGATAGAAGTGCAAAGAAATTGGGTAGTAGTGAGAAAGAAGTTATGTGAACATTAAACATAAACCTTATTTAAAGACCAGCCCTGGGAGCAAAATTCAAGCTATGCATTGTTATGTTCTTAATTGGCAAACAGAAGACAAGTCAAGAAATGAGTGGGTTAGGTTTGCTAATATCAGTGGGCTTGTTTGTGTTGAAAGTGATTTTTAAATTTTAGCTATTCATAGTTCTTTGTTTGTTTTAGTTTGTTTGAAAATAGCTCAATTTTAATGAATTAGAACACCTGTGCCAAAAGGAAATGATAACAGAGTGAAACATTTTATTAAGAAAACCAACCTAAACCTTCCTGAGTACTTATTTTTTCCATGAACAATAAAAATTAAAGATAAAGGATCCCAGAAGAAACTCAGAGACCTTAGAGAAAGATAACTTTTTTGTTTTGGATGAGTGCTATTTTTTATGTGACGTCTAAACTCTCAAAAAAATTGTTTTGACCCTTGTTGTGATGAAGAAACAGCTAAGGAACCAGAGGGGAACAGACATGATGAAATAAAGATTGCTTCAGTCTCAGATTTTTTTTTTTAACTTCCTTGTTTAATGCTGCATAAAGTACCAATAAATCTCCCTCTAGGTTTTATGAGCCCTGCTTTGTAGGTGACAGATCTCAGGCACTGATAGGTAGTCAAGGATTGGAGAAAATGAATGTCATAGAAAAGTTTGGAGGAGAGAATATGCCCTGATGACACAAAAAATACATTTGTCAGTGTCCAAGTTCAGTACCTGCAGATTTGGAGCCAGCTACATTTTCCCGGCTTTCAAATACATTTCTGGTACCACTGAGTTGCCAGCAATGTATTCTGGATGGTTCTGCAAGTGTTTCCCACAACATCTTAATTATACCTTTTTTTTTTTTTTAATTATTTCCTTCTTGATGGGATTCCACAAAGCCACAAACACACATTTTAAGATGAACTATTAAACAGAAAGAAAACAGTCACCAAAGCTTCCCCAGTGACTAATGTTGTGTAAATACTGTCATGGTACAGTTGGATTTATTTTTAATTATTAGGCCAGCCTGGGGAAGTGCTGTCAGAGAGCAGTGATAGCCTGTCCATTGCTCGTTTGAGCAGAACAAAGGGCTTGACTTGGAGCAAGTTACAATGCAGATAGTGTTGTCTGAGTTTATTCTGCCTTCCTTGTTCTCAAGCTGCATAAATGTAATCTAGAGCTGCAGTGGAATTTAATGCTAGGGTAGATCCCTCTGGAGTTGTAACTCAGCTATATATTTCTTAAAATAACCATAGTTTTCCATTTTAGATTTTTATATGATTTTGACCATAATTAGGAAATAATAATTCTGATCTATCAGAGGTGTTAGTCTCATTGATCTGTTCCCTTCTTTACTTGATTTTTTTTTTTTTAACTTTGACTTTTTTTTTTCTGGGAAGTGTGTTATTTTATTCAAATTGCCATTAGACCCTATAAAACCTTGGGACCTTTTCCTGTACAGATTTGTTCACATTTTATTGCTTAGGTTTTCAGGGGGGCTACACATATGGAAATACCGTTAAAACAGAATTGGAATGAGCTGAGTGGGAATATATAACTTACACAATGTTTATCTTAATGTATTGTCTTGCAAACGGTCTTTTCTTACCCTTCACTACAAATGTTCTGTTTTATAAAGCCATTGTTCAGTCCCACTCAGTGCTGCTGCTTTACAGAAGTAGATGTGCACTGAAGATGATGGTTATTTTTTCTGTTACAGAGTTGAGACACTTGCGATTTTAGGAGTTTATTCTATTTGTTTGAAGCGAAAAATGACACACAGGAGTGGTTTATGTTGAGACAGATTGATATTTGGGGGGAGTAGTGGAAACAATTTAAATAATCCCACAAACTCAGAGACCAGTAAATAACCAGGATACTACATCTTCATACTTCATTGCTTGCCTATGGACACCTAATGCAATTTTAGATGTCCTGCAATACCTGAGGTATTTGCAGAGCATATATTGACATGGCACAGGAGCTAATGAAGACCTGTGCTTCTCTGGATGTGCAGCTTGGAGGCCAAGTGTCCAAAAACCATATAAGGTAGCCCCAGATGTCTTCTTTATTTTGGTAGGCAATAAAAAACTGACCTTGCACTTTAAGACAGCAGAACAGTCTTGCAGTGAGAGGTGTGTATCCCAGATGTTTTGCTGTCTTTATTTCATCTCTTTTTCCCTGCTTATTGCCCCTTTATGGGTGGGTTTGGTGTTCCCCACACAAGTACTGACAGGCTGGAAGCCATTTGTAAGGGAATACTTTCAGACCATTTGAAACTTAAGCTAGTTTTATGTATACATTTATATATATAGATTATCTTAAGTTTTAGGAGCCTAGATATGGACTCCTTAGCCTACATATTGGATCTCGTGCCCAGGCCCTTTCCTGCAGAGGTGATTCATGGCTTTATGCAGGGAAGTTCAGCACACTGGATGGAGCAGTGCACATGTGTGGGTGCTGAGATATTGGGACAACCAAATTCATCTCGAGCTCATTGAATTCAGAGGATTAACTGTGTCATAAGCTGTATTTAGTGTCTAAAGGAGCTGTGCCGTATTGAAATCTCTGTCAGATGAAATCTTCTCCTCCAGCAGGCTTAAGTACGTACATTTGAAATGGTTAGGATCAACAGCAAACAAAAAATTATTCAGAACTTAATTCCTAGGGTCCTGATGAGGAATGAAAGTCATGAAACCACACTGCATTATGTCAATTTTTGACCTTTTGTACTAGAAAGGAAGCATGGAAATACTTTGACCAGTCTGGTGCACACAAATATTGTCTAACATCTGGATAGCAGAGCAGTTTTGAGTGGATGGGGAAAACTGCTGTAAACCCAGCAGAGACAGATAAGCAGAATTATTTTAACTGTACCTTTTGAACCAATTTTGAAGATTCTGGGGATTCAGGATGGGAACACAGAAAATATTGGCACTCACTCCTCGCAGAGCATCAGGGTATTCTCATAGTGTAAAGAAGATCTCTAAGCAGCTGTAAAAAATATTAGAACTTCAAATGTTAATGTGTTTAATTGCAGAAAGTTCAAGGAAGGTTGAAAATGTTATGTACAACTTTATTTTCATTCTTCCTAGGCAGAATTATCCAACTCATCACTGCAGCCATTTTAGTGAGTGTCAGTTCTAATCCCGTTGAGAGAAGTCAGTTCTCATTTTATAAAGGAACAGAATGGCAGAAAGGCTAAAATACTATTGTTCAGAGGAATGGGTGAGAAGAATCTGTTTTCCGAGTATACATATAATAAAGGTGTGTTCATAAAAGGATGAATGACCAAGGTAGCTTCTCCCTCATCTGTGAACCTTATCCGAGAAATGTTACTGCACGTACTCTCCCTGTCACTTGGCAAAAACCCCACGTGAGCTGATCTGCTGCCATGGCTAAAGGAAGATACAGGGTGTTGGTTTGAACTTGAGTGAAATCTCCTGTTCACCTTGGGCTATAGACACACATGTGGTGACTTCAGCTGACAGGATCTTGGTTAATCTCAGTAACTAGATGGTGGGCTTTCAGCCCAGAGAGATAAATAGAGCTGCCATCCCCTTGTCTGTCTGGAGAGCTGAGGAAGCCTGTGAGAGCCTGAAGTGCAACCCCCAGTTCCCAGCCAAAGTCTCTATCCACCTTCCATATCCTTCACAATCTGAAAAATCCTCAAAAGCTTTAATAAAGATTTCAGTTTTCAGCATTTGAGATGGAAATGCCAGGGTTTGTTGTTGATGAAGTCTTGAACTCAAAAGTCTTGCAGTTATCTCAGAGAAATGTAATGGAAATCAAAAATACAGTCTCTAAAAAAACTGATAATGCTCTCCTAGAGTCTGTTTTTATTATCCCTTCAATTTCCTTCATTTTTAGTCGTGCATATAAAATGAATAAATCTATTTGTATTAACTACTTGATGCTGCCCAACTACTGAAAACTGGAAATCATACGAGGAAATATTTGCCTATCTTCAAGTTAGATTAAATTAGGCCAAATTAGGCCATATGTTCTGGAGTTTGTTCTTGTGATGCAATTGTATTTGCTGTGAAGACATTGTCACAATCTTTCTTCCCAGAAGGCATAACTATTGAAAACCCCTTTTTTTATGAGACCTCTTTTGTGTAACAGGTTAGAAATACAAAGGCAATGTCATGTGAAAAGCATGTGTGCAATAATACTGACAGCTTTATCCTTTCTATTCCTATTTAGACTTCATTCACTGCTTTAGTCAAGCACCTTTTTAAGAATCTACTGTTTCATGATTTCTATTTGGATGAGAAAGTAGTATTAAGCATTTACAGCAAGTAGGGTTTTTGGGGTTTTTTTTATTCCTGACTGACATTGTAATGATAGAAAATTGGTAACTATCCCCAGGTTTTTATCCACAGCCATCTACAAGCTTCCTTCTATCCAGAAAGGTTCTGAGCAAAATGTAAAGCAAATTCACAAAAATTTGTTCAAATGAAAGTAAAACATATAATTTGATCTCAGTCTTTCCTCTATTGTGATGATATTATATAAATGTTCTAGTGAAAAAGTTAAGCATAGAGTTCTGCTCTTGAAGTTATTAATTCTCATTGAAAATTGCCTAGCCTGAACTTGAATTAACTAACCTAATGCAGAAATGGGGACGTCCCTAGTTAATCTGTGCTGAATTACATGTCAGGAGCAGCCTGTGATTCATCAAACTAGAATTGTGTTCCCAACATGTATCTTAAACAGGGACCTCTACACTTGCTCTTCTTTTACTTTCTTTTACTTTCACTTACTCTAATTTAAATATCAAGGGAAATGGAGATCATAGACAAAATCAGTATTTGGCATAGATGCAACTAGATGAGTAATAGGAATATAAACAGGAACATCTTCTCTGGCTCCTATCGAAAAATTTGTGTTTATACCTTAGGAGAATGGAAACATGTTAAGTTCAGCTGATATATTTTGTAAATTTAAAACAAACCTTTGCTATTTTATAAAATATTTAAAAAAACACAGTAAAAGTGAATGGCATGTAAATATAATAAAAATAGTCATAATCACATAACAAAAAACCCCACATGACTGATATCAGTGCTCCTGGCTGTTGACAAGGACTGCAGAAAACAGCAAAAATTCTTGGTTTCTTATCCTGAAATTCCATTCTTATTACATGCAGAAATTAAGTGCCCAAAGTCTTGGTTTTTCACTTCCTTTCTCTTTCCCTGTCATTATTTTTATCCTTATATTTCACCTCCCTTGGCTCTGTAATCCCCTGAAACATTTCACAGTCCTGATTTTCCCATTCCAGCTCTCCATATTTCCTGTGCCCAGTCAGCTTTGTGTCCTTCATAATCTTTCCTGCTTTCATGCACATGTGTTTATCTCTCTGCATCCCCTTATCTATTCCCTCTCAAATCTCCTTATCCTAGATTCAGAACATACCCTAGCCTTGCTCATGCTGCAATCTCCCCCTTGCTTTGATGATACATATGGCTCTCAGCTGCCCAGCCCTATGTACACGTCAGTTTGCTTTTCCTCTGCTACAACTCTTTCTGCCCCACTTGGGTATGGTGTCAGCAGAAAAGCTCAAATGACTTCTGAGTATCAGTGTAAAAATCCCCTTTTTGTCACTTCCTACCTGGTGACAAAACTAGTATGCTGTGGATCATTGCAGGAAGCTGAAGAAGGATAAATTTTGCAATTTAGAAAAAAGAAATGCATATCACCCCTCTTTCAAACCCTGGTCCCTAAAATCTTTGAAAAAATGTCATTATTTTTGTAGTAGGAGTATTGTTAATTCATTAACTAGATGCAGATTGTGGAAGTTCATAAGGACACAAAAAGAGCATAGATCTTTTGGGTTTAACCAATTAAGTAGCCTGAAAAATCTCATGTCAATACTTAGGAATAACACCCTGTCCCATACAACAGCACTAGTTACAGGTTTATGTGGAGTGGCCCCCAGCAGGAACTCCAACAAAGGATCTCTGAACCATCTCCCACCACTTGGAAATGTGTTTTTACCAGATACTGAGGTAGTTGTTGCCTCTTAGACTCCCATTAGTTAATAGACACAATTGACTTTTTAACACAATAATGTGTCCTAAGCTTCTTGCTGATTTCTTGATTTATTAAGAATAAAGTTCTTCAGTAAGTATGTTGGTTCAATTCTTTTCCAGTTTTGAAGTAGAGTGATCTGGGGGAGAATGTGCTAAAACTATGTAAGTTATGTGAAAGAAAGCTGGTGCTGAACTGACATGATCAATTGGTAGAGAGCATCTGCCATCAATGAGAAAGAGTTTGATGTATTTATCAAATTTCTGTTTATTCTGAAATTAACATAGGAAAGCCACTGAGCTTTCAGGTGGGACTGAATTCTGTCCTATGTTCTGGCAGTCAGGAGCAGATAAAAGGAGAGCTGAAATGTGCCTTTTTTTCCTGCCTTGTTCCTCCCCTCTTAGCCTCCTCTGCAGAGAAGTGGCACTGAGTGGATGATGCAGCAACAAGGAAGGGGAATTTGATTTCTTCTGATGCTTGCAAAAATGCTGCTTCTTTCTTAATAAGAATCTCTGTTCTCTTAGAGATGAACAGTTTAATGCACATGGGCACACTTTGCACTGATGGTTTATATAATATAGTTTAGATGCTGGGTATCATTTCCATTGAATTCAGAGGCTCTGCCAATGCAGATGTACAAATATCCTGTGTCCTGGGATGCCTTTGTAAATGGATTTTTCTTCCTTTTTTTTTGTCCTGTCTTCAGTGGCTGATTTGTGTTATTCAACATCTGTTGCCTTTTATCACAGTGAATTTCAGCAATAGGCAGGGTGATTCTTCTCAGTTTATATATCATTTTTAGTGCAGTTATGGAAGGAGCAAGAATGAAACACTATACAAATATTGTTAAGAGAAAAAACCCACCTAAATCAGGGAAAAACCTCACACCTCAACCAACCAAGCAAACCACACGATCACTGTAAGAAAAAAATAAGTAAAATATGTTGAGTTTCTGTTTCTTCTTTTGATAGTTTTAATCTGATGAGTGGTTATACAGATATATTGAATTCTGCATGATAAAAATAAGTAATTTGATTTATAAGACTATTCACCATTTTTTTTACAAATGGTCAAGACTGCATTACATTTAATCAGCTTTTGAAAGAAAATTAAGATTTTGTATAAAAAAGACCAAATATGACATGAAGGTGCCACGTGTCAAGTTGATGGTTTAGACCTCCTTTAGTCTTTTGTCGAAAGCTGAACAGTTGCTTTGAATCTTTTTGATCACTGAGATTCAGTGGGAGGTTAGTGAAAACAACTTGTGAAAAGCTATCAACAGCCATAGGATCGGAGTTGGGTAAGCAAAAATTGAGTTACCGTACTAAAGGACTCTCTTCAGGTTTCTTTAGAGAGAAAACTTCCTTTTTTTAACATTCAAGAAGACTGAAATCTTTCATTAAGACCTGCTGGTCCCAAAGGGATCAAGTATTTAATTATTTACTGTGAGTCAGGTGATTTCATTAGCATCATAAGGTTTATGAAGCACAGCACATGTATGGAAGCTGAGTAAGCAGGAAAGAGCAGCAAAGGCTCTGCTTGTGTCCTGCAGAGGTGTACAGTGTTTGGAACATGCTGTAAGGCTGAACTTGCAGGGTCCTCAGAGAAGATGCCAATGACAGGAGACATCCTTCGAATTCTAGAGCCTTATTTTATAGGAGTTAAAGCAGTATGCAAGGTTGATAAGATTAATGAGGTAATTAAGTTAATTTTTTTTAATGGCCTCCTTCACAGAGACAGGGGATCTGCCTCAAGTTGAGGTGACAGTAGACAATGTTACAGAAAATAAGGAAAGAGAAAGATGCAAGAGAACATGCTTGCACTGCCTAAAAACATTCAGGAAACAAGACAGGAATATGATTTTTATATTAGAGGGTATTCAGTGGCAGATTTTTTTAAAAAATTGTGGATTTTCACCTGGTCATGAGTCATCTGGAAAATTACAGTGAAACTTGCTGATGATAGTAAATTATTCTGTATAGCAAAGACAAATGTCAACTTGAAAAGCTTCACTGAATAATTGAGAAATGCAATGGCAGAGGACAGGATGTTCAGTATCGAGAAAGAATTGATAGAGAGAGAGAGAGAGAGATAAGAGAGAATGAGAGAGAAGCATTTCCTACTTTTCTCTCAGCAGTGAGAAGTGTGATAACGCCATTCTGGTTTCTATGCCTATAAAACATCCGGGTGCTTTCCCTGTTTTGTCTTTTTTTGTTTTTTTTTTTTTTAATCTTTTTGATAATTTGAGAGCTGTAGTTACCAGCTGGTGGTTTTCCCTAAAAATAGTTTTAGAGTGAGCACAGTATATGCATTTTCTTTCACTGATTTTGTAAAGGTACATTACTAGTGGTACAAAATAGCCATAATTTGCTTTTGGATACTAGAACTACACAAAAAGATGAATGGGGCATACATGTACTGTATAGACAGCTTTCCTTTTGTTGCTTTGGGCAATCATATGGTTAAGTGATAATGCTCCTGGAGATTGAGTCCATGAAGCAATAAATGGCTTTTATAGTTTATTAAATGCCGAAGTGCAGCTGGAGCTACAAAAGCCATCTCAAACAGTAAGTATGTTATTACCATTATGGAAAGATAAGAGGAGAATATCATGGGAATGGGAATTTTTAAAATTTTGAGGCAGGTTTAAGAACCGAAAAGATAATATTTTCATTAAAATTATTTACACTTATAACATTCTGCCTTAAAAATATACTAAAATCCCACTTATTATGGGGTAGATATGAACCAATGCTGTCTCTAACCTTTGAAATTTCAAACAAATCCAGATCCATAATATGTAACTGAACGCTGATAACATTATCTGTAAAATTTTGAAGCAACAGAGTGAAAAAGAGTTAAATTTGAGCTCGTTTGGATCTGAATTGAGCTGCTCTTTTCTCAAAAAGAAAGCACTGAGAAGGGAGACCAGTGGGTTTTGCAGCAAGAGTAGTTTTGCACAATTTTCCTCAATCAATATGAGTACCAAATTATGCTGGTATTGGAAGCTACCCTGTTATTTTTTTTTTTTTTTTTGTAATCTCTGGCCTCCTAAGGCATGTCCCTGCCCCTGGCAAATGTCTGTTATTATTACAAAAGGTTTGTAAAGGAAGCAACTGTGAGAAGGACAGTGCTAAGTTCTTTCTGACTCTGTCTCTAGTTAAGCAGAGAAAAGTCCTGCAGCAGCTGAACACATCTGTTCCTGGTTCAAACCCGCAGCAGAAGTGAGGCTGCAGCTCCTTTTCTCAGGACATGGGTACCAAACTTGATCAAGCCAGGACTGAAGTGAACAGAGGCTTCTTGTGTGGGTGCTATGACTAGGACCCTGGACACCAAGTGGTCATTCTGGAAAAAGCCTTGATGGATTTTGCCAAAAATTCAATATCACTAAGCAGCTGTGCTTTACCCTAAAAAAATCTGAAGTGATTAATTTTCTCTCCTTCTTTGACCCAGTGAAAGAGATAAGAATAGCTGCATGATATGAATCAAGCCATAATTGTGTTGAAAATTATCAAAAATACAAAATAAATCTTCCCCAGTATTTACATGAAAATCATATCTTCACTTTTGAACCATCTCTTCAGGACTGGGGAAGCAAATACTTCAGTACCTAAGTGCATGAACTGAATGGTGACACATTCTCTGTCCCGGTCCACTTCAGTCACTGCCATTGTTTTATCCAGGAAAGCAAATGGATTTACACTGGAATACTAAGAGTTTAAAACTGTAGTCATTGACTGCTGGCACCTGGATGAGTGATTTTATGTCACATTTACCCAACTATCTTGTGAGCTCAGACCTTATAATCAGAGTCAAACCCCCAGCAGCTATGGCCCAGTGTATGTGCCCCTGAATTTAAGACCTAAATACAAGTCAACACACAAACAGTGGGCTGAGCAGAACTGCTTCTTCACGACATCTGCATTGCCTGAGAAGCTTGATGATCTCCAGGACAACAGCTCAGGAGTCTTCCATTTAGAATAATAGATATGTCTCCTTTCCACATATTTTAAGATTCGTAATGAGGGCCCAATCTGTTCCCATAAAGTCAACAAAATTTCTGTCAGTGACTTACATGGAAGCTGACCTGAGTCCAATAAAAAAGCACCCTGTCAGTAGAAAAGCAAACTGCAAAAAACTCAATTTAACCAGGCATACTTTGGGTGTTGTATTGTTTAGATCAGGTTGTCTACAAACACGTTTCTAGTCTGTACTGTAGTTTTAGCTTTAAATCTCCATTGAGATTGACATATATTTAATATTGATAAAAATATATAATAAATATATAAATAATATTGAAAAGCAGTTATTTTCACTAGATCTTGTATGTAGATCTCAAATTCATTATGTTCCTGGCAGCTGTCTTTCTATAATGTGATCCTGATGAACAAAATCTCCCAGGATCTGAATGCCAAATTTATCCTGAGCTATAGTTGTTTTACATCTCTTTTTTCAGCCATTTATTTAAATCCTTGCCTTGTTTCTTTAAGGAATTTTTAAAGCCTTGGGAGGAAAGCAGTTTTTATATCACATTACTCTATGTAGAAACTAATATACATGTTATCTTTTTTTGCCTTTGCTAAAGGCACAAGAGAAAAAAACATACCTGCACTTTCTCATCTAAGTGTATTCTTCTGGCTATCCCTTGAACAGACTGCATTTCTTGGCTGAAAACTGTGACTTCATCAGGTAATTATAGCAGCAGATATTCATCCAGGTGGGAAAGATCTCAAGAGTCCATGTGCTCAAAGCAGAAGCAACACTGAACTCAGTGCAGGTTGCTCAAGGCTTTGTCCAAATGGGTCTTGGAAAGTCCGAGAATGAGAACCTACAGCCTCTGGGAATTCTGTTCCAGTGCTTAATTATCCTCACAGTGATTTTATTTTCCTCTTATATCCAGTAGGATCTCCCTGTTTCAAGTCATGCCCATCACCTCTCTTCTGCTCTTCAGTAGAGAGCTCTCTTCTTGACCACCCTTTTGGTATTTATTGGCAGGATGGGGTAGCTGTCCCTGAAGCCTTCTCTTCTCTGGACTTAAAAAAGCCCTTAGACCGTGCTTGTTAAATTATATATGTTCTGTTATACCTATAGTGTCTTTAGCTGCAAAGCACATAATTAATTGCATATTCTGCCGTGTTTTTCCTGAGGTCAGACCATTTTTAGCATTATTCATTACAAGTTTGAATGTCTTTTCAAAGTGGTAACTAAGGAAATGGTTTATAGCTATTAAAGATTAGTCATAGACAATGTCTGTCTTAAATTATTTGTACCCATAATTGCATTTTCATTCAATGGGTCCATTATGAGTGTGTGTTTATTTTTAAAAAATGAGATGCATACCTTTATACTTCATGTGTTTCAATCCTTAAAACATGAACTGTATAAGGAAGTGTCAGATTTCTTCAGCCTGCTTTCAAATAGACATTTTAATATAGGATGCATACAAACACATCCTTTTTGGAACAGGACAAGGATTGAACATCTACCTGCTGACACACACACCAGAGATCTTTTTTGTGCCAGTCCTGTGGCCATCTTCAGAGGCAGCAGATCTACTGATGACAGGCAAAGGCAAGCCTTGCCTTCATGCTTTTATTACTTCAGAATTACCAGCTCTACCCAAATGAGGCACAAAAGTTCTTTCATTATTAAATTAGTAACAGAAATCTCAAGTGAAAGCCATGAAAATTTTAGTGTTCAAATTAACTGAGTGTGTATCACATCAGTGCTTCAACATGACAGCTCAGAGATTTCTCAGCAGGCCTTGTTCCTGTAGCATCTCTGTGAGCTGTCGGGAGCTGTTGAAACAGTCAAGTTCATGCTGTGGGACCCATGTTTGAGACTAAATTAGGTCCCTTTTTGCTCTGCTGCAAATATGTGGATGGACATTCATATGGTATATGACTTTGGTAGCTATCCACAAGATTTTCAGATTCAGTTAAAGGGAATGTAAACACATCTGTTTGCTTGTTTCCTACTCTTGTGGCTGTAATTGAAGCAATGTAATGTTTTCACTTTTCAGCAAGTGACATAGGCCTCCATTGCTGACATTTCAGCTAATGACATTAACTGCTCCTATTCTAACCTGAGTTCCACTAGAGTTGGTATGGTTTGCAGAATTTCAAAAATACAAAATTACAGTTCGTATTTTTTTTTCCCAATAGCTAAGTTTAAAATAAAAATGGATGAAAAAAAGCCCAAATAAATCTACTAATCATGCTTATTTTCCACAAAGATTGGCATCTGACTCGTAGCAAAATAGGACTTCATATTTTATTTTGTGTTTCACCCATGGAAACAACTGTTAGCTAAGTGAGACTGCTTTTGATGAAAGTGAAGGTGTTCAGGGTAAATGGGATTTCATATGTCCCTGCATTTGAAGGTATAGGATCATTGGGTTCCTGATTCCTGGAAACAATTGTAGGGAATCAACAGGCATGTGAACAAGATTTTCCTAGTTGCTTGAAATATTTACAGACACCCTACTATATATGGAATATTTAAATTATTTAAATGACACAGACCCTGTGCAGTTCTAACATGAAGGTTACATGTTTCTGGTAAAATATGTAATTTACATTTCTTTAAGGAATTGTGAAGTGTAGATTTATAGCACTTGATGACCTTTGGCAATGCAGTATATATAGAACAAACAATCCTGTTGGGGCATGCATGAATCATTTTTCTCCATTATTTAATCCAGTGGTTACACAGTAGGTCATTCTGTCATTAGATGATGTATTTCTGTCTGGTAAACAGAGATAAGTTTGGTAGGCATGAGAAATGAGAAGTATTTCACCTGCTCTTGACATTATTATTAATTATATGTATGGCCCACAAAAATATGCTAAGTACTTGGAAGAACCATTTAAGCAATTTAATGCATTTTGTAGTGGTCCAATAACCAGGGATTTTTTTACACATATATTTCTCTTTATGTAGATAATTTTACAAGATGTTTCGCAAGCTCTTAGCCTGCCAGCTCCATGTGTCACTATCATGTGTGATGTGTAGGCCGTGCTGATTTTTCCTGTTGTCTTGTTCTTTCCATTTCACAAAGGGATGCTGGGATTCTGGTTTATATTGTCACAGTACTTTATATCTTAGTGTGACAGTTGATTTGTATTTATTACAAATATAAATTTACATTCTGTCCATCCTTAATAATGCCTGTATGTGTTGAACCTGTGGAGGTACCCAGAGGGAGAAGCTGAGGCCAGCAGGTGTTCTTATGAGCCCACACTTGCTTGAGTTATACCCAGAGGGATGGTTTGTTTCAAATGAGAATGAGACTGCCTGACTCCTTTTGCTCAAAGTTAGCCCTGGTTTTCTTACAGGTGGTGAGGGCATGTAAGAGAAACAGCCCAGCAGGCACCCAGGTCAGTGCAGAAGGAGGGGCAGGCGGTGCTCCAGGTGCCAGAGCAGATTCCCCTGCAGCCCCTGGAGAGGCAGCTGTGCCCCTTCTGCCCAGGGAGGTCCATGGGGAGAAGAGATCCACCTGTAACCCCTGGAGGACTCCACCGTGGAGCAGGTGGATGTCCAAGGGAGGCTGTGACCTTGGGGGAAGCCTTTTCTGGAGCAGGCTCCTGACAGGGCCTGTGGTGTCATGGAGAGAAGGGCCCATGCTGGAGCAGCTTTTCTGGAAGGATTCCTGCATCCCATGGAAGGGACCCTCACTAGAATAGTTCAAGATTGACATCCTGTGGGAAGAACTGGCCCAGGAGAAGTTAATGGAGAATTGTTTCTTGTGGGAGGGACCCCACACTGGAGCAGGGGACGAGTGAGAGGAGTCCTCCCCCTGGGAAGGAAACTGTAGCAGAGACAGTGTGGGATGAACTGACCACACCGCCATTCCCCATCCTCCTGTGCTGCTGAGGAGCCAAAGAGTTCAGCATGAGGTTCAGCCCAGGAAGAATGCAAGGGTGGAGGGAACGTGTTTTTAAGACTGGGTTTTACTTCTCATTACCCTATTCAGAATTGATTTGTTATAAATTTAACTAATTTCCCCAAATCAAATTTGTTTTGCTGAAGTTGGTAACTGGTGACCAATCTCTCTCTGGCCATATCTCTGACCATGAGCCTCTCATCATATTTTGTCTCTGTCCAGCTGAGGAGAAGACAGATAGAACAGCTTTAGTGGGCACCTGTTATCCAGGCAGGGTTAATGTCTTGGTTTGAAAAGAGAGGTAGCTGCTAAGGAAGGCAGAAACCTGCCTTGAAATGGAAAAATGTAAACCACTCCCCCCCACCCCCCCAATTATTATAATCTTGAAATCAAGGGGCTCTCAGGCAAAGACATGGGAATAGGAATAATAGTTCTTGACTAAGAAAATTAAAATAAAAATACAGTAGTACAAAAAACAAAACAAAATAAACCAAACCCATTGAGAACTGTTGGTCAGGATGCTAGGAGTGGTCTGATTAAAGGGTGGATGCAGTCTGTCTGGAGTGACAGATGTGGTTCTGTTGAAGCAGTGATCCTGTAGAAGGGTGCAGTTTTCCTCTGAAGGTCCAGTGGTTTAAATGTGTCCTTTTCCCTCTGGGAATCCAGTGGAGACAGGCTGCCTGTGGTGTTCCAAGGCTCAGATTATATCCAGGTAGGAATGCTTGGCTCCTCCCCCTGGGTGGAGCATCTCCCAATGGGATGATGTAATTTTATCAGTCATGCAGTGAGACTCAATAGGCCATTAGCAGAAAATATCCCCCTGGAGTTATGAGGGAAGGGTCATGGGAGAGATAAAGAACACTGCCACACCTGGTTTTAACAGCTGGTAACAGAATACATCCTTTTGGTTACATCTTGCATTGCAACCCAAGACAGTTAAACCACCACATCTTTGTACAATTCTGTGTTTGGACCAATCTCATTAACATTTTTCCTACATAGTTTGTGACAAGGATTCATCATTATGTTGTTAAACCAAACGAGGATGTTTTCACATGTGGTATCAAATCTTGCATGCTTAAGCAGCCATCCAGAATGTAAAAAACAGATGGACTGTCTCCATCTCTTTTCAGTCCTAAGCAAACCTAAATCACATCTTCTTAATTAAAATGTAACATTTTCCTTCATTTGTGTTGACTTGGAATGAACTGTAATAAAGAGGAAATGCTGCTAGGTTTGATAAGAATGAAACTTATATTGGGCATCCAAGTGGGGTCTTGGAAGCAGATCTGGTTAATCAGAATGGGAGCGTTATATTTGACGTTTTAAAGAGGTGCAGTAGCAAAAGACCATTGAGTACTATTTGGAATAGAAGTGTGCCATTTCTAATTGTATATGAGTTTTTGAAACCACACATATGCTAGGTCCAAACAAATTTGAACTGCAACGAATATTTAAAAGGCATTCAAAATTCATAAGATATGGAAACCAACCTATTAACTTGAGACAGTTCTACTAAGTAAAGAAAAAAATGAGAGGGAGAAAAAAGGAGCTCAGTGAAGCATAACTGATTCCATTTATGTGCTGAAATAAAATCATGGTGATAAAGATTTGTTCAAACAGCAGCTCAGGGCAGATTGGAAGTTGTTTTAGAAACAAGTGTATGTTTTTTAGTGCAGGTTTTTAATGGTAGAGCTGCTATATTAGTATTTTTCTTTTCAGTTAGAGAAAGACAGTGTGTGTTTATGAGTGCATGCATCCTCTTGGCATTTAACATCATTTCCCTGGAGGGGGGATTACAGCAGTTTGTTTAAAAGATCTGGAATACAGAGACAATATTTTGTGGATATCCAGAGAGTAGAGCTTGAGTATATTTTTATAATAATAGAGATATCTTATAGTACTCTTCATCATATCACATCCCAGAGAGCTCTGCAAGGTTGTGAAACACAAATCTACCTGCCTGGAGGTGTTTATTGCAGCCTCTTGCAGGTGAAATAGAAAATGCTTATTAGTGCTTTGCAGCAGCACATGCCTCCATCAGAGAGGGACAGGGAAATTTCTTACAAGATTATCTACCTAAGACATGCTTTATTATTATTTTAGTACCAAAGTTGTCCTTGAGTCTATCCAACTTGTATAAAAATGTTAGGGGGTTGTTTTGTTACCTAAATGTTCCACATGGTGTCACTTGCTTTTCCATCTGCCTGCTATGGGTGGTTCTGTTTGGGCACACACATGCAAATGCTTTCAGAGCCCCCACCATGCAGGCTCCTTCTTTAGAGCTTGGTTCAACAGTGTTCGGAATTAGAAAATGAATCATAAATGACTGAATTATTGTAGTAAATTAAAAAACCTCTTCTGACAACAGTTAATTAATTGATTTGTCCATAAAAAATCTTGCTGTGGAAATGGGGAGAGCATTGACCCCAGTGTGAGGGAGCTGTGTGGAAGTGGCAAAGGCTGTTAGCTCTGGTGTTGTGGTGATCCAGCTCAGCGCTGAGCCCCAGCCCCGTGCCACTGGCAGAAGCATCACCATTGCTTTCATAGTTGGGCAGGGTAGCATTTGCTAGAAATATAATGGCTGCAGGAATGTTCTTCTGCCTTTGGAGGGCAAAGACCTTTCTTTGAAAAGCATTATTGGCTTTCAAATGCCCTTTTATTTTTTTCTTTATTTTGCTTCTGTCAGAAATAGACAAAACCCCTGTTGAAATCCATTAAATTAAAGCCTTGTATTTTAAAAGTCTTGGAATTAATTTCATTACTGAAGCTTGCAGAATATCATTATTCAGCATTTTTTTGTCCTATTCCAATTGCAGGGGCTTAGGAGTTGTTTGCACTTTCAAATGTAAAGATTGCTTAGAGAGATTTGACGCTTCACAAATAAATCGCTCCATATTTATTGCTATAAGGATAATCTTCCAAACATGAATTGATGCTGCTCTGACTTCCTGGGAATTTAACACTTCTACTGCAGAAAACCTTCCCAATCAACAAAAGAGGGTAGCTGCTGATTACTTATATAAGATTTGCTACCTGAAAGCCTGAAGGACACAGATGGTGTGATATTACCATATGTACTTAAATATTCACAGAGTGTTAAAAATCACATTGATAGTTGGTGGCTAGGAAATTCTTCTGAGCATTTATCAAAATAGTTTTTCTCACTAAACCAGTTCCTGTATGCCTTTAGGAGGTCTAATGGTTGTAATTCCTCAATTGAGACATAAGCTGCACTCTTATATTTGGTCAAGTTGGCTTAATGAAATTTGAAAAAATAAATTTTTACTATGAATTTACCATTCCACTTCCTTGCAATTTTTTTTTGCCCCTGTTGTCTTGGAGATTCTTTGCACATTGGGATGAAACTAATGATGGAAAATAAGATAATCTCATAAAAATAATTCCTGCCTTCCTGTTGTGCCAGTCTCCAGGAGAGCAGATCGGTTTGGGCACCTGTTGTAATATATTTTATATTTTTCTTTAAACAACTATGGTGCTAAAGAGTTGATAAATTATGAATTTTAGATACTATAGGTGCTGAACAAACGAATTCAGAGATGGAATACAAGTCAAAAATGTCTGCAAGATGAATTGCTAAAGGAACAGGATGCCTGGGTCAAGATTAATAGTTTGTTTCATCTTAACTTTTCTAGACTTGCAACATGGGGCTTGTGAAGGCAGAGGCAGATAAAAAGGATGTGCTTGGACAAAAATTTGAGGGAAAGTGGATCAAACTATTAGGTAGCAAAGTTAGAAAAAAACCCAAGAAATAAAAGTTAGTTTTACAAACTTATTTTCAATTTAAGTGCAAAAATGTAGCAGCCTTAGACTAGACAGAAACTGTTTAATGTTTTTTATTGGATGAATACATTATCTTTGAATGAGAAAATCGATGCACTGTTGATGTAATTGGCAAAGATTTGTGCTCCTCAAGATTGCTCCTGATGGATTAATTTTCAGGATTGAGGTGCCATTGTTTGAAGTAGTGTGTGACATATTTTTGTGCTTTCAAATTACTGAAATCACTGCCTTAGGAAAGAGAAGAAAACCCAACATATTTCCTCTGAATGCAAGTGTACCACCTGTTCCTTTGCCTTCTAGGAGCCAACCTCTGCCTTCCATTGCAGGCTTTTTCTATAGGTGTGTTGAATTGAATCACATGTGACATGACAGTCACATTTCTTACATGTGTGACAAAACCAAAGCTATATTAAAAATTTAATTTTTTGAAGACACAATCAAGGTATTTTGAACTACAACATACACATATTTCAGATATGTAATTATATTATTGTCTAGTCAGTGTCTCTTAAAGCTGAAATTATCTACTTCCATTCTTTTAAGGATATTATCCACTTCTATTGAAGTGAAAAGTAAAAATTCATTTGGTGTTGGGGTGCTACTTTCAGTGGGAAAGGATATTCTAGAATTGATAGCTTTCTTGCTTCTTGGTCATTTCAATTTAAACTTTAGAATCAGAAAAGATGAGCTACAAAAAACCCATTCATAATCAGAGTGTATTTCACTGCAGTTATTCAGCACAACAGAAGCACTCACCACAATTTCATCTCTCTTGTTAAGATTTAGAAACTGTTCCAGTGCTGAATAACTTCTAGAAGTGAATAAGCCACCAGCTTCTTTTCTTTTGTGAGTTCTATAATCCACTCCAACCCATTTTAAATGTGGAAGTGATACTGGTGAAATGTAGGCTCCACAGAGCTCTTGGGATCTCCACAGAGATCAGTTGTCTTTCATGTTGCTAGAAGGTACCTCATTATCTAATAAAATCAGAAATTTTACATTAACTGTTCATATCTTTTGTTAGATCAGATAGTGTCATTGGGTCTAAGTGACATGTTTTGATGTTCCTTTACCTTGTCTTTGTATGTGTTGTGCACATATTTTGTTCTGCGCAGTCTTGATGGAAAAGCAGCTCAGCTTACTGCCAATTTTTGACTGCAGTAAGAGAATTAGAAACATCAGGTTGCCCTGAGATAACATCCTTTAAATATTTGTACAGGTTTATAAAAAATCATCTGTTGTTGTCAAGCTGAGAAGATCAAAGATGGAAAATTATGTTATTAAATATAATACATGTGACATTTACATACTCCCTAAATCAATAATAATTTTTTGAGATTGTGGGACATATTTGGATGTTAATGTCCACAATAATAAAATATAGGGCTAAATCTATAGAAATCTTCTCTACTATTAATCAAGTTCTTTAGTAAAGATGCTTTCCAAATTGCCTTGGACCATGTTCTTCTCAGTAGAATAGAAATAATTCAAATTGATTAATTGATTACAAATTGAAGAAGTCCTACATGATGTTCAGAGTAAAGTTCAAAGTCTTCTGGAGTATAGCACGAAGTTCAGTCTGTTCTCTGATGCCTGGAGCAGCTGGCAGAGTCTGGCTCACTCCCTACTGCTGTTCTCTTCTACAGTCAGAGACAGTGGCAGGAGCACTGCAGGAACATCATTATCTTATCCCTTACACTTTTTCTTTCCCTTACATTGGAAAATTTCTTCAATTCAGATCTGTTTTTCCTAAATTTAATCCTTATTTTGGGGCTTGAGAAGATTTTCAAGTCAGTAATCTACACCTTCTTACCTATGTTTGCAGGCATCTTTAAAAGTTGTTTATACAATTCCTTGTGGGAATTTTCAGTTAAATTTTCATTCTGGTTTACTTTGTAATCTACTTTGTTCCCAAGATTCTCGCCTGCTATTTAAAGATTAGAGCCACACATCTTTTTCTAAATGTCAACAGGAGCTGCATCTAATACTTTTTTATAAATGTCCTGGTCATCTGTGAGTGCTTTCTGCTACATGAATGTCCCAAACAGTTACACCAAATCAGTTGGTACATGGACACCGTGGTGTTGGTCATGCTCTGCTTTTCTGCTTAGAAATCTGGGGCATAAGAAGGCAGCCCAGGGAGAAAATTCATGAGGAGCTGTAGTGCTCAGTGAGGCCTTCAAGGTGAGAACAACCTGGAATTTCATGTTGTGCTGAAGAAGCTGATGGGATTTATGATTTTGGCTCCCTTCCAGCAGTGTACTTAAAGCCAAATCATAGTCCCATTAGATAAATCTATTTATGGAGGTAGATAGAACCTCTTTAATGAATGCAAGCAACCATTAACATTAATAAAATTAGTGAATAAGCAGTAAGAAGAAAATGTAACAATTAGTTTGAACAATTCTTCTGGGTTTTGATTTTGGGGCTTTTTTTTTGGTAATAATATTCACACTTTGTCCACCAAAAAAAAGAAAACAAAAAGAAAAAAGATCTACACTTTAGGTTCATTCACATATATCTGAGAATCAGATTCTTTTGGCACACAGAGAGCATACTGTCAGTCACATTAGTTTTTTCACCTGCAGCTTTTGATATACAGCTTTTATTTAAAGAACCCAAACAAGCAGAATTGTAAATTAAATTATTCAAACCATATGAAAATTTAGCACAGCATCCACAAGTATGCTTATTTTGTAAGAGAAACCCACTGATAGTCCCCCTTCCACAGTGTCTTTTAAGAAATCATTCTCATGAATTGTAAGTCATTGATGCATCATTTATTACAGGATCCTGCAATTATTGATGAAAGTTCAGAAGATTAATGTCTAGAGGTTGAAATAAGCATGAAAAATTCTCATTCAACAGGCTCTGGAAGGAACAAAGGGATTATTTGATATAAAGGTAGAAGGGACTACAGGCAACTAAAGTTTTGACAATACGTATTGTTGAGTTACCTTAGAAAAGAAGTAAGAAGCAGCAGAATGTTATCTGTGCTTTGGATTCAAGTTCAGCCAAGTACTGCCTGTTACAAAACTGCTTTTAGGTTGCTGAACCATAATAATAGTTTCAAACATGACCCACTTGGGAGTTCAGAGTCTGTGGGGAAACACTGCTTGGGGATTGGCAGAGAGCAGTGAAGGCAGGAGAATGCTTCCGAAGATCCAATGGAAAAAGAAAGAATTTCTTCAAGATATGATGAAAGGTTTAGCAGAGGTGGGAAGGAAACAGGAGTCAAAACATAGTGAGAAGGGAATTTGGAGTAAGGCTGGAAGATTCACAAACCTGGGGTAAGGGATGCAGAGAGCAAAGAGCCAGGGGTGATACAGCAGAGTCATGTTCTGTGGATAGGCCAGACTTAACTGCGATCCCTGGGCCAGGATCTGCTACTTCTCAGCACTACTGGTAATGAAAAATGTTCATCATCAGAACCAGCTCAATGCTGCTTCAGAATTCTGACAAAACTGGGTATTTTTGGCTTTAAGTGCAAAAGAAAAATCTCTCTCTGGGTGCTGCAGTGTGGAGCAAGAGTGGGAACACTCGCTGTGTTTCCACTGCCCCGTCCCAGACACACAGGCTGCTGCTGGTCATTACCTCGGGACCGAGCTCGTGGGGAGAGCTGACAGCCAGGACATCTCCTACTAGGACAGTCTGCCAGTGTGGACGTCTTCTTATTTTGCCTCTGCCTGAAGCTGGCCTTATATTCCTCTCTGGGACGTAAATCCACAGAGAAAGAATGTCTTCTTACTGCCAGCCCCTACTCTTTCTTTCAAACAACCTATCTTAGCCTGGGCCATGTCCCTAAATAGCACCATAAGAATTTATTTATTTATTTATTTATTTATTTATTTATTTATTTATTTATTTAAAATACATTAAATTACTTACAGTTTCCTACCTCCTTCTTTTTTTCCTCAGTGCCCCTGAACCCTTGTTTTCTCCACAAAATTGTTGTCTGAGTCAGAGCAAGGGATAAGTGGTGATCACTGAACCAGTAACTACTCAATATTTCTTTTTAACATCAGCCATATGGTAAGTCTGTGATCATTGCTGAAGTCGGTCAGGGGCTTAGAGACACAAAGCTTCTTATGCCTTTGTTAGGCCAGCTGTTTCAATTGGGAGGCTGAATATCAAACATCCATGGTGCTGAATTTATCCAAAAAAATCTTACTATCTAGGGAAGGATTAAAAAAAAACTGACCCTAATATGTGATGAGGATTCTTACCTAAGAACTCTTACCAACTATCCAAGGCTAGCCAGAGCATGACATTCCTTCTTTCTTATCCTTGTTGCTGTTTTTCTCCTGTTCTTAATCACAATACCAACCATCCATGTCTTTTATTTTAACTGATTTTAGCAACATCAGAGAGGGAAACAATAATATTTCATTTCCAGTTTTATTTTGAGCAGAGTTCAAAAGTTTCCATAACAGCTGGTGGTAATGCAAAAAACATTTTTCTATCATATTAGTTTAAAATAAACTTTTCAGCAATATCATAAAAGCAGTAACATTTTGATAAAATTAATTAATGACAGTGCAGTTACATGACAGATGCCTAGTAACTTCTCACTTTGCTGCAGATTGTAATCAGATGTTTTTTAAATGCACCTTATCAAATAAGACTGTCTTTAAAGCTCTTCAGAACATTAATAAAATTCCTGGTAATGCCATTGCTGGAAGTGGGGAGGAAAAAGGGTTATTACCTAAAAAAAAGTTTGTATTTTTCAGACATATAATGGTTTTACACTGAGAATGGAGCTGGGTTGTCTGTAGGTGTATGCTGTGGTCCCAGATAGAGCCTGCTCAGCTCTTGCTTTTGGCTTACCTCAAAGCTGTCCTGTCATCTGATCCCATTCCCACAGCTGTCTCCTGCTACTGTAAATTGAAGCAATTGTTGAATTGACAGAAGTTATGCTCATCATGTGCTTGAAAGAGGAAGAGGAATTGTTGAAAACAATTTTCCTGCCTCTCCTCCTCAGCTTAGGAATTGTGTTAGAGCCAGAAGGCTTCTATGGGTATGTTAACCATGAAAGAATGGTCAGTGAAGGTGTACACTCCTTCATCCTCACCCTGCCTCCCAGTAAACAGTGCTGGTAAACTGGGAATGGGTGAGGAGGAGGTTGAGGTATTCAGCAACTTCAGTCTTCAATGGCAATAGGAGCCTGCTGGATGAGAGGCTGGACATGACCCAGCAATGTGCAGAGCAGTCATGTCCCAGCCTGCATCCAAAGCAGCATGGGCAGCTGGGGGGAAAGGGGATTCTGCCCCTCTGCTCTGCTTTGATCCCACCTGAGCTGCATCCAGCTCTGGGACCCTCACCATAGGAAGGACATTGACCTGTTGGAGCAAGTCCAGAGGAGGGGCACAAAGATGATTAAAGGGATGGAGTGGATGGAGGGTCACCTACAAAGGAAGGCTGAGACAACTGGAATTGTTCAGCCTGGAGAAGAGAAGGCTCCAGGACAACCAAATTGCAGCTTTCCAGTACTGGATGGAGCCTACAAGGAAAATGGAGAGAAATATTTTACATGGGACATTTTACAGGACAAGGAGGAATGGCTTCAAACTGAAAAAGTGTAGGTTTAGATTAGTTGCTAGGAATAAATTTTTGCTGTGAGGGTGGTGAGGCACTGGAACAGGCCGTCCAGGGAAGTTGTGGATGCTCCATTCCTGGAAGTTGGCCAGGTTGGATGGAACTCTGAGCAACCTGGTCTCATGGAAGATATCCCTGTCCATGGCAGAGGGGGATGGAATGAGGTGATCTTTATGGTCTCTTCCAACCCAAACCATTCTGGGATTCTTGTGTGAATTTGTCAATCAAAAAGTCCCGTTCTTGAGTCCAAATCCCCAGCTAGAAGAAGGCAAATGGATTGTTCAAGACCAAAATTACAGAGCCATTCAGAGTCTGCACAGAGGTTTTTTTGTCCCCTGGAACAGGAGCAAGAGGAGTTGCAATCCAATAAGCAGAGCTGCAGTATCAGCTACTCCTCATTGAGACTTTCCGCAGTATCTCACAACACGTGCTTCAATAACTGCTGGCTAGTATTGGCTTTGGGAACACTGATCTCCCTGCCAGCTTGTTGTGGTACCAGAGTTGCTACTAACTGTGTGTCAGCAGTTGTAGTTACTGCCTCCAGGTTAAGAGGCATTTCCCATGCTCTGTAATTGCCAGCCAAACACCAAAGAATTAACTCTGTCCATCTGACAGATTCAGTGATACTGTGTGATTGCTCCCGCTGAAGCAATAACCATTCACTGACCAACTGGTTCCTGCAGGAGACTTGTTTTACAGCTCCATTCAAACAAATTTAAGAAAACAAGAATCTGAGGAGAGACTCTATGGCCTGATAAAAGTAAAGCTCAGATGTTGTAGCTTACACACTGACATTTTCAGAGCTTTGATTTCAGACACCAAATTTCAGAGTCATCAAAGCAATCTATTTAGAAATGACAGAAAACATTTCCATAAACACAAAATAATCTGTTGCATAAATAAAGGTACAGAATAAAAAAAAAAAAAAACAACAGATGAGTTTGATAATGGAAGGAAACAAATGAAAAGCATGTCTGTAGAAGAAAACAGAAATAAAAATGGAGTGAAGGAGAAGTTCTGTCCAAAAAGCTGTTTATAATGTGCAGTCATTTCAGTTTAGCACCACAAGGAATGAAAAGTATAAGCCAGCATCCAGGGCTTCAGGCCAAACCTAGTGTTCTGGTTGTCAGCAAATGGTGAAAATGCTGTCTATTAGCAAAAATCGTTCTCTGTCCTCTCACATCAAAGCAGTGATAATGTGTCTTTTGATCGCCTGGCAGCGCTGGGGTGGGACAAGGCAGCCTGCTGATGGGAAAGGACCCACAGAAAGATGAACACCCTGTGTAAGTGTGGCTGGGTACCTGCAGAGCAGGGAATGGCTGATGGGCTCAGTGGGAGCAGCACGTGCCAGGGGCCTGGAAAATGTGAAAACCTCAGTTTTCTGCTTATTTATGTCACTGGGTAATGCAGGTGAGTCCTCCCCTTTGCTGAAGGAGCGAGGAAAAGGAGACTGGTGGTAGACATGAATGACTTTTCATTGGGTGTTCACCATTTCAGCTGTATGCAATCTGTCTTATTCTGAGATGGAAAGGAGAGTGAGACATTAAGAAAATCAGATCCAGTGCCAAGATACCATCAAGAGTTATTTAGGAATCATAGATACAGGGGTACAATTTTTATTTTGTTCAGGAAAATGGCTTCACGGGCACTGAAGTGAAATCTGATCTTGATTATATAGCTATAAACTGGTAGTAAACATAGCTGAGAGCAGAAATAGATCAATAAAAGTCAGTCATAAAACTGAAAATAGAGAGAGGCATTAGGAGTTTGTTAAAGTGAAAAAGAATATGGACATAGCATGCGAGAGCCAAACCCTTTAGCTGGAGATTCAAATTTGGTTCTACTAATCACAAAGTGATCGTGCAGAGCTTCATGCTGCACAAGGGCAAAGAAACTGAAGACTTGAAACTGGTCACCTTTTGCTTCGAACTGTGGTAAATGGGAAGCAATTTTTCATGATCTTGTTCTTTGAAGTTCTCAGATCATTGAGTTCAACAATAAAAATGACATCAGCAGCATAAAGTTTAAAGTAGTGAATTGATTTTTAAGCTCAGACAGCCAAAGGCAAAAGTTCTCAGTAACATCAAAATGTTAAGCCATGGGGTTCTGGGTCTAAACATTGCTGTAGATCATTCCCACTTGTAATGCAGTATGTATAGGAAAAATCTGTATCTTGGTAAATGCCTTGCTTTGGATTTCTCTACCACAAATACATTAAAATCATTCATACTAATAGCATCTGAGTAAAAGGTCTGAATGTGAAAGAATTTGCTGAATCCTCTAAGTCGCTGTAAGTGAAAATTCTGTACTACTGAAAGGAAAACTGTTGATAATAGATACTAAATATGCTATTTAAAAATGTAGAAGACCTAGCTGATTAGGCAGTGCACAGCTTGTCCATGTCAGAAGTACTGTCCTGTGGTGACATCCTTGGCTGGATGCTTCTTTTAACTCCAGAGTTCTGTGTTGTTAATTGCACCTTTTTGTTGTCCTTCTTACAGTTTTTGTGAAGGTTTTCAGCCTTTCAGAGCTGAGCCTTTTTCTGCTACAGGCAGCCAATACTGCATAGCACAGTGCTGTGCTCTGCTCACTTGCCACAGTTGCTGGTAATGCAGAAGTAGAGAATTGTAATGCAGGTTGCATCTTCCTGTTCAGTATATTTGGAACATAATAGAAAAATCAAAATATTTTGTTATTTGGAAATTGAAAAGACAATACTCAATTAAATTGAAGTTAACAGCAAAGCCTGAAATTGCTGCTGATACTAGGAACTGTGTGATTGAAGTTTCCTTGCATTTTGCCTCTGTGATTTCATTGATAATTTCAGGCTGCTGAGCAAGGTTTAATTTGTTCTTAATATTTCTGGATGCCAGCTTGCGTCTGTGTGTTTTGAAAAACAATACTTTTGTGCATTTGGGAGTATTTTTGTAATAGAAAATATTTCAATAGGAAAAAAATGTGTCTCTTTAACTTCAGGATGTTTTTTTCCTGCTGTTACAAATAAACTTAGGGAGAGCTGAAGTTTTCCTGAGTGCTGAAAATATTATTCCATGTTTGTACTGCATGAGGATGCTTTAGACTTTCCCATTTCAAAACCCAGAAGTTTCTAACCCTTTTCTGCCATCTACTTTTATTTTAAATCAATGTATAAGGTTTTCGATTGTGTGGTTTACAATTTACAAGATTATGGGTAGTTTGTATTTAATTTTTTTTTTTTATATTGGAGGAGAAAGTAGGAAAGGACATGGTCTCACCTCTGTTGATACTTTGGTGGAAAAAGTGATAAAATTGTTTCTGTCTTGACATCTGATACTTTGTGAAATTTCAGTGGGAGGTTTGTGTCGGTGTTTCTTTCAGCAATAGTCATGTAGTTACTAACTTTTATAAAACTGCCTGAGCTAGGGATGGCAGCAGTGAACAGGAATGTGCACCTCGCTTGTGTCTATCCCAGGCTTAATTTTGGCCTTGCAGATTCTTTCACTGTGGGGACAAACCTGCAAGGCCTCTCTAGAGATAATAATGTGTGAGAAGTCTCATATGAAAATATGATAATAAACAAGCTAAAGTAATGTTGAGCAGCTGGAGGGAAAACAGCATAAAAATTAAAACTAATTCTAACAGATGATCAGTGAAATGAAGGACTTTTAAAATTTATCCATTATTTTCCCCATTGGGCATTTCTAAAGTGTAGGTAAATAGTTACAAGGCAAAATGTTGTATGAACCTTTTCTCCTTATTTTTAATTCACACAATTTAAACACAGCCCCTACAGAGGAGCACAGATAGTTCCAAAAGACAGTTATTCAGCTGGAGGAAACATTAGTCTTTAAATATAAGGTGGTTCACTTTATATTCTGTTATGGATTATTTAGTGCTTTTCATATACTATAGCTCAAAGTGTTTTACTAAGCAATGAACTATGGTAGAGATGTGCTCTGAATGCAGAACTCAACAGAACTACAGATACAAATGAATTAGAGTTATTTTTTGTGTCTGAATGCTGTCACTTGGATCTATAGAAATGATGCATTGGGATGAGTCCTCTGCAAAATAGATGTTTGCTTTTATGGACTAACCAGAAAATGTGAATCCAGGGGTAATATTTGCAAAGAGGAGAGGTGTCTTTGAGACAAAAGAATTTTTCCACCCCATGAAAACACAATTCAGTATATATGAAAAATACAGGCAGAAAAAAAAATCAGTAAATATGAAGCATTATTATACATATTGTTTATATTTTTTTTTTCTTTTTAATGATTTACAGTTGTATAATACATTAATGCTGAGTAGCTGCTGAACAATGCACATAATTTCAACTTCTTCAGTTATGAGGTCATAGTTACATGCTTCATCATCCTTCACTGGAAAGGCAGGTGGGTCCTGGCCACTGGTGATACTTCCTTGACTGCTCTAAAGTGACTTTGTTCACTACTGTAAATTTATGTTGTTTGGTTATTTGCCTACATCCTCAGTCACGCAGAGATTGGAGTGGTTTGCACCTTCTTTGGTATTTGAATCTTTCTATTTCTATTCTTCTTTCCTGTATTTTGAACCCTCTTATGGAAGTCCCCTGTCTTTTGCTGTGTTTATTGAAGCTTATGAAAAGACAAAGAGTTAGAATAGAATTAAGAAAGTAAAGAGAATATTTTATTATATATCTACTGTGCTTCCTTTTCATCTCATCCTTCTGTAGCACAGCAGTGTAAAGGCAGTACTCTAAGACTCTGGGAATAAGAAGAAGAAAGGTATCTTGAAAATTAGGTACTACAATTAATGTGTCTCCAGTCACATGATGTGTTACAACATTTCTCAATGGATACTTTGGACAAAGTGAGTATCTTCAGTGCTTACTGCTCTTATTGGTCATCACAGCAAAGAAGCAATCTGAAGATTGCTTCAAATAAGAGAAACAACATTACACTGAAGAAACTACAGATTATTTTGTCATACTCTTGTTCTTCCTGTTGTCTTTATTCAGAAGAGTTTGGAAGATCACTGAAGTCAAATTATAATATTTTTTAGAAGATTTTTTTACTCTAGAAGAACAGAATCCCCATTTTTCTGTGTATCTCATGCTCATTGTATTTTGTATACAAAAATATACATATATAATATATATATATATAATATATAATAATATATAGCATTTTGTACAAATGCTATTGTACAAAAAGCACAATTATATATAGATATTCAATTAATATAATAATTGGCCTGAATGACATAAGCAGCAGAAAACCAAAAGAACATTGCCTTTTGGAAGAAAAGGACTGTGGTCAAAGTAGCTCTCTTTTGGAGTATCAGTTCTTCATGTCCTTTTCCAGTCAACAGTCCAGTGCCTTATCCTTTGGACAGGAATGCTCAACACTGGGTTTTGAGTGGGGTTTCATTTTGTTTTGTTGTATTTTAGCATATGTGCAGGAAGATTGTGGGGTACATCTCCTTCAGGCCTTGGGCAGAGTTAATTTTTTCTGTGATTATAGATTGTGTCTAGTTATTCAGTGTCTCTACTTATGACTCTGGAGTTAACTGATTTAAAAAGGCATTAAACTCTTTATTTCAATTAATCTTTTTATTCTAAGGAATGGCTAATTCTACTTAGGTGATCTATGAAACTTGGGCATAAATGCTCCAAGCAGATTGAACAGACAAGACCTATTTCTTTCAAAATCTTTCCTGTTTTATTCTGTGCCACCAGGGGAGGTCAGCTCTGATGCCCTACATGATCTCCCCTGGCAGGTCATTGGAACAAACACAGTTTTCTCTGTGGTTATGTTCTTTTGCCATGGGGGTTTAATAGTCTCCCTCTTCTTTGAGCTGGTTTTCTTCTCTTTCTATGAGTTGGTTGGTTCTTCTACAAACACAGCAGTACATTATTATAAAAAAAATAAAAAATAAAAAATAAAAAGAGATTAATGGTCTGTTAACATGGGGTCTTGGTTCAATGTGAAGCACAATTTTTATGTAAGTAGACTGGCTATGGCTTAAGATACCAAGATCTGTGTTCTGAACCTCACTAACAGCTTCTTCAGAGCCCCGAGCAAGTCACTTTAACTTCTCTGAGAACTCTGGGTGACAATGAATATTTTAATATCTCACAGGGTGCCAGAAAACAAAAATTCTGCTAGATAATCTGCAAGGAGAAGGTAGTATGGCAAAGGAAAGATAAATTATTAGTCATAAGTTAAAACCAAATGCGATAAAATTATCAATAGAATTGTATGTGTTTCAGGGAAATGTACCTTCTGAGTAGCCAACAGAAAACAGCAGCTATTACATGCTGTCAGGAGTGGAGAATCAAAATGTCAAATATTCTCTGCTTTGCCACAGTTTTTGTTGCACTTGCTGTGTGCCCCAGCTCTCAGATTGTCTTTATGTCCCTCTCTGGACTGGGGGTGTCTGGCTCGTGCTGGAGACCCCCAGCCAGAACGTACTCCGGGGCTCCAGCTGTACCCTCACCTGTGCCAAAGTGAGCTGGGAATCACTTCTTCAGAAAGTCACAGTGCAGAAATAGCTGCTACCTCCCCAGTTTACTATCTTCCAGAGCTTAGCACATGATTTCTCTCCTTAAAACCACTGGAGAGGTCTCAAACACCTTAGGATTGGAACTATATTAATTCAGCATTCTTTTGCCATAAGGATTCTGTAGTATCTTATATGTAGAAAGCCCCAGGGTAGATTTCTTTGCTATTAACTGCTAAGGACCAGTCTCTCTGTGGAAAAATTTGTCTCATGTTCTTGCAGTGCATCTGATATATTAGTTGCCAGAGAAATAAAATCGTCTGACTCTTCTCATGCATAACTTTTATTGTTGTTAATATTAAAAGTTAGCTAGCAGAGACAAAACTGCTGTCAGGAGTGGTATGGTGAGGGAAAGATGCTTTCCAGCTATGCCTGGCAGCTTTATTGGAAAATAACTGTGGGAGAAGTCACCTATAAAACAAATGAAATGGCTTGGCATTGATAAATACCATGGCAGTTATGTTGAACTTAGGAGTGGTACTAAATGGGAAAATATGAAAGCTCATTTACTGAAATGCATGAACATTGTAACCAAAAGAGTAAGACCCTGTTTGTCACTACAGTTACACGTCAGTTTGTGATACAAAACAGCAGGGCAATATTCCAGTATTTGGTGTGCTGATTACAGCACATGGAAATGAAATCTGTTGCTTTGCAACTTGTCAAACAGCTCTGTAAAATGAGGAACTAATGTAATGGCTTATTTTTTCCTACTGATAATGAGGCACAATTGATGTTAAAATAGGCACATTTATATAAATAAGTCTTCAGTCACCTTAGAAGAATACCTATAGAGGTAAAAATCTGTATTTCTCTGGTTATGCTCTGGTTTGGTGAAAAACTTTTCATGGAAGGGGCAGCAATCAGATCTTAAAGTACATATCCAATCTCTTGTACTTGACTAACATTTAAAGCTGTCTTATGGAATCTGTTTCTTGCTTTGCTCTTAGCCATTTGAACTTTCCTGTTGTCAGTAAAATCTACAAAAAATGACAAGGGAATTCTGGTTTATAAAAATGTGAACTTTTAGCTCTTCTGAGACAGTGGTCACAAGCAAAACCTAAACATTTCAGAATTATTATTATTATTATTGTTATTAGTCTTATTCTTATTCTTATTATTATCATTAATTCAGAAAGAACCAGTGTCTGATGGTTTAGTGTACTTGATGTTCAACTCATCCAGCAAGATTCCAAAAACAAATACCTGTACTGCAAAAATTATCCTCAAGTAACTGGTTTCTGGAATGGGAGATAGGGTGTTAAGTTTCATGCTTATTTATCCAGCAGTGTGTTTTGGACAGCAAATTGAGTAGATCAGTTTTAGCTGCTGTTTAGTAGTGTTCTGTATGCAAACATGTCTAATGGTTCTGTGGTCTTCAGCTATTAAGACTGTCATAATATTTCTGCAGGAAAAAACCTCATAAGAAAGTCATGGCTTCACCTTTGAACCACAGCAAGATGTTTTTCCTTAGTCAATAACATACTGTTGTCTAAGTAAAGTATTGCTTGTTTTGTGTTTATCTGCATCTATTTCTAATGCATTAGCTGTATTTCTGTATAATTTAAATTTTTTGCACTTTTTGGAGAGTACTTAGTGTGGCTTTTAAAATATTTTCATTGCATTAATTTCCTGGGGTAAGTATCCAAGGCATGGTCTGGGGAATATGTTTTCTGTGAATGCCTAAATGAGTATTGAGGTTTTAGGTAAAATTCTAGCATTTATTATATATTTGTAAGAAATTACTTTCAAATGTCAATTGCATTTGACATTTTCTTCAATTATCAGTAGTTTAGAAGGGGACATCCAGTATGAAATATGTCCAGAGACCTCAGGTCTCTGGACTCAGGACTTAAAATAAAATTGTTTTCCTGATACCATGGCATGATTTATAGAAGCTTTATGAAAATGCAGATATGAAGTTTTCTTTCTCTGGTGGTATATGGAACTTCTTTTATCTAAATGTTCACCTGTTACAGTATTAGTAAGTGACTTCCTGGTTAGAAACTATATACAAGATTTGCATAAGTGACCATCATTTATATTAAGAAGGCTGTACCTTTCACTGCAGGTATCTGAAAGTGCTGTTCAAATGGATAAAAAATAAAAGCAATTTCTTAGGCATATTTTGTTTATTCAGTAATTTTCAATATATCTGAGGCAGCACTGCTATGTTTAAACCAAAATTGAAGACTAAAATTTCATATCCACATATAATAAATGTATGGTGCAGAATGAATCGTAGGTGGTGTATGCGAAATGGCTGGGTCTGAACAGTAAAGGCAACAGTTTTGCTGTTTGAATCCTGACATCTTTAAATATGAAAATAGATGTATAATTCTGCTTGGAGAAAAAGCAGCAGGGGCTGGTTAGACTGCTGCACAGCTTTCTGCTTTCAGCTGGAGGAGCTGGCAGGCTTCACCAAAGGTCAGGGAGGATATCTGGGGGATTATGGATCCCCTTTGTTGGCAGATGTTACCTGGTAACTCTTGTTGCCAGCACCAGCTCAAGAGGCTGTGCAGGTTTTTACCAACCAATTTGCCAAAGCACTAAGATAGGGCAAAATTTACCTGCAATTATCCTGACCAAGCAAGCCCAGTCTAGAGAACCTCAGGCTAAAGCCTGTTATTCTCATGGATGAAAATGTAATCATGTGATATCCAGAGAGTTTGTTGTATTGTTACTCTTCTTACATTTTGCAGTATTCTTTAATATTAGATATGACAGCTTTGATTTTCTCTTCTGTTTCTGAGTGCATATAAAACCCCCAATATAAATATATGTGGGGAAAAAAAAGTCAAAATAATGGAGCTGAACAGAGCTACAGGGATAGCCAAGGCCCTCTGTTAAAAAGATACATTTTGAATTGTCTTTATTTCTGTGTCACAAAGGTTCACATCCTCCAAAGTGTATTATTAAAAGTTTTAATGACCATGCTCAGACAATTTATACCAAATAAGTCTGATGAAAAAAACATTATTGAGCTAGAAAGAACACTATGTAGCTATGATAAGCAATACTTCATGTCTTTGCTAATTAAGGAGTGGAGAAAGAAAATATTTCACTCATTTTTTCTACAGTAATGGGTTTCTAATTTTCATTGAAAAAAATACTTAACTAAAGTACAGAAAACCAGTCCACTTTCTTTATCTTTCTGAAATATTCTATTAAAACCTTCTCATTTCTTTAAAAGTAAAAGAAATTGTAAAAAAAAATTGATAGTTACATTGTCACAAATTATCAGAATACAGTTAGAATAGGTAATTTGATAATAAAACATTTATTGTGCCTCTTTGCAAAGGCAAAAAGAGTTGTCAATAATAAGCATATAAAAAAGGTATGCTTAGACATAGAAACTAAAATAATACCACTCTTAAGCAAAGAATGAACTACAGTAACTTTTACTACATCCACTTTTGAAATACTTAATTTGAAATCCTTAATAAACTTTACATAATTTGAAGTTAGCTGCCCCAGTATCCACCCAAAATTAAATTGTTCATAGGCAAGTGCAGACCTTTGCATCACCTGCAACTGATAGCACTAAACAAAATGAGATTAAATAAGAAAGAGAATGATCAACAGTCTGAAGAAAATTGACTCAGTGATGATGACCACCCTCTAAGAAAGAGATTATACAAGTGATCACATAACCAAGCCAACCAAGAGGGGTTTCACAGTAAAGCAAAATAAATTATATGGGACTTTTAGGAAACAATTCTCATGGGAAAAAAGTTGTTAATAAGACTGAGATTCCTTTTTTGTTTTCCTAGAAAGGTAAATAATATTAAATGTATATTGGAGATGACCTAATTATATGAAAAATAACATTTATCTTCAGAATTTTTGAACATAATTAATTTCATTTTTTAAAATTATTTTGTTTTTAAAACTGTGAAGATGTCCATGTCACAGCTTGTCCTAACCTCTGCTGTTAGAAATAAATATTCATCAAGTGTTACTGCACATAACTATGATATGGGCTTCTTGCACCTGTTTTAGAAACATCTGTTACTGTTAGAAACAAGATACAAAGCCAATTAACAATTTGTGTAGAAACAGACTTGAATTTCTTTCTGATTATGATAAGCTCAAATCTCACAAATCTAAGCTCACTGCTGTCTCCAAACCAAGAATATCTTTCAGTATCTATAGTTTTGCATCCCATGTTCATAAAAATAATGAGTTTCAGTTTTTCTGATTCTCCAAGGAATTAATCTTGCTGTCCAAAGGATCCATTTGGAAATGAGCTGTTGTTTGTTTGCTTTTTGCTGTTTAGTAGCTCAGTACAATGCACTTGAAATGCAGCAATGGCCATGAGTAGTTTGAAGACTTCATTACTCTTCCTGTTAAGTTCCTCAGCAATGGGATCAGTGGATATTCTGGTTTTAACTTGCATTGTAAAATGCCTTATGGGCTTTGTACTACATTAGAAAATAATATTAGTGTACTGTGATTCCCTGTGAAAGAAAAAAAAAAGGATAATAATAAATTATCAACATTTTTTAATTTTGAAGTTTTCCCCTTGCTCACATGCTGGGGACTATCCTGGTAAAGAAGGTAAACACCAGGGGTCCATCTATTGCCTACTCAACAGGCCTGCACAGAAAACTGACTTTTGAGGTTCCTGCCCTTGGAGGCTTGTGGATTGTTTGGTCACACCTACACACAGTTGTTTCTGAAGTGCATCAGCTCCCCACTATGTCAGTGGAAACAGAGAAGGGTGATTCCAGATGGAAATTCATCTTACTGATTTCTCTGAGGAGTTTGCCCGTTTCTTTTGTTGTGTGTAGACACAGTTTATGGTAATTATGGTGTAATTATGTTCACCTAATTTTAGATCTCTGCAGGCATTTGTAGAGTCTGGTTGGTGTGGCATATACTAAAGCAGATGCTTTAGGGTGAGATGAATCATGTCTAAAAATGCTCATTCCTCCCCATTTACTGTAAGGGAAGTCCACGTAACTATCTCTTAAGTAAATGTCTCCGTTTTCCATGCAGGAGAATAATTAGACTGTCAGCATTTTTTGTGATAAAGGGTGTCATCTAAATTCTTCTCATATGGCCTGCTTCATTTGACCTAAACAATTAAGATCCACCAACTAAAAAAAAGAATTTTAATGAACATTAACATAAAAAAAAAAAAAAACACAGAAGGAAAATTGGATTGTTACAGTTAATTAGCCATACCACTGAGGAGCACTAGTTCTGGGTTCAGGAAGTGCTGAGCAAAAAGGTCCAACAAGGACTGGAAGTCAGAACTACCATCACAGATAAATGCCCTAAAACTAACCCTTGAGCTGAATCTTTCTCTTTCCCAGCAAATATTTATGTAAAATGGAAATGAGGAATGATTTAATGTTGCCTGCAGAACCCCTGGAATATCTTAGACTTGTGCTTGGCAAACCGTGTTAGTTGGGCTGAACCTGGATGGGTTTGAATCACGTTCTGTAGAAGAAGGATTTGAGTGCAGGTGTCCTCACATTTCTGAGCATAATTCTTAAAAGCTGAAAGGCAGAGAAGTATCACTGGGGAAACAATCATCATTCATTCCCTTCAGCAGTGTTTTGAAGGACAGTTCTCATTTCCCCCTGACTTCTGAAGGACCAGGCTCATGGACCAGGCTTCTGCAAATGTTGTGCCAGGTGCCACTGTGCCTGGGTGAGGTTCCTGTGTGGTGTAGAGTACAGGCTGGTTTTGAGGTAGGGGTTTCCTATTCCTTACCATGTGGAATTTCACATCCAGCAGATCTATTGCAACCACCTTGTATTTTGTGCAATCCAACTCTTCTCAGCTTTGCCATCAGCCTCTCTCAGTACTGTGGATTCTGTCTGGGAAACAGGAAAAGTCTGTGTTGCTTTGCTCCTTTAGTGCTGAGCCTTTCCAGCCCTTTTCCTGTATGACCAGACCTCTTGAACCATAAGGGACATACCTTCTGTTCACAGAGGCATTTCAGTCTCAGCTGAAAGTCTGAAGGTTATTAAGGTAAATGGAAATACAGTATGCACATGTGCAGATTACTTTTTCACTGAGCAAAAGACAGCTCCAAACTTGTTCCTTCCTTATATTATTTTCATTACTTTATGTGCTGTTTGTGTGAGATCTGTGTCATCTTTCAGGCATATAGTCTACCCTCAAAGTAAATGGTAGAGGACACTTTATTCTATGTAATAGTTCTGATGCTGTAACTAAACAAAAAAAAAAATTAAAAATAACTAGATAAACCCAGACACTTCCAATGCACCAATACACTTGACAAAAATACAGAATAATTTTACTGTTCAGTCTAGAATAAGCTTGATAGTAAGATCTTACAATTATATAGAACTTTTCATTTTGAACAATCTGTATGTGGTCTGTAAAGAGACAATGAGTTCACATGCAGCCTTCAAACAAACAATGAGATAGAACAGTGAGAGAATAGGAATCACCTGACCAAAACCAAAATATTTCCAGACACTGGAATTAGTTCCTTATTACTTCTTGATGGTTTTTGCCTTTTGTTTAATCTGAATGAATGGACTTATAAAATAGCACATCAGATTTAAATGCTGCCACTGTGCTTTTTTGATTGTCAGTTTGCCATGTTAATGAGTGTACTTTCATAAGCAGACATTTCCTTTGCATTTTTTAATGCTGAAGTTTATCAGAATTAAAATATGCACACTAATGTCACACAGGTCATTTATTGGTGGAATGAACCAAACAGTAATGAAGCCCAGAAGGAATCAAGGATAACACTAAAGATGAAGCTAAAAATTTCAGATGGTTTAGTAATTGTATAATGTAAATTTTAAGTTATATTTTCTTTTAATTGACAAACTTCTTCTTTTTTTTTTAAGTATTTTCCCACTAATTATATTATTTTAATTAATTTTTTTACAATTCCAAAAGGAATTGCAGTCTGTCATACTTTGTGTGTGGAGTATGCAATTACGTATTAATATGCAGCTATGAAATTTAGACACACATAAAATTAGGTAATATCTAATATCTATGCTGTCTTTATTTCACTTTCCTTTGAAACATCTAGATTAGCTATAGCCAAGAGTTCACTTGGACTAAGTGAACTTGAACTCTGAAAGCAACCCCATTTTTTCATGTCTGGAAAGAATTATTTTGATTTTTTAATTACTATTTTTCTTATGAATAAGCTTTAATAATGTATAAGGAAAAAAAAAAATAGTTCTTTAGAGTTCTTGTTGAAGCTTCCATATGTTTTCTATATAACCTGAATGAAAAAAAAGAGGAAAATAAATGAATTCTGTCTAGAAGCATTTGTGGTTTGTGATCACTTACTGGTTTTCTCAGAAATCATTGTAATTATGGTGTCATTTGTAACAGAACATGTGAAAATATCTCTTCATTAGCTGGCACTTATTTCAGGCTGCACAGGCCCTTGTAAATGTAGTTTACAATGAACCACCCATGAATCATCGTATTTTCTAGTGAGTGTTATGAGGCTGTACAGAAAAAAACCCAAACAATCTTTCTCAGGTGTTTTGGGACCTGTCAGGGTAAACATTTTGGTATTTATAACACAGTAAATGACTTGTACCTTCCTGAGTCACACTAAAAGATATGATTGGCCATCAAGAGGACTAAAATTACATTAATTTCTGGAAATTATTTTTGCAAAAACATTTTGCATGGACTCATTCTTCTGCACTGAACAAAAGTGACTGATACTTACACTAAACATACTTTATTCAAATGGAAATTTAGAAAATAAAAAGCTGAATAAACTTAACTCTAAATAATGTGTGTATAGTTAAGACCTGAACATTTTCTGTGTGCACTTTTTTTTCTCTTTCTAAAGAACAGTGATAAAATATTGGCCTGAGACTTGTATTAGAGGACACATGAGTCACCAACATGCCATGAGAATATCCAGTTGTCATATCAAATTTGTCATTTGTGTTAGCAGACTTGTGTAAGTAGAAATAATTATTTCACATTGGACTTCAGACAATTAGGTCAAAACTTTATTTAAAAATGGAGAAAAAATAAACTGCCATTCTACCCAGAGCCCATGCTACTCCAGGTCCTACCTGAAACTTCTGTCTTGGTGAGAGAAATCATTGTTTTCTAAAAGAATTTATGAGTAAAGAAGAAATTACCAGAGTCTTCAACAAACAAGTAGGTAAAGATTATGTGTAATGTGCAAAACATTAATATTCTTATAATGAATAATTAAAGTTTGTTCACTTACATAAATGCACAGACATCTCAGTTGAGGTGAACCCATTGCAAGCAGAAATATAACTGTACTGGTGTTTAAACTTTTCTAAGCTAATATATTCTATTTTCCAGGGGAAGTATGCCTCTGCAAACTGTTTCTTGCAATTTCTAAGTAGCTTAGATAAAATAGCTTCTAGATTTTGCTGTTCTCATGATTCCTGAAACCAAGGCTGTAAGAGCTAAAAAAACCAAATCACAAAAACACCCCCCAAAAACAAAACAGAAGAACCAAAACCTAACCGCAAACAGAAAACCACTAAAACAGACTAAATGCCATTTTGCAATGGAACAACCATTATATTTATATTCCACATACCACAGCTGATATGTGGAATAACTGTTTCTTCACCATTTAAATGTGGTTGTTCTCAGTGAGGATCCCAGCAGAGTTTCTAGAAAGAGAGCAAAGGCCTGTTCCTCAGGGTCAGACCTTTTCTTGCAGAATTTTTCCTTTTCTGCATTGACCACATAGGGCGTGGGAGGCAGCCAGTGCCCTGCAGCAAGAGCTGTGGACCCGGCAGTGGCTGGGCAAGAGGGGCAGCAGTGAGTTTGTCTTTGCAGCATCCAAACTGAGTCCAGTTTATTAGCACTAATAACGAGTCTTTAGCATCCACTCTTACCTTGGGAGTCTTTAGACTCAGATACAGAGATAAAACTGAAACCATCCTTAGGAGAGCTAAAGAACTGCCATCCAGAACCAGGAATAAACTGCTTAACCAATACCAGCTTTTAGCTTCTCTGAGCAGCTGCTGAGATCTTAAGCAATTACATAGCTCTACAAAAGACTGCCTTTTCAATGTGTTGTGGGGGGAGTCTGTATTGAGTTCATTTACCCTGAACAGCTGAGACAGGAAGCTATCCCTTGTCTTTTTGTCTCTGTTTAGTGTATAATTATGATTTCCTAATTGCATTTTAATATCATCTGATTTTTAATTCTCCATGTGCCCTCTCAGTACACTATAATTCATGCACAAGGTGAATGTACTTTTTTTATTTTAACATTTTTGCAGATAGTTATTTTTGTTTGCTTTTTAGTTACAAAATGTATTTTAAATTATTTAAAAATGCCTAGATCAATTGTTCTGATATGTTTCAGCATTGTAATTAAAACTCTTTAATTCAAAAGGAAAAATTGAAAATTCTTATGACTGCATGGCAGGTCATTGAGTGGTAAAAATCAAAATTAAAAATCTCATCTTGAAAGTTATCTGCTTCTCCACAATATACTGCTACCAAAAGAAGTCACAGAAAGTTTTTTTAAATTAAAAAAAAAATAAATAAAAATGCAAAAGCCAAACTTCACTTGATTTCTTGTGAAAATGTCTGGGAAGACATTGTGAAATGTCTTCCTGCAGGCTTTGTGCTGTACTGCCCAGTTATGTTACCAATTTAAGAATAGCCCACAGTACCTATATTGAGTTTTTCTTTTTGAAATGTGAATTACCTGTATTTTCCAATTCCTATTACCTACTTATACAGCATCTGTGCAGTTTGGTTGACTTCAGGGCAGTTGTTTTTGATAAAGAGTGGACTTCGGGTGCAAACTTTTTCCAGCTCTACACAAACCGTAGACAATACAATATTGTCAGCAGAATGTCTTCCATGAGGAGTGAGGAATCCTATCAAGAGGACCTTCCTTCCAGGAAATAATCACTGGTAGAAATTTAGGCAAGCAGAAAGTTTGGTGCTTCTTCTTAATGACAGGATGACATGAGGTGAGGAATGTCTCTTGCTTTGTATTGAGAGGCAATTAATTGTGTAAATGCAATCCAGGAATAAAATTAGCCTGTTGGTAATGTGTTGGGGACAAAGCAAGAAAGGAAGTCACCCATAAACAGGTGATTGAAGTAGAAGGTCTTATAGATACAACATAAGAAGTTACTGAAAAAGCTCAGTTGGTCTGTTTTCCTTTTGTAAGACCAAGCTTCATTAGATTTTTTTATTTTCATATTCATTAAAGGCTTCAGGTAGTTGCAGGTAGAGAACAGGAGTGTTAACATTTTAGGCCCCTGATCCCAAGAGGGGAATCTGAGGACAGAGTTGAGCAACCAAATTGTATAAGAAGGATGTGTAAGAAGGGAATGTGAGAAGGAAGAACTTCTTCAAGTGGTCATTATTTTAATCTCTAAAATGTGAAAGATGAAGGTACACTTGTGGATTAGGCACATCTGAGTAAGGGGATTTTATTCTCATCCATTTTCTAGATTTAGATGTAGTTTGGTCAGAATCTTGGGGTTCTCTGCTGAGTCATAGACACACTGGTCATTAAACAAATGTACGTGCCTGAGGAATTTTCAAACCATGAAGCCAAGAATCCCATTTGGGGCTGTTTTGGGCCTAAAGTGCAATAGACTAAGGTATGTTACATCTTTTCTTTTATTGGGCTCAAAGCACATCAGATGCAGTTACTAAAAGACAACAAGGACCTGTAGATGGTTTAAAGTAGTTCTTTGTGGTATGAGGTGTACAAGTTCTCCTGGTAGCACCAGCTAGAAAAAGGGACACCAGGAGAAGGGTCAAGTGATGTCAGTCAGAAGTGGAATTGATATGTTTCATCTCCACTCACAGGAGATGTTTTATGCATTAATGCATAGTCTCACATACTTCTGTCTGACTTGGAAATTCTTTGCAAGTAGTCACTCATTTTTTCACAGTTTAAGAAAGTTAACAGTGTTTTGTGCTTGTGCTTAAAAATTAAGATTTTTTGTAAGGCATTCAGTTAAGTACTTGCTGAAAGAAAGGGTTAGGATGTAGTTAAGCATTGGACAGGTCATTCCGGGCACCCATAAAATATAAAGGACATAAATAAAAAGGATAATATAAAGGATATAGCTGTTGTGGTTGACTGTTCAGAAAGTAGAAAGCAACAAATGAGGCAAGGATTTTAGTAAATCTTCAACAGGTTTTCTGTGTCTGTAAGTCTTCCTAGTGCAGCAGACCATGAACTGAAGTTGTTCCTGTTAACTTAAACTGGGTCATCCAACTCACCATTCTCCTGCCAGAAGCACACTGTAATAATCATAGAACCATAGAATGGTTTGGGTTGGAAGGGAAATTAAAGTTGATCTCATTCCAATCCCCCTGTCATGGGTAGGGACACTTCACTAGACCTGTTTGCTCAAAGCCCCATCCAACCTGGCCTTGAGCTCCCAGAGGATGGGGAGCCCACAACTTGTCTGGGCAGCCTGTTCCCAGTGCCTCACAGGAAAGAGTTTCTTCCTTAGCTCTAATCTACATCCACCCTCTTCCCTGAGCCTTCTCTCCTCCAGGCTGAACAGCCCCAACTCTCTGAGCCTGCTTTCAAAGCAGAGGTGCTCCAGCCTCTGATCATCCTCATGACCCTGCTGGGATCATTCCAGCAGATCCGTGTCCTCCTTATGCTGGAGGCCCCTGAGCCACGTGCAGCTCTGAAAATAGCTTTGCAATAAAGGAGCTATTTTTGAGTCATACATGGGTCACTACAGAAAGACTTTTAAAAAATGTTACCAGCTAATGGTAGTAGTGCAGAACACCTTGATTTTAAGGTAATTCTTTCTGCTGGAAACTTCTGTAGAAAAAAATCTGGGTTTAAGATTTGAAGAGGTTAGACGTTAAGGAACTGGAGAGATGACTTACCAGAATTCATACATATTTTATTTCTTTTAATACTTCACTTTTCACCCCACCAAAACAGCTTCTAATGGATTCTCAGGTCTCTAGAGATGATTTTGAACATTATTTTTTGATAGCATAAAATGCTTCCATATGTCTTCTTTATTGAAAGTTCCTAGTGCTCTGTGGAGAAAAGCACTTCTGTTTATAGCAATACTTTTTTGCTTTTTTTTTTTTTTTTTTTTTTTTTTTTTCAATTAAACATTTTGGAAGAACAGTCAATACAGATTTAGCCTTAAATTTTGATTCTGGTTGCACCACTATATAATGTGCAGATTTGACATTTCAATAAATGCCAGAAAAGAATGAATGAAAATATCCTAGTTTCTATGTCACACAGTCAATGTTGTGTCCTTAGTTAGATAAGGAATTAAATTTTCTTAGTAAAATACAAGAAAAATTTTATAAGCTTATTCACTTCCCATGTGCCATTGTAAAATGAAATTTAAAATGAAGCTTGATGGATACTTTAGCAAATTTTTGTTGACAGTTTGGCTAGGAAGTTAACTGTCCCAGCATGAAATCTAAATAAGAATTATGCCAAAATGTTTGGGGTGAAGGGAAATGCATGGGAGGGAGTGAAAAGGTTGTTGGTGAAAAGTTTGCAAGTGGACTGCAGGCAGTCTTATCAGACACCATGTTCTAAATGCTAGTGTCATGTTTTCCTGCATCAGTCTAGGATTTTTCTTTTCTTCTTTCTCCTTTATGATTCTACTTCTCTTTTACCATCTCTGAAATCATGTCTACATTGTCGCTGTATTAACTGCTGAGGGAGACCAAATAACTAGTTCAGACTGGGTATCTGATTCTTAGATAGCTAAAAATGAATCATATTTGTTCTGTGGTATCATTTAATTTATCCCCAGTAAGTGAGGAATGTAAAATGTGAGAGTCATGAATCTTTCAGCTTTAGTGGTTTGGGTGCTTTCAACTTTAATTTTCATGTTCCAGTATCTGTAGCATTAATTCCCTGACAATTCAGTATAGCATTAGGAGGCCTTTAAGAAATTAAAATCTGAAAGCAAATGAAAGCAAGCAGTGTATGATGGTGAAAATGGAAGAGGAGTAAGGACCTCTGTAAGAATTGTGGATAGCCCAGGTGGTGCCCCAGGGTACCTGAGGGCAGCCAGGCATGGGCAGCTCTCTCCCCTCTCCCTCTGTGGCCTGTTTGGAGTTTGCAAGTTCAGAAGGTCAGACACAGATATTTTTCACCAAAAAAATAAAATAAAATAAAAAAAATAAAATTAAAAATTTGCATTTTGCAACTGACCTAAAGAGATTTTGAGGGGAGTCTGAAACTTATACCCTTGCAGATAATAGACACAGAGCTCTGCTTCATAACATTAACAGAGACATTAAAGACGAGAAGTATAGGAAGTGGGAACAAAAGTAAATGGATAACAAGTTAAATATAAAGAATATAAAGAATTTGACTTAGCAGCATTCCTCTCCTCTGTCACTGTAACTCCTTGTTTCATAAGTACAGTATTTTTATTCAGGATTATGCAGTGTAAGAGCTACAATGCTGCCTTATGATGGGAGAATAGAGTATGGGGAGAAGCAAATCAATTGATGACAATAGTGCTAGCAGTATTTCATGCAGATGAATCTATGAGTTTGTTAAGCACTTTTTTCCTTGAAATCCAAGGAATACATTTCTGTAATTATGGTAAAAATCCTATTGGAAGCAATCTCAAGCATTTTTCAAGACTCATCAACACTTTTTTAAAGGCCTCTCTAACAGTGCAACAATTTGATTTTTGTTAGTGTAGCATGCTGTGGCTAGGACCTGCTGATGTGAAAACACCAGTGAAGTATTCTTCTGCAAAGAGGCTTATGTGCAAATCACAAGTGGTGAAGCACAGCAGCAGATTAGCTGTGACATTTGATCTTACTCATTTTATGTAGGTAGGTAGAATTAGAATTTCCAAACACAGTAAATTTAGAAGCTGTTTGATCCAGAATGCAACTTCATAAAATATGATGGTTTTACAAATGGGTTTCAAATGGTGGTTTCAAAGGGCAGAGGCTGCTGAATGATCTTCTAAGACCTGAGCAGGAATTTGTTAGCCAGCCTGAGAGGTGTGTACTTAAAGTGATTCCAGTCTATGAACAGGAGAACAGCATTGTTCTGATTGATCTTTGGTACATAAAATCCAAGTAGGTTTTTTGACCAAATAAACAATAGGAAGACAACAAGGCTTTATTTTAAATGTGTATATACTTTACCAGATCCTTCAACTTTCTGGTGCACCTAATGTTCTTTAAGGTAGCCTAAACATTGAATAAAAAGCTCTATTGGGCTTTTTATAGACTTTTATCACCAGTTAGATGTTTGTTCTTCAAGGGAAAAGTCAGTAATATTACTGTGAGGTAAGAGAAGTTCCACCACTACTCAGCTCCTCTCTTCCACCTCTAATGCACTCAGCAGCAGCAGACCTGGTGTCTAATGAATCTGTTCAGAAAGACTTGGTTAAACAGCTGTTTTCAAAGTCTAATGCTGCAGCACCACAGTATGTGAAATTCTACTCTTTAGAAGAAGCCTGGTACACATTTCACTGATACTCTTTATCTTTTAATGAAAAAATCCTGTAAAGGAATGTTTTATTCCAAGAAAAACATCTTCCAAAATAAGTTTCAAAGGAATGTATGACATTGGAATAAATCGACAATTGTTACCAAATAAAAATACCCTTTATACACAAACTTAATTTTCTTTTAATATAAATCTTGTAACATTTTTAATTAGTTAAAGCAAAGAAGGTATATTTACTCTTTCCTTCTTGAGATTTTTAAAAGCAACAGATGGAAATGAAATTTGGTACTTTCCCTCTTAGACATACCAGTTCTGGACACAAAAATTCCTTGTAGAGAAACAGGCTCAAAAAGTCCTAAAATATCTGTATCTTTTACAAGCTTTTTCTAAAGGAATGACAGTTCATATTTGTTGAAGAAAAGACCTGTCAAAATGCAGACAATTATTTGCAGCTAAGAGTATTTTGTGTTGTATCTAGTTTGGAATGTAAAAATTGGCATACCAGTTGCAAAGGATGGAACCTGTTTATGAGTGTCGGGGTAAATGTGGATTCATTTTGCTCTGAAACTTCTGGAGGATGGAGGAAGGCACCTGGAGGCTTTGAGTGATGAAAAATTTTAAGCACAGTGTTTACAAGCAAGACAAGCTTACACAGCTATACAAAAAGGGATAGAGTATCATGAATTTTACGTGTTCTGTTTTGCCATAGGAATTGGCTCAGCAATTGTCACTTCAGTTGGGCAGGTCAGCAGTTTTTCAGATGCAGGAAGACATCAGAACACGTTTATCCTAGAAGAGCTTGGCTATGAAAAAGGTTTAAATTATGGAAAAGGTGTGAGAGCTGTACCACACCCATCACTATAGAAATGTGCCATAGCTTAGGGCATGATCTAGGAAAAGCAGAGAAAGGTTATTATTACTCTAAACTGAGAGAATTTGAGAGAAAACTAATTATCACATTGGATAATCTATGATCTGCTCTGTGGACACTGACTGCTATATCTTCCATTTTTGAGGGACTTATATGTACAGTAAAATAAACGTGAAAATGAAATGATACTTCATTTGAAAAATCATGTTAAGTAGAAGGACTAATATAACCCTGTCCAGAAAAATGGTGTCCTGTCTTCTGTGGTGTGCCAAAAGGAGTTTGGAAATTTCAGCATATATCTTGTGTTCATCAGAATAATTTTCTCATTGTTTTGTTCTGCTCATCAGCAATACATATTTTCCTCTGTAAGTGCAGCAGCTATTTAGACATCAACAGAGTGCTTTGGGGATTGGGAGGGACAAGCAACCTAGCTGCAATAACATTTGCCTTAGCTAAAGGAGTGGTATAAAAAACATCCCTCGAGTGCAATAAGAATGTTAATGTCAGACAATTAAGCCTTCAGAAGCAGTGAAATGCCAGTTAATATGGCATTATTAACTATTGAATAATGCTAACTGTCCCTTGTGCACAGGTATCTCCTGGTATTCGTTAATGGTGTAATTGTTTACAGTTTATCACTCAATATTGTATAACATCACATATTTTTTATCTGCGGCATCAGATCAGTCCCCCTTATTAAATGTGGGCAATAACAGAAGAATTATTAATAATAAAAAGGAGGTAATTTTCTATTGGCCTTCCCATATGTGTACAACTAAAAGTGAGTAAGAGTTTAAATATTTTTATTCTCATTTTAAATTTGTTCAAATACCTACTAGAGGGAAAAAAAAAAAACAAAACAACAAAAGAACAGATTAGGGATAGGGAATCTCAGTGATCAGCACATCTGAAAATATTTTTTTTCTCATCAAATTGCAGTTCCTTATTTTCCCAAATTTCAAAGATTTAAGAAAATGTTTTTTTTACAGTAATAGCAATAAATGTAAATCTACCATAGCATCTTTGTGCTGTTAAATTAAGAGTTTCTTTTGTGTCATAAGCCACTTCACCATTTAGGGATATCAGTACCTACAAGCTTTAGGCAATTAGGAAAATTATGAAACTATATCAGTAAGTGCAAATTAGAATTTTTAGAGATACTTGTGCAGAAAAATGAAAGTTCAGTTTTCATACAGGAAATAATGTTTAAGACTTTATTGTTATTTCTTGCAAGCATTTTTCTCTTTGTTTTGAAATATCCCATCTCCTATTTTAGTGGCTGACTTTGAAATCATAGTAAATACCTTTGTCTTTTCAAATGGAGCATATTTCTTACTGGTCACCTGTGCCATTGAATGCCATGACTTATGGTTTTAATAAAATAATTCTTATTGTATTGCAGTTTTTGTATTTGTCCTAAGTAGTTGTGTTGAATCCGCTCTTTTTCTGTGTCCTGTGGCAGCCTATTTCATTATCATTGCAAGCTTCCTTGTTCTGATACTGAAATACTATTAAATACACAGGGTTCTATTGGCTCTGTGAAGAAATGAGAGGCTTTTCAGAAGAGCCATGAGTTCATTTCAGTTGATTCCTCTAAAGGACCATCAGATTTCCTTCAGTTCCAGTGGTGGTGCAGTCATGGGTCCTGTGGCTCTTGGTGAGGTAGTGAGGGGTCTGTGTCTAGTTCTGTTCTTATCTTTGTATGTGTTGTAGACAAACTAGAAATCAGCTGCAGGGAAAATATCCAAGGGATAAAAACAGAGAAATTTGTTCCCTCAGTTTGTTCAGCTCAACATTAACAGGAAAAAAGGGAAAAAAAAATATAAAAAAAAAAGAACAGGGAAAGGCAGAGGATGAAGGAGAAAGAAAGTGGTTTAATTTGTAACATGAACTTTTCATGGAGCAGTTATGGGTATTTCATTATTGAAAGGAGAGAGGGGTATTGTAAGGCAAGGACTGGAAACAGAAGTCAGAGACATTCAAATTAAAATTAAGACATACATTTTTAAGAGTAAGGCAAATGAATTCACCACAGAAAAAGGGAAGGGTCTCTAGCTTTTCTCATCTTCAAGCCTGTAGATGTTTCTGGAAACAGCAGCAGCAACATGAATTAATAGGCTTAGTACAGGGGTCACTGTACTGGTTGAAATAGATTATCCTGCAACGTGTGGGAGGTCAGACTAAAGGACCTAAAGGGTTTTGCTGAACTTGAACATCAAGTATTAGTATCTGTATTCTTAAAATACAACTGTATACCTTTGTTCATGTTTGGGGTGGTTTTTGATCTTTCTAAATCGGCAGCCACCGAATGACAGATATGACTTCTCTGCGTTATGCTTTTAAATTCCCCATGTTTTTGATGCAGAAATTAAAAAAATGTAGTTTGCCTTAAAACAGAAAAGAAGTAATGTTAAGGCTGTCTCATGCTCGATTCCATGTTTAGAGACATAAATATTGCTCAGTGACATTTTTCTAACCCAATCATTGTTTCAGTAGCCTTTGGCAGCCTGGCTAGTTTGAATCTGAAATTCTGAATAAATTATTTCTAATATCCAGCATTTTTCAGTATAGTTTTTTTCTTGTTTGTGGTGTAGTAGTTGGCTGCTATCCCAAAATGCATCCTTTTTCCCTTTGTGTTGTTCTATTTTTGGCACAGATTAATACAGGCATTAATATTAATAATAATGGTGGTGATGATGATGAAAGCAGCAGTAGCACTGAGTGTGTTTTGGAGTACTTGTTAGGGCAACAGATAACTGTTAGGCTTGCAGAAGAGCAGCAAAAATAAGATACATAGCATAAGTTAGTATAGCATGAAAAGAAGGGATTTCTAGCAGGAAAACATTTGCAGTGAGAAATTAATTTTATACTTGAGTTCATCCCCCAGATCAGTATCACAAAATGCAGGCTGGATTCATTTTGGTTGAAGATAAAATAGCCAGCTCTGACAGGCCCACCATGAGTCCATGGGCTTAGACTAGTTGGTACTTTTTAGGAGATGCTGTAGTGCTGGCAGCATCCTCAGAAGTTAGCATTCCTCTTGGTTTTCCTTGATGTATAGCATTCCTTTGTTGTTGAAATATCTCCAACCAAAATAAGTTGATATCTTCATACACTGACTATTCCCTTTCTGAATAAGGGCATCTGCCAGCTCTTCTTTGACAACTGGTGAATTAGTATATCTTTTATGTATTCCTTGAGAACAAAACTCAGATCCCCTTTTCATGGTGTCTTTGGTCTATTGCTGATTAAAAGATGCCTCCAGACTTCAGTACAGGACAGACTGCTCTACTCAATTTTCTTTGAAATGTCTCTCCTCTATTTGTTTAATTAAAGCACCAAAAATCAGATGCTTTTGTGGAACACTTCTGAATTCACCTCAGGAATATGATCATAGTTTTAACTGAAGTCAGTATCTAAGCAGGCAGCCATGGATGCTCTGCTCCAAGCTTCAACCAACATCAACACATTCATAACTTTTTAAAATATTTTGGTTTCTTTCTTTTTGCTGGGACGAATGTGACTTTCACTCCCCTCACTGTGTCAGAAGAGTTTCCCTGCTCTAGGTGTTCCCCCTTAGAAATTCACTATTTTGATGTAGAAACTGGTTCTGAATCGGGGTTAAACTGACATTCTGACACCATTGCAACTTGTTATTTGTGCAAATAAAAAAATCTGATCATTAGCAGGGAGTCTAAATTATTTTTTGTTTATAATATTCTTTGACTGCTAGCACAAATATTTCTTCCCCTCAGTATTACAGAGTCTGAAGGTCCTTAGGGCAGTTGGCTTGTGCTATACTTATATAGACATGTGTAGATATTTCTTTTTTTATGAGGCATTTCTTTAAATCTGACATCTATTGCAAGAAAGAGGTATAAAGATGCAGATGTGTTAGGTTCATGCAGATTTATACAGACCCAATACTTGCTTGTTTGGGACATCAAGAGCCTTGGTCCTGTGGGGTTCACTTCCCCTGAGGACTCAGCGTGGCTGGCAGGGCCAGTGGGACCTGCTCTCTATTAATACTGATCCCCAAGCTGCACTATTTTTTCAGTTTCTGAGTTTTTGAGAAATTCACATTGAGCAAGTCCAGTGCAATCTTTGAGTTCTTCTACCATGTAAACTAGCTTACAGTTTTGGGGCATCATTTGGCAGCTCAAGGAGCCTTCAAAAGCAATGTCAACATTCAAATTGAGCCCTTAGCATGTTTTAGTCTGAAGGGACTCCTGAAACAAAAAACTCCTTCCCAATGTGCAGTGGATGATATGGTTTATTTATTGCATTAAATATGCATTTTAAAGTCATTGTTTCATCCTTTTCTTGTCTTCCTAAAGCAAGAGGCACTTGTAGAGTCCCTAAATGTAACCACCTGGTTTTTCTGCTCTGACTCCTTATATCCCAAAATCTGAATGCAGACCTACTCTGGCATTAGCATTATTTGAGCTTGTTAGTATAGGATGAGTAAACAATCTGACTTGCACACTAGCACTGTTCTGTGTATGAGGCCCAAGTTCACCAGTATTTGTCCATGAGGCCTCACAGTAGTGTTTCAAAATGGATAAAGGTAAAATACTTCAATACTCAAGTTATTCTGTTTCCTTTTAGTCTCCAAGTGTGTAGAAGAGAATACATGACATGAACAGAAATTTTCTTTAATATAGCTGTGCAAGCGTCCAAGAATCCGGCCTTTTATTGTTTTAATTTCCTTTTTTATTGCAGTCTTAGAGAAACAGAAAATTTTTACTAGCTTCCTGATTTAAAACCATAAAACTCTCCATTATCTCTGCATGCTAGTTTAATAGTGTCAAGCGTGTTAAAAATAGAAAAAGGTAAATTGACTGCTAGCATTTCTTATATGGTGTAATATTTACTTACAGTATATTAGGTCTGTAGCACTAAATGAAGGAAATGGCATTAGGAAAGTACAGCTCTAATACTTTATGGGGTATGCATCAAAATCTCACCAGAGAAAGGCAGGTGAAATTACAGGCACATCCTGCTTGATAATGTTCGTGTTTGAGGCTCTTGTAATGGCTTTGTACCATATGCAGACTGATATTGACCTTAACATGCACAGATAGAACTGGAAATGTGTAACTATTAATCCACACCTCAGTGGCTTGCCAAATTCTTTATTGTCCCATGATTTTAGCCCTCCAGTTTTCTCTTTTAATTAAGTAACAACTGTGAAAATGTAATAAATTCTGTGCAAAACAACTAAGCATACTCCTGAACTACAGACTGTATTGATTTCAGTCCAGTAGATCATAGCCATGGGGACAATGTGCCTGAAGGGTAACAAAATGAACCTACAGCTCTGTCATCTCATTTTTGTCCCCTGTTGTGACACCTTTCTGCTTCTGGGGATGCAGAGTGAGCAATTTTAGTCCGGCTGTAATTGTGTGTTTTGCTCTGTGGCTCAGCAAACTGGGGTATTAGAGAAATGCAGCAGCAGTCTCTTCCCCAGAGGTTGAGGGCATTGTGTCTCTGCAGGCAGAGTGGATGATCTTGCTGGAGTACCCACCATCTGCCCGCCTACAGCTCTGGGAACAGGAGCATTTTATTTCTCTGTTGAAACATATTATGTAAGCACACATTTTTCACAATCTAATTTTGCACAATACACAGTGTCTCTTTTGGTCATTTGCATTTTCTAGCAGTGCTAATTAAATCAGCACGAGGGGACTCAGCTAACCAAGTGAGACTGTCCCAGAATGTAACAGCCTCTTCATGCACCGAGCAGCTGGTTCAGCGCTCCAAGACCAAGTGCTGTCTTTCATGCTAAAGCACCATTCTACACAAAAGGTATCTTTGATGGCATAAAGACATTGCTCTATTGGCAGCACATACAGTAATTTTGAAGGGTCTTTTGAGTGGCATTAAAAAATTATAAATTTTTTTGTTTTAAAAAACAGTTGTTTTTGTAGGTTTTTGAGAACAGGCTAATTCGAAACTTCATTGTGTTTGTGTGCGTTGGATCTACTATTTTTATCTGACCCAGAGACATGGGCTCATGCAGTCTGGCTGTGCCTAGAAGTGAAGAACAGTGTTGCAATGCTTAGAAAACTCTTTCACCAGTAAGTACATGGCAATCATTTGTTTTGTCATCTACAAATCTCTATGTTGTATTTTGTGCTTATTTATTTGCTTTCATTTCATCCTGCCAGCTTATCTCTGAGACAAGTAGGAAGATTTTTCCTTTCCATATGGGTAAAAAAAAAAAAAAGTGACTGTAGGAATTGCATCCTCAGTGGGAGTGATTCAGAGGCAGAATTAGAGAGGGTGTCTGCCCTGCCATGTTGCAGCAGCCAGAACAACCAGACTCTGATGTTTCTTTTTTTGCCTTGACAAAATGTTTGTCAGAGACAGACCACCAAACATAACGACCCAGAGTGTGATCCAGTGCAATAGTTCTCTGATGTGAAGTGTTCTGGTACCTGGAGCTGAGTGCTTTTATGACAAATATTGTTATATTTAATTAACACCTAAGTAGGGTGTTAATTCCCTTTCAGTGGAATTTACAGTATGGTCTTCTTGTAAATCTCCAAATAGTACATCTACTGCTAGTCTAGTTTGATTTGTTTTTAAGCCTAATAATGACCTATTCCAGTAGTAGAGCAGAACTTGTTCCAGGTGACCTGAGGCACTCTGCTGTCTCCACTCTCTCCTGTCTTGGCTGAAGAGCAGGTTTCTTAGTGTGCAGAACATACCAGTGCTTCAGTGTTTTCCTACAAGGGCTCAACACTGCATCCACCGGTCCTGTGGCCTCTCAACACGCCAAGGCACTCACCTGCTCTTGGCTTGGGGACCTCCCTCAGTTTCCAGCATGACTTGTTTTGGTTTTGTGTGCTGAGAAATGTTCTGACTGTCCTGGGTAACTTGGGCAGTAACTGCGAGGTGGTGCCACGGTGGGCAGCAGGCTGAGAGGAACATCCCACACAAGCGAAACACAGAGGGCTGAGACACCTAACTGAGTATTGTGGTGTTTATAAAACTGGAGGATGACTTCTGAGCCTCAGGCTTATTTGTATGTTTTGTGTTGCCTTAATTTCCCATTGCCAAATAACAGCTGCAAAACATCTCCTCTTTTAATTTTTTCTCAGCTTTTTACTTTTGTTTTGACTTGATATGAATGCCATGACCCTTGATTCTTGAAAACAGCATTTTCAGGGAAGGAAACACATTTGGTAACATATATGCAATTCAGAGATTATCAATAATTTTGTGAACTCTGAAAAATTCAGATTATCTATTGCAAAATTGAGTTTGCGATTGACAAGTTTCTTGAGTACAAAGTCTGCAAAATGCTGTTGTGCTATTTATGACTATCTGAAAGCAAGACAGTAATGTATTATGGTAGTGGTTTTTTATGGTACATTATGAGTTCAGACTGAGATGCTACAAAGACTTTAAAAAACCGGGCTGCCATGATTCAGATACCAACCTAAATCATATTTTTAAACTATTATTAGAACTCCTACAATGGTAACCTCTGTGAGCTTACTTCCCTCATAAATTGTGTATTACTGGGATTCTTTTACCCAGATTAATTTTTTCTTTTTGCAAAATGTCAGCACATAATTCACAGCCTATTAATATGGCAATATTATTTCCAGAAGTAAGGAAAATAAGTCTCTCTCTCAAGCAATTAAAATTGTGCAGCTATGATTTAAGTAAAATACCTTTCATATAATTCAAGTCTGGTAAAATAATGCCACTATTCCAATTCAGCCTTTCATATTTTATTTAAATACATGTCAGACCTCAAAGCTCCATCACAGTTGTCTTCCACAAAGATAAAATGAAGAGTATTAGAGAAAAAGAATATTTGTGTCCCTAGTAGATGAACAGTTGTACTGATGTATTAATAGAAAGAGAGTATTAGACAGAACAGCAACTTTTCCATTAAAGGTGAGGAGCAATTTCTGTCTACTTTTGTGAGGAGCTGGCTTTACCCATTGCAAAGCAAGGACATTAGAATGTTTTTCCACTGGAAGAGAAATTTGAACATACAAAGTTCAAATTTGAACAAACAAGTTCTGCTTTGGGGTGGGTAAGAGAAGTTGTAGGACAGAATCTTCACGAGGAGTGTCAGTCTGTCCATGTGGCTGCTGGGGGCAGGTGGCCCAGAATGGAGCTCAGAGGGGACTGCAGGGGCTCTGGATGTGCACAGCAGAGGTGACACAAGGGACATGGGTGTGGCTGCTCCTGAGCAATATTGTCTGAGCAGGCCCTTCTTCCAGGTGCTCTGGGCATCCACAGCTGACCCCAAGGGAGCCTGCAGGGTTTTGCTGCTGGGGGAGTCACCCTTAAAGCACAGAGATTTACACTGTCACAGTGAGGCATAATTTGTATCCAGCCAGAACAAACCAGGCCCCCATTATCTCCATTACTGTGTATTACAGATTAATGCTGCATTTTTCAGAGAAGTCAATTTGTCTCTTTTTTCCTAATGAACATGTCAGTAAGCATCACTTAGGTTTTGGTTTTTTCTTCCAAGTGAACACATAAAAAGTATTTTGCTACAGTTTGATAAAAATAAAATTCTTACAACTTTATGTCATTTTTTTTCCTCATTAATTAAATTTGTCTGTTGGACATTTCTGACTAATATAGAACTTCTCAGAATATAAATATATTTGCTGGAAACATATCCAACTCAAATAACAATGTAAGTATTTTTCTGAAGCAAAAACCAGCCTTACTAGTCTGTTCAAATGTTTTTAGTCCAATACAGTCAATCTCTGGTTAAACCTATTCTGTGAGTTTTCATCTTTATGAGCCATCAGTTTTCAAAGAGGCTTTGTCTTTAGAAGAATACCAATAAGATGTATTCTTTCCTTTTTCCAACTGGCTTCTTCAAGTCAGTTTCTAGAACTTTCTTCGGGAGCTGTATTTGAGAGCTTGGTTACATAACAAACATTGGTGTTAGCAAATTTCATACTCTGTTGTGACACCCTTTGACCAAATAGAAGGAGATTTCCTGGAGTGGGAGCATCTGAATGCCAGGTAGTGTTTGACTGCTAGTAAAGGCTCCTGTAAATATGTACAAATTTCAAGAGAAACCTGTCTGTGCAAATATTGCTGGCTTCTATATGACTGCACAGGTTTAGTGTGGGTTTTGACATTCTCATTTTGTGAGCAAATGTATAATCTCTTACAATTTTATATTTGTCAAAAACATTTGTAAGGATAATTATTTGCCTTGTAGCAAGTCTTATAGGAACAATATGAGTCTTTTAAATATCTCAGGAGCAGTCATTAAAATTTTTGTGTAAGTTAAAAATCAAATTATTGATAAACAGGAGGCATCTACAAACAGCTGGTTCATAATTAGCTTTAGCAAATTTGCAAAACTGGAGTTAAAGGCAGTTCATTTCCAGACAATCTTTGCAGAGAACAGCAGCATTATTTGAACATCACTTTATTTATGCACCTATTAATTGGAACACCAAATAAAAGATGTGTATTCTGAAAGCAAAGTGCCCCAAACTGTCCTCTCTATTACAGGAATGACAGCTGGACTTTTTTTTTACCAGCCAGTTAAATCGTGGCATTTCTCAGCAACTTCAGTCTAGAACTGTGCTGAACAGTAAATTAACTGAAGAGAGCAAAACAAAGTACCTCTAAATAGAAAAGGTACAAAATTATTTTACTGGGTAAATATCCGTATTTTGAGGTTGACTTGGGGTAATTTTGATATTAGAAACGTTGCATGCAGCCTTTGGAAGGTGCTGCAGTTGGCTTTGCAGTGGAAAACTCTCTGTAGCCACCAGGAGTGGAGCTCTGTATTGTAATAAGAGCTGAAGTTCAGCAATGTGAGGTAAAGTACAAAATGCAGATGTGTTTGGCTCAGTTGATTCTCCTGCTGACACAGCCTCTCTGTATCATTACAAACCACATTTTTGCTTCCAGCACACTGCACACTTGTGTCTTCACATTTCAAACAGAGGCTTGAGGCTAGCCACAAAAACTAAGAAAATAAACCAGGGAATGATACGCTTTTACAGTGTTCCTAGAATCAGTCTTCCCCCGTGGTGCTGGTCTTATTTGTGGCTGCTCCAGGGTATCCTGTTTATCTGGTCCTCAGACTACCCCAGAAGGTACAGCAAAGGCAGGTAACACAGTGGTGAGCTGGACCCAGGGTGTCCTTAGGCAGTGAGGACTCCTCTTTTCCCAGAAACAAAGTGGAAACTTTCTCCTCTGTGAAGATCAAAGAGTGCAAACCTCAGCCTGTCATTTGGTCTGAGGAGAGCAGGTGGAATATGTCATCTGTAGAGATTAGGGAATTGCATATTTGTACAGACACATTCATCCAAATATGAATTCTCATAGTGGAGAAAATCAGGCATTGGCTAGAATTTATTGCAGGTTTTTTAATAGTCTGTATGTAGTGCCATCCCCATCCAGTTTAATCTGTAAATCCTACAATCTTGTATTTTAAAATTTTGAATTAAAAATGCTAGGAGGAAGAAATCAAAGGATAAAGCTAAGGATGCAAGTCTAATTGTTAAAAATATGATACATGTGTATGATATACAAAATATATTATAAAAAAGATATATAATAAGCAAAAAGGTTAGTTATATAATCCATACCCAAAGAGAAAGACTACAAAATAGCAGGCTATGAAAGAGAAGGCCATTTCCCATCAATAAATTATATCTTAAAATGTTTTTCATTGTATATAGCACATAGAAGAATACAGAGATCTAATTTATTTTTTTTTTCCAAAACCTTTAAATTTATTTAGATCTCCATTAAAGGATCAGGGAATACAATTAATTGCAGTAGCCCCAAATATGAAAGAAATTAATTTTCTCCATCAGGATTTTCTTGCATAATTCCCTCTTGGTTCTGTGTCACACACATTCCACAGAGCTCATGGCTCATACCTCACCCCAAAAGTTGGAGGCTTTGCAGATAAGTCAGGTGGCAGACGTGGCTGAAGGTAGAGGTGAAAGGCAGGCAGAAGTGTTCACAGTTTAATCTAGGGATAGAAAGGCTTTAAGCTAAAATGCATCTTCAGCTGATGTCTGGCAGTGTAATAACTGCTTCTCATAATTTACTAAAGTTTGTTTGTTATTTTTACTGTTATGGTGTTTACATGTTTTACATGAATTCCTGAAGGAACATCCCTTGTTGAATATGCTCATTATACCATGACTAGTGAAATGCCAACACTCATCTTTAATCTGAGCACTAGATAAGTTTGTTGAGAATAATTTCCCTTAAATAATAGGCTCAACTACAGGCTGTATTTTAATAATGAACACTTATCCAACCAAGAGTTTTCATATTACTTGGAATTTTCTTATTCTCTCTTAAATATGATTTTTTTGGTTAACTGTTGCCCATTAAAGAAACTATTAAAAGTAAAGCATCTTACACTGACTCATAAGTTTTAAATGCTTGAGATCTTCATTAATCAAGTACTAAAATAAGACATATTTAATTTGTTAAAAAGTAACATTTGTACTACCAACAGAAGGAATTCATATGAGTAGTGGTAATCATAATTTTTTTTCTTTAATGAAGGCTTTCTTAAGGATTATTTTTAAGTTTGTTACAATAAAATATTACTGAACTTGTGGGAGGGGAAAAAGGAATTGTGGTGCTCTTCTTCTGAGAGGATCATACAGCGAAAAACCTGGGAATACAGCAGGAAATTTTGGTTTATGCTTAAAATCTTTCAGAGTATAAGATGGAAGGAATGTTTGGGAGCTGTGTGGTGTGATGTGGGCTTTCTCACAGCTGTGTGGTGCCCATCCCTCACTGCTGCGCATTGCTGATTTTTGTGCATCAGCCTGGAGGTGTGCAGGTCTGCAAAACAAGATGGGAAGAGGGGAATTATAGGTCACCTCACATTAGGTTGTAAATGACAGAATGAAAAACATAATATAAATGGTTAAAGTTAAAAAGGATTTTTCACTAAAAGGATTGGAATGACTAAGATAGGTTCTGTAGGGTAATTTCAGGTATTCTGGATTCTTACTGGACCATTTAAAAAGACATTCAGAAATGAGCAATTAGACCATGCACACAGATTTTTACTTGTGATGACTATGAGTTTCTTGTTATATCCCAGAGAGTCATAAAAAATATTCTTGCACTCACCTTCCTGGGTAAAAGAAATTTCTCTCATTGGTAGAGAAAAGAACTAACAAATCAGATATTCCTGATATAGCTGATTTAAAGAATTTAGGTCATCATTTAGGCTGCTTATGGAAAGGTCAGTTAGATTATCTGTGAACAGTGAAGGATAAATTAATGTAGCAGGCACCAAATTGCATGTGTTGTACTGAAGAGGTGCAGAAGAAACTTGAGCTGTTGTCAGATGGCCATGGACCCACACCATGGTATAGATATAAAGCTCCAGGTACCACCTGAATAAATAATTTGGATGAGACTCTCAAGCAGAATGCTCCTGCTGAAGCTGGTGAAAGCCAGGTCATTCAAGGCATTTGATTTTGCCAGATATATGGCTTATGTTTACAGTCAGAAACAGAAGCTTATTAAAAACAAAGGGAGAGCCAGTCTGATTAAAGTAGGGCAGTAGAAGAGAGGGGGTAGTTTATACTGAAAGTTTATGAGGTTGTCTGCTTTATCATTACAGAGCAACAATTCTAAGATATTTCCTTTAGTTTCCCAGACATAGATCATGTACAGATGCAAATATAAATCTAAAAGTCTTGCTTGCACATAGATATTTCTAACCAGGAGTATTTACAGAAGCCAGGGAAACCAAAATATTTTAAATTTTAATCCCAGCCAATAAAATATCTAAGGCAGATTATTCTCAGATGAGATGCAATTGATTTTATTGTTAAAAAATTCCAAATAAATTACCATACCACATTTTGGGAAGCCAATTAAATGAGAGATTATGGTACAAGATGAGCAAATATGAACGGGTGAATACTCAGAAGTGTTTGTTGAAAATTTACACCAATAAAAATATGTTACAGGTGAAACAAATTATTTAGAGGAGGAACAAGAGGGATGTTTGAAGGAACAAGAGGGATGTTCATTGAAGGAACAAGAGGGATGTTCATGTTTACATATTCTTCAAGGAAAGTACAATGCAAGTGCAGACACCAGCTGGAGCATCAGTGAGATAGCACACAGGAACTTACAAAAAAATGTTATAATATTTAGAATTAGAGAAAATTATAAACCTTTATCCCTGCCATTTTCTTGGAAATGGCAATTATCTTCAGGTTTGAATCTTCTAATGAGCTAGAAACCATTCAGTACCCTTTTGACTGTGTGTTCCTTATTGTACTTTTCTGATTGGACTTTTCTACTAGATTTTATAAAGACAAACAAACATGAGAAATACATTAGAATACTAAAAAGATATGCCTTGCTTATTAAATTCATAAGTACTACATGCAAACAGAACAGTTTTTAGTTCAGCCAAGTGTGTCTTATTTTAAAATGTCTGGAATCAACTTCAGTCATGGTTATGAGTTTGCCGTCATGATTGGTAGCTGTACCTAAACCACACATGCATTATACAAGAGATCATTACTGGAAGTATTTAATTCACATCCTATGTTTCTCAGCTAGCAAAGCAAAGGGAGTCATTGGAGTGAAATGAAACTGAAACAGAGCACAGGCCCCAAGCCAGCAAAAAGGGAAAAACAACAACCATAAAAGCACTGCATGGCTGCAAGCCAGTGAATGCTCCATCATGCAGTTGTCAGCCTCCTCCTGTGGCAGCGGCCAAAGAACCCTTTAAATTATGGTCTCTGGGTTGGGTTCCTAAAGCTTGAGCTGTGTAATCCCTCTGACACACAACAGTGCTTCCTGCTGCTGTCACATGCAGTGAGCAGGATGTGGCTGGGGAGCTCCTTCCCTCCGAGCTCCAGCTTGGGAGCCGCAGGGCAGCGCCGCGGGATCTGTGGAACAGCGCGATGGGCACCGGTGGTCCCTGAGCACCAGCCCAAACTCCTCCACTCTGGGAGGCCTGGCAATAACAGAAAAGAAGGGGGTCAGGTTCATGTCAGGAATTTCTCAACATGTCAGTAATTTTCAGTGTTCGACAAAAAAGAGAAAATAAATGGAAGTTGAATTCTACAGAAACCAAGTCAGTCACTTGTCTAACTGGGCTGGATAGGACCATTAAATAGTAGTTACTGACTGTAAAAATGCTTTTTCCCTGTTTCTTCTTCTATGAACTTACTGTTAATGTCACTGTTCCTCTTTTCCTCTAAAGTAAACCAAATGCTAACAATATCTGTGTCTTATTTTCAGCATTTTGAAGGACATATTCCTATTATTATTATTATTATTCATGTTATTCTTGATTTATAAAGCCTGTAACACAAACTGTAATACAATGCTGCTGAATCAAGGCTGGTTTACATATTTGCAATTCACTATAGTTTTCTTGCAAAAAGTCTTATGGACCCATAAGTGCACATGCAGGATGTTGTCCTGATTGTACTTCAAAAAGATCAGGCTGCTCCAGAGTTCAGGTACTATAAATACCACAAAACCAAGTCAATATGCTTTTAAAAATCATCAGGTAAAACTACAGAACTTTTTAGGGGAGAAAAGCAGTAGAATGACAATTGAAAGTATGAACTAAAAATATACTGCATCTGTTTTTCAGGGCTCTAGAACTATTTTATTTTTTTACGATTTTCAGGAGGAAAAAATTCATTGTTATACCAGATTTTAAAAAAAAATTAGTAGCTTATGCCCAAAGAATTGAAAAACATGAATTAGTTCAGGAATGGAGTGGCTTTTTAAGAAGAAAATTTGTAATTGTACACGTGTTGACTGTAGTTAATCTGACTGCTCTTTGAAATCAACAGAATTCTACAGTATATACTCAGATGTTAAGAAAATTGTATTGTTTCCATTGTGTTTGGAAGCTGCTAAGTTTTATTTCCTCTACACCAAGGTTTAATTTCTGTTTATTTCTGTTAGAAACGTGCTTTTGAATTGCATGTAACAAATGCAAGGCTGTAGGCATTTCTTCCTCTAAATACACATTTTTGTATCTAGTTTGAAATACGCAATTTGCCGTAAATAGAGGTGACTCTTTTTATGAAGTGCTTAGGAGGTTTTAGTGCATTCATTGCACATGTTGAAGTAAATGAACTAAATGTGTTTCAAACAAATGTGTTTAAAACAAGAGACTGTAAATAAAAATGCACTTTGAGGGTCAGAAATCTATGTAGGTTCCTAAACTTACTGATGTTATAAGTTGAATGATTTGGGTTTGTGTCAGTGGGCAGGCTACAGCTGTTCTTGAGCTGGCATTTTCTCAGGCTGCCAAAAAGCATCTGCATCACTGGGCATGTTCTGTACATTAGAGCAAGAGCTGCAGGACCTTTACTCTCTGCAGCTGATCATGAAGGACAGCAGACTCAGAGAATTTCTCTACAGCCTCGTCAGAAATCTCAAAAGAAATTAGAAGTAAGGATGGTCTTGTCTGCAGACTGAACCTATTGCAAGAAACAGGGTGAGCAGTACAAAGCAGGAGATCAGTTAGAGCTTGGGGATCCTGGAAGAAAAGAGATCCATATGGAAGTTCTCAGCCTCAGGGAACCAGGCATACAGGTATTTTGTGTTTTATAAGCTGGGGTGCTTTTTTCCCCCTTCTTTTGATTATGAAAGTGTGCTGGGTCTTTTGGCATTAGCTAAAGAGAGAAATTATTTATAAGCTTTTTATAAACCTGGAACAAAAGGTTTTAAAGTTACTGACAAAGGGCAGCAGTAATGACATTATGGAGTTATAATAGGCAGGTAAATAGGAATAGCTGTAAGAAGAAATATATTTTAATTTATAACCATTTGTGCTCTCCAGTGACTTTCAAATAATTAGATAGGGATGTTATGTGTTCCTATTTACAGGAAAATCTTTATATAGTCTAAGTCAATAAGAGTTTTGGCAGAGGGTCCAATAACAAATGCCATTTGAAAAAATGTTTTAAGGTTGCATGTGTGAAGCAACAAGTTGGGGATCTATCCACTTGAAATTTTTCATCTTGGGAATATATGTCAGAACTCAATATAGAAATGATTTTCTATATTTTTTCTATGTCAGAATTTCAGTGAGAGAAGAAATTGAGTTATTTATAGACTTCTCCATAATTATAAATGTGATCCCTATTCAAGGTTAAAAGAAATGGGGAGGAACTATATTGGGAAATGCTTATTAATCATGTTGGATTAGATTTATAGATATGCCTTTCATATTAGAACATGATACACCCATCAGTGGCTAAACAGTAGTTTAAATAGTTTTGTCCTAAAATTATAGTCAAAGTGGCAAATACAAGGTTTTTTACTCAGTTTTTTTCACATTTGTACTACTTTGCTGAGATGTTGTCATGACATTTTTGGTGGTGGAAATAAAATATGAACTCTTGTTTTTGATATTGTGTCTTTCAATTGTGAGTTCTATCAGAAATAAATAAAAGAAAACATATAACATTTATATGATTGCCAAGTACAGCCACATTTTATTGTGGTTACACAAGGACTAAAACCACTAAACACTGCAGAGAGATTTGGAACCAAAATTTTTGGTTTAATAATAAATGGGAAATTGGTATAAGGTCCTGGGAAACATAATATCTAATGCTTTATTATTTAGATACATATGTAGGTAGTTGTATAATAACAATATGTTCAAGTTTCGTGTGGAATGAAAATTGACAGCTCTGTCCATAACCCTGTGTGTGTTTTCTGAACTGTACAGATTTAGCTAGTTGTCATTAACTGTTTTTAACCTTTACTAGTATCAATAGTAAAAAATACTGTACCAACCACATGCTTTAACCAGAAAGCTCTGCGTGTTTTGTTCTCCATCATGACAGAAACATGAAGGAAAATGAGCCACAAAGATTTACAAGTGATTCATTGCTTCCATCAAAGCAATATAATTTTAAATTGTACTTTCATTTGTCTTTTCCCTGACAGGAGGCATTGTTGATAAGGACCTTCGTCACTACCTCAATCTCCGATTCCAGAAAGGTTCTGTGGACCATGAGCTCCAGCAGATCATAAGAGACAATCTCTACCTCCGCACAGTGCCATGTAAGTAGGGTGCAGGTGGACAAACCTGGCATTTTAGTGGCAATAGACCATCTGGGTGAATGCTGCTGAGGCCCTTTGCAATGAATGAAGAGGTGGTCTGTGGATAAAACAGACTTCTTGTTAATAGATTTGTGGTTTGGTTCTAGTCTTCCACATAACTGCTGAGAAATTCAGCTGTGCAATGGTGATGTTTTCGTGGTGTTTTCAAAGTTGTAATTTCATGAAGTCTGGCTCTAGAATAATAATAATCTTATTTCTTCTGTAGTTTTAGAAAGCACAAATTTAAAGAGAAAAACCAGCAGTTTTCTGGGCTGGTTCAATGGATATCCATTGCAATAGGGCAACAGAAGAAATGTGTATACCAGATTTTGTCTGAATGCAACAGGAATAGCAATGAAAGTTTGAAGTGTCTTGCATATGTGTTTGTTGCCACATAAGCCAATATTGAAAATATTCTGAAATCTCTAAAATAGTTTTTGTTGTATTGAGAAGATTCAGCTATTTCAACAATGGACATGAAATTAAGCAGAGTCACACAAACCATGTCCAACTGTCAGGGTCATGGCTTTCAGAACAGATCACTTGGCTGACAGACAACATATCATTTTATATGGACTGAAGTTCCATTATTCTTCCCTCATAAAATAATTGCTTAGCAGATATAAAATGGGTCTTCTGGTTTTGGCAAAAAACGGGGTGCACTTTTGAACTTACAGGCTTGACACCGGAATGATAGGCAGAGGGAGGTATACTAAGTGTCTGTGCTATTTCTATGGTAATGGTGGATAGCCTTTGAAAGCTGAGTTGTTGTGAATGATACTCTATGTTTTTTCTTTCATCATATTAAAGAATGGAGTTTTGAAAAGCTTCTCCTAAAAAAATAAATATAAATGCCTAATATCTAATGTTGCATTTGCAACTGATCAGAAGGGAAGGTGGAGAAAAACATTTAGAAGTTATTACCTGTATGCAGAAAACAAAAAATGTTATATTTATGTGAGATTTATGTTAAATTAGGTTTGTCAGAAAATGCTGAGGAACATTACAGCTGTATGGGAAATGCAATTACAAAAAAGTTTTGAGACTAAATCCCACTTCCAAGGATATCTGGGGGCATCATTAGCCTAAGCGTATTCTTATTATTGCCCCAGTCCATGCTCATTAGTGCCACAGGTCCAGGTCAAAGAAGAATAAAAATACAACAATATTGCAACTACTGCACACACGTCATGTATGACAGACACCATCTGTCAGTGATATGGGCACAATGAGTATTTTTGAGGTTGTTTTGTTTTCATTCAAGGCAATAATAAAGTGTTCTCATGCCTCAAGTAAGATACCATAGTCACAGAAGCAAATTTGTCATTCAAAATGCAACACTACAACCACGAAGATTAATTTAGAGTCTGTAAACAGCACAACCTTTCCTTATTGCTGTGACTTCTCCATCTTCTGTGTCACCTTAGGTTGTTAAATTCTTAGGTCATTATTGTATTATATAATGAGCATATTTGACTAAGTAAAATCTGCAGTTTGAAATATACTATAGTGCTGTACATGGCAGGTGCTGCTTTGCTGGGTAACCTGGTGTGTTCTTACGTTCTTGGAGAGTGGAGGACTCTTTTCAGTAGTAGAAGTAGGAAAAAAAAAAACCAAACAACAAAAACAAACAAATAAAAATACCCCAACCAAACAAAGCAGAAACAAAACAACACAAAAAAAACCCCATAGTGCTTAATTGGTATATTTTCTTCAAAATGTTCTTGAAAATTCTATGAAAGCAATCCTTCTTAAAAGTGAGTACTTAAAAAAAATGAAATGTTCAAATGCAGATAGTATGATTTATGGTTAGCTAAAGGATTTTTTGTAATCAGTCAAATAAAAAGAACATCATCACATAGTTTGTAACCCAAATTTCCTCTAAATCATAATTGTGGTGAATCTTTTTTAAATGCAATTTTACTCTGTCCCCAGAATTCATGCCTAGGAGGGAAAATGTTCTGACCTGATTGTTTATTTTCATATAACTTAACTAATTTTTGAATCACAAACTTACCTTTCAAGAACATTGAATTCAAAGGTATTCAAAATCTTCTGCTCTGGGCAGTATTTTGTTTTTAAGCTCTGTACATAATCTCAGAGTACTGGTTGGTTGTCCTAACACTGTACTTAGTATACAGTGGCAATGTTTACCTGACTGTACCACTGCCCACAAGTTCACTTCATGAGTGCACCTAACCATGGATTTATTACAGATATTGCAACAGATGCCATCCCAGCAAAAGCAGCATTCAGTTTTTTTCAAGTTCTTGTGCAGAAAAGTAGAGAGGGAAACCCAGCTGTAGGCAGCATTGACTTCATTTCCAATGACAAGGTTGTAACACAAAGAGGGGAAAAAAAAAAAAGAAAAATATGTGACAACAAAATTTCATCTACAGTCTTTGCTCTGTTACAGAGGCATGATTGCCAGTAAAACCATAAGAGGGTTTGTAGAGTTTTTACCTTGGGTTTTTCTGTTCACACTGGCAGCACTGGCCCCAGCAGTGCAGTGGGCATGACCATGGGTTTCTCAGTCTTCAAGGTTAGATTAAGGCATCTTTCACTTGCATTTATGAGTGAGTTCTCTGTGAAACCAGGAAGCAGAGAACTTATCCATACCCGTTTTAAGTCAGCATAAGCCAATTCAAATTAGACAACTGAACTAGTATTTACTAGAAACTGGGTAAGGTTGAGCCTTGGACTCAACCCTGGCAGTGTTAAATGCCAGGCTGGATAAAGCTTTAAACAACCAGCTCTAGGGGCAGGTGTTCCAGCCCATTGTGAGGGGATTTTGGGACTTGATGATCTTCCAATCCCTTACCATTCTGTGATTCTAGGTAAGACTTTGAATTGTCTATTATACAAGTGTACGTCCCTGTGCACACCAAAGAGTAGATGGTCCAGAATCACGATGTGAGGATAATGGGTCAATTCTGCCCTCAGAAATTGTAGCCCCTGAGAATGGGATGAATTGGTTGGGTTCGTGATCTTTACATTTCTCTATTTTTGCTAGTGCAGTGCCCCTTTCTACTAAATTAGAAATGACCGTGTAACCCCGAGAGTCAAATGCTGCCTTCCACGAGGGTTGCAGTTCTCAGTGCATATGAAATTGATTTTCCCAGCATTGCCAGCAGGAATGATATGCATACATCCCAGGGTGAGATGTACAATTGTATTTGCAGCAGTCAGGATGCAGACATTAACAAGGCAGTATTGGGGGAAAGAAAAGTTCCTCATTTCCCACTTTCAGAAGACCTAACTGGAGTCTGTGTCCTGCATTTTCTTCCCCTTTTCCTGTTGTGTAGAATTTTAGCATTTTTCATATCCTAAACTTACTCCTGAAGATATTTAGGAGTGCTATTGTGGTTGTCCTGCAATACAGAAAAGCAGGGAGAGAAGCTCATTGATATCCTCTGGGATATAACCTCATATTGACAGTAGCTCGGATGAGCTGGTCATATTCCTGCTGCACCATAGGAGGATGCAGCCCATGAATGCTCTCTTAACAGTGAAAATGGGGAAAAAATAGCTTTAAAAACATTATGGGGATGAAGAAGCTTCCCTCCTAGTCTTTGAGTTTACAAAAAGAAAAGGAATGATGTAAGAATGGAGAGGGTTGGAGCCGTACAGCACTGGATATTTCAGTATTACCATTAGCACAGAAATTGGAGGAAGGATGTTTTATTTAAGACATTTATCAGCAGCATAGGAAAAAAAAATTAATTTTGTGACTGAGCCATATGCTGTGAGTGACTAGGGGCAAAAAATGGAATCATTATGAGCAGCCACATGAGTTTCCCACATACCAAATCATGATAACAGATCCTCCTTTTTGTCACTTCCCTGTTGATGCCATGGGTGCTCTGTGTTAGGTGAATATAATTAACACTGCATTGCAAATATGACACCTATGAACACTTAATAAGTCACTTAAGTCACTTCTGTGACTTACTTTTTTCCATCTTCTGTGAATATTTAGATTTAGGTCATTTTGTGTCAATATAAATTAGAGCCTCATTTTCAAATATAGTTCTCTTCTATTGTATTTTAATATAGTCTGGTCTATATATAAATTTAACCCACGTGCTGCAATATTGTCTGTGTACTGTTGAAATGTTGTATCTTGTAGCATGCTTATGTTTGTTGTCTGGTCCTCTTCCCAGAAAAAAATGTACATGGAGTGATAAATTTATTTTCTGGGTGTTGGTTTTATTTATCATATATAGTAAAAGTAGAGCAATTAGCTTATATTTTGGTGATACTAAAGTCAATAAAATATGTTTATACTTGAGGCTGCAGGGGAATTTACACTTTCATACCTGAAGAAATCTCCATCTGCAAAACAGTGCAAAACAAACAAGGTCTTTCCCACTGTCAGAGAAATGTCATAGATTGGCAAACCTTAGTCATTTATAGTCTACTTTGTGGATACCCATCAGAAATAAAGAACTTCTGGGAGTCTGTAAGACTTTCCTCTCCCAATGACAGGTGAATCATAGCTTTTATTTCTTCTAATACCTTTTATTTTGGTCACAATAATTGGTAAATACTGAATTAAATCCGTATTACATACTTAGGTTTTCATATGAGGTTTCTAATTTCCAGGCTGAGAAAAGAGTTGCAGAATTCAAGTGAGCAATAACTCTGTACTGGTTGAGGGTAGCCCAAACTCAGGAGCTCCCTGTGCATAGTTCTGCTGCCCTGGATAAGGTTGTGAGGTATGCCTGACTAATCCATATTTGAACAAATATGAAGCCTTTCAATTTTTTTTTGAAAAATACTTTTTTTCTTATAAAAAGTATCTAGCCAAGAAAATTCAAAGGGAAATGTGTGAAACAGACTTTCCAATGGTATATTTTTCTTACAAATTTGTTCATGTCAAAAGTATCTTACAAGAGGTACTGTCAGTGAAAGAGCTGCCAGTTTGACGTCATATGGAGCTATTGCTAGGATAAAATAACCTGTACTTAGCATACCGTGCTGCCAAGAAATGTCTGCATCACTGGGAATAACATTACCTAACTTCAGTGACTTCTTTATTCTTCCATTGTTAGCTATTGCTTAGACTGTGATGGCTCAGAATAGAGCAATGCAGAGCTCTTTAAAAATGTTTTTTGTTGTTATGTATCTCATGGACCACACCTCCAAAGTGTACTTAAAGTTAAATCATTGGCATCTTGAGCAAAATCAGGTAATTATGTGAAATGAGAGCCCCACTGTGCTGGTTGCAGCACAACCATCTGTACCAGAAGATGAAAAGGATGCCACTGCTTCCTATGACAGAAAAGCTAAATAGAAGAGGAAAAGAACAGCTGACAAAAAATCACAGAGCACCAACAATGCCTGAGCTGTCCTGCATGAGGTGGAGTGGTGGTTAAGCTGTTGCCTGTGGGCTATACTTTCTTTTCCACTGCTGTATTCAGTATTCCTAATTATCCACTGAAAACACACACAGGACAATGACCTGTTTTTCTGAGGACACTGGGAATGCCTGGTAAAAAGAGTTTGGCTTATACATCTTTGTGTTGACTTTTCATGTTATTTTATGGGGACTTTTGTCTGTTTCAGAGCATGGTAGTAGAGGCTGGAATCAGAACTCGTGCTTCTTCTCCATCAGTTTGTACAGAGCCTTGCCTGTGCTCAGAGCATCTTTGGGCTGCAGGCACTGCATTGCCTTCAGCAGGAAGTGCATAAAAATAAAACCGGCAAAAAAATATTTTTTAAAGTTTATTTATCAAAGTGAACCACAGTTTTAATTAAGGTCTAGGGTAAACAGATGTTCCAAACTATATCTACAAATAACAACATTGATAGAAAATACTATACTGTCTGTTAGTCATGAGAGAGAAAATGTACATAATTTCTGTCTTTTTTCATCAGAAATTTTTAATTTCTACATCTTGGGGACATCAGCTTTTCATCATCAGGTATTCAGTGACTAAGTGCTTACCTTAAAATAACCTGTATGCAAAGAAAATGCAGTTCACGAAGCAGGTGGGAAGGAATGTGTTTGATGTGGTGTAACTGCAGTAGGGAGTGAGAAGAGTTGTAACAAAATGAAGAGCAGTATTTATGTACCACTTCTGCAAAATTGCAACTTACATGTTCCATAAAGGCTGTATGAAGATGTAGGATGCTTTCACTGGCTGTACAGTTACAACAATTCTATTTCTCAGAGATCTTTGCACCCATATCACATCTGCAAGACACTATGGCTTATAATTCTGTCCCCTACTCCCATTCTTCCCATTCCTTTATTCCCTACTTTGTGTTCTTTTAAATACCATGCTTTTCTCCCATTTTAAAAACCAAATCATCCAAAATCAGTAATTTTTTTAACAAAACACTGCCAGTATAAATTATTTTTTCTAACAGTTAATCCCTGCCAACTGAAAAGTTGATACAATACCACTAAAGTTACTAAAAGTTTTAGCACTGAAAAAAAGGATAAGAAAATGTTCTGAAATTGCAAACCAAATCTTTCTAAAGCTGTTTTGCTACAGAATTGTATCACATATCTTCCTTAACTGATGTTAGCTGGCATGAGATGTAAAGACTAATATCAAGCACCTTGGGTTTCCTCATCACATCTGTCTGCAATTATTTATATGTGATACAGTACATGCATAATTCCAGATGAGAGTTTAGTTACAATATTTGTGCTGGTTGTCCCACGGAGTCAATAAGTGTTTATTTAAACTTTGGGGAGGCTCTCTAGTGTTGCAAAATGGGTTCTCTAAATCACGTGATACCAAAAGGATAAAGGATAGTGGCAGTTTTAAATGAATTTTGATGACAGCCCTAATTTTATTGATTACTAGCAGCAAACTAGATGGGCAGTAGCATGAATCTGATGAAGTACATTGCCTCAGCAGAACAAGAATAGCAAACAATAAAAGAGGCCACAAATAATTGATTTCACAAGTACAAGTCACAATTCTTGAGTGGCCTAAAGCAGCTTGAAGTTTGTGTAGAGTTTGTATCTCCCTATGACAGTAGGCTTTTCAAGCCTGAAGGTCTTAGATATACTACTGACCTTTCTCCCTAAATAACCAAAGTATCCTAGAAATTTAAGAATTACAAATATGATGAACAAAGCTTCCAACATTGAATGTAAGCATTCCTATGATTTCTGAAGCATTTTTTATTTCTTACATGATCTTTCCAAATTGCCTTTTGATGTTACAAGATTTTTAAATATATCCTCTAGATAAATTTAGCCTCCATCTTCAGTCAAATAGGTTAAAAATTGATTTTTTTCTTAAGGTAAGCTGAGCTGCTCTAAATATCTGTGTTTTCTCTCAGTCTGGAGAAGATAAACTGTCAGAGACAGTGGATACCAATCTTTACTTGGTGATTTTTAACTGAAGAAAAACTGAACAGTGAGCATGGAGCACCAGCAGCTGTCCTTAGAAATCCAGAACAATAAAAACAAAAACAAATAAAATAAAATAAAATAAAATAATTGTGTAAAAGAATCAATATTCTTAATTGAATGACGAGTTAAACTACTAAATCTGTATCTGCATCATTGTATAAAAAGGTCCAATATCAATTTTGGGAAGATGTGCTTCTTTGGGTTTTTTCTCTCTTCTGGCACTTTCATCTACAGCCATACAAAAGCAAATATGTGGTAGTGGTGATGGGAGTCCTCATGAATAGATCATCTGGTACATACTGAGAAATTTATGTGAATTGGTAAACACTTGGCCAAGTTCACCAAATAACCAACTTCTCATGTTTATGTCTCTGAAGGGCACCTGCAGTTCAGGAGCCTCCTCAGACCCGCTGCAGCCCAGGTCCTTCTTGGTTTGTTTGGACATTGCTCTGTGCCACCACTCCCTTCATTTAAAAAGGTCAATAATTACATTATTGAGACTATACAAAATTCGATCTTTTCTCAAGATTTAAGGTTTTCCCACCTGTACAGAAGAAGGCACACCTTTCTGTATATTTTCTGTGTCTTAAAAAAAAAGAATTTCAGCCTTCTGTGCATAACAAACCCAGGTCAATGGACAAGTGTCTCTAGTGGCACCATGTTTTAGATTCAAGAGTACCCTGACTAGAATAAATCCCTTTGAGAAGAAAAACCATCAGAGAACAAAGATTACATAGGTGCTGTAACACCTGAAGAGATGCTTAAGACCTAAGAGTGAATAAAACTTTGGTTTCATCAATAGGGGTGAGATTAATTTGTAATTCACTGGCTAAAAAACTGTTATGAGGAAACTCTTTTTCTGCATTTCCTTTTATTTCCCTGTATCCTGAGGATACTGCTGTCCTGTTTTGACCCATGACAGTTTGTCAAAACTTTTTATTTCTCCTTTATCTCCAGGTTTTGATTCTACCTAATGCATTTTTCTTTCTCTAACATATTACTGTTATTAACACATCAACCTCTTGACTAGCTATCAATCTATTTTGGATTATTCAAATAATTCTGTCAAATTTATTCCATTGAATTTGAATAGAGAAACTTTCTTACTGTGGAGATGGCAGAAATATATTTTGATTGGAAAAAAAATAATTAGAATAATGCAGAGGTTCCAGACCTCTGTATATCAAATGAAAGCAGAGATCTGGATTTAAATGCAGAACATTGTTGTAATTTTGGCTTTTAAATTCTTGTCTTTGAATTTTAAAAGCTTGCATGGACTTATAGAAAACACTATCCTTTTCAGTTAAGAAACCAGATTTTTTACCACTAAATTTCACAATAAATTACATTTGCTAGTATTTTATCAATGCATCTTTGTTGAAACTAATCAATACCTGTTACACATTGCTAAGATATTTTCACATTGCTCACAAAAATAGTGGATCGTTTTACATGTAGGAAAACATGAAATTTTTCTCAAGGATGCTGAAGGTCAGCCTCCACATGTGTTGTAGTGGCCTTTAGCTTGTGACAAAATGTACACCAGCACTCAGTTTAACTCATCTGTAATTTCTGAGTCCCATTTTTGATTTTGACTGGTTATTGAGCTTTCTTTTTCAGCTTGGTACTGCTATGTTTTCTTAAACTCTTGTTGGTACTGACTTGAGTAGATGCTTGTCCAGTTATTTCATCTGACATTTGTTAATATAGAGAAACTAAGAAACATTTGGTTTGGTTTGGTTTGGTTTAGAGCTTTAAATCAAAACCATTTTACCCCTCCTTGCAAAAACTGATTTTTTTTTTTTTCCTCCAGAAGAATCTGTGGAACCCTTCTTGATCACCGGTGTGTCAGAAATCTTGCAGTAAAATTCTGCCCTGTTATGATTCATTCATTTCACAGAACACTTCAGTTAATTGGGAAATGCATGTTGTGTTGTACTCCTTCTTGAAGGGCTCTTAGAACCCAGGAACAGGCTGTTGTTTAATTACCTTTAATTCATTGGGAATTGTATGCTGTGGGGGCGCTCAAAATGGTGATTTGGCAAGATTTCCTTTCTTATTCTATTATATACAATATCCACATAGTAGCAGCATCTATAAAAAAAATTCTCTTGTTCCCTTAGAGATGTCCTGCTTTGACTTTCACTAAAATGCTGAGTGGTTCTGAGCCTCTGCAGTTGTTGGCTCCACATTTGTAATCCCTGTCTGACTCCCTGCTCAGAAAGCTCATAGTTTGGTGTCTGACTCCGAGCCTGCCGTAACTGGTCAGGGACAGGAAGCTTGTGACTTCAGGCTGTAGGCTTTACACAGGTTAAAGAAGGTGGCTTTAACCAAAGCTGATGCTTAGGGCATGGACCTTTGTAACTTTAGTCCATACAATAAGAAAGGCACATTGCCAAATACACTTCAAGGTTTATGTCCTTTAGATAAGCTAGGGTAGCTACCCTCTCAAGAACAGGATAAAAATCAGGCGGGTTTCATATTTCTCTCTTTTTCTCTTCTGAGTCCTGTGAGGACATGGTGAAAGATACAGCTGAGTAGTGAGTCATTCTACTGTTCAGGGTTTCATTCTAGGAATATGTGAAATGTAAAGTTCCCCATCAATTACCAAGACAAAGATTATTCCCCCTTGCATATCATGTATAATGAGGTTAACTGTAAAATATATTATCTAATCTTCAGCTTATCTTTGTGTACTTCAAAAATAATTATTATTTCCTATAAAGCTTCAAAACTTGCTGTGAGATCATCAATCATTTTTATCTACAATGCAAACGCATCTGTACTTGTATTAAGAGTCGGGCACCAACAAACTATTATTTAAATACACAATTGAAATTGCACTGACTCAGAAACATAGCACTTGGAGCCAGAAACAATTTTATAATCTGGACTGTAAACTGTCAGAGAATAGTTGTTGTTCTGTTTTTGTACTTTATAATGCAATGTCCTGGAAGAAAGTGATGAATTTTGGAGAAAATCCTTCGTTTCATCATCTTCACAAAAAGAGAGCATCTAATTACTCCTTTCCTGTCATTATCTTCAATTTGTATCTCTCAGCTCTGGTATGTCTAGTGGTTTTTTGCAGAGAGTTTTAATTTTCAGAATCTTCTGAGTAAGATAAAAGGTTATTTCTGTCCTGGAACAGAACTGTTCAGTCTGAACTGGAAAAAATCCCCAAGATATCTAAAGGATTTAGTGGGACCTTGCTTCCACTAGTTTACGCATTTAAAAACCATATTAGAAGTTCACATGGCATTGTGTTTCTACAAGCATTTTTCCCTACACACTTGAAGGAAGTAATCAGCCTCTAAGTCTAAAAAAATCTATTTCTGTTAAGTTGTTCCTACTTTATTGAAATTATTTTAAAATCTGAAAAAAGCAGTAAAGTCTAAAAGAAAAGAGGCAGCTTCTGCATGATCCAATTATATTGTCTCTCTTTGTCCATCTTTGTGAAGTGTGGAAGATTTGAGCAACAATAATAAACATGAGAAAATATTAGTTCTTGTATATTCCTCTATTAGCATCATAAAAGAGAATTCTGAAAAATGATTAAAGGTTTATTTTTTAAAAAGAAAAAGGCTTCTGATTTAAATTCTCTCTTCTACGAAACAAGAAAGCTTGAAAAATGAACATAAAGGAAAATGGAAAAGCAAAGCAGAAGGGTTTGTTCAACAAGGGAAAGTGACAGAATCTGCACAAGGGATGGGGCAACCTTGGGTGTACAGACAGACTGGGGAACGAGATGATGGACAGCAGTGCCACAGAAAGGACCTAGGGTCCTGGTTGATGCAAAGTGAAACGTGAGTCAGCTCATTAGTCACTGCACCCTTCTAATGGTGGTTTTTACTTAGTTTGGAACACGGAGGGTTGCTGAGGGTGTGTGTATAACTGCATTATGGCCAGAGGCCAGATCATACTCTCATAGGTAGGCAAAAGCTTTCCTGACTTGGGCAAGAGCTTCCTGAGGATCACAGCATTGTTGCCATTGTTAGCAACACGTTATGTCATAAACTGCAAAGAGCAGTAACAACAAGTAAACAACAAAACAAGTTGTGTGTTTTTTCTGCTTTGGAAATGTCTGTGCTCATAACCTGTTACCAAAGACTAGGCAGAAGTTTTAAACATTTTTAAAGGATAATGATGGATTTGGAGAGACGGTAAGCTCTGACCAAAAAATGCACCTTCTATGCTCCTATGCAGTGACACCTCACAGGTCTCAGGGTACATGACAGTATCAGACAATGAGGCAGTCATCTGTGAAGCCATTTGGGTGGTGGAGGGAATAGCAAAGGTAACTGTAGAAGGTGTATTTATAAACATTTGTGTGAAAAATTAAATACTTTCTGCAGTTTCCTGACTTTTGTTAATACTCAGTCTGAAACTAGATCATTGTTTTAGACTAAAGATCATCATAGATTCAGTTAAAAATATACATGTAGTTGGAAAGAAAAGACTTTGTGTTTCATTTTTTGGAGTTTTTCTGATGTGATTACTATTTATTTACCCATTTGTGCTCTGACCGATCTTAAAGGAAGGAAACTATCTCCTGAGCTTGGCTTAAGCAGTGACAATAAGCTGTAAGCCACTTGAGGGATGATTTTAACCCACTGGGTAAGAACACAAGGAAAATTATGTAGGAAGTGTACAGAGGAACAGTCATAACTTGGAGCACAATTTTTACTGTTCAAGTGAAATATCATCATGAACTTTCATTGAATTGAAGTGAGAATTCATTTCATTCTCTATGTCTCCTGTAGAGTTTTGCTAAATTATTGCAGGCCTTAGCTTTCTGCGGGTTAGGAAATAATGCATCTCTTCCCCAGATAATACAGTGAGGTTTATAGCAGCTTAATTTTCTTTCATTATATGATTCCATGTAGGACGTATAAAGATGTGATCTGCATGACACTAACAATCCTTCAAAGCTAAAGCTTGAACAAATTGATGTCTTTAGGTCCATTAAACTCAAGCACAAAGCACATCACGTTCCTGGACAGAAGGATTAATAAAGGTGTAGTAGTACACAGAAATAAAAAAAAACAGTGAATAATTACGGAAACAAGACTCAATCTGATTGTTCCAGAAGTCATTCACAGGGGGCTCTTTAGTGCTCTGGTTCTGCATTCTTCCACTCCACTTTTATTCTGGTGCAGATCATGTCACAAGATAGAAAATATCTTTTCTTCCTCTTATGTGGTCCAGCAGAGGTGTTTTAAATGGGTTCACAGCAACTGCTTCTAATTTAGTGTTGTATCAGTGCAGAAAGAGAAGGGATTTTAGTGAGAGAGAGGAACATGTAAAATGTTGGTCTGTTTCTTTGGGTCAGACCATGTGTGTACCTCACTGTGCAGAGCTGCTGTGTTCCCCGTGGCTGTGGCCTGTCCCTGTTCAGACAGTACTGCAGCATGTGACAGAGAAATCTGTCCCCATGCAACACTCCATAGGGTGCTCCATGGAGTCTCCCTTCATATCCCAGAGAGACATCAGAGAAAATGTGGAATACGAGTTCCTTGGCCAGCATGGAGTGTCCTCATTAACAGTGCACAGTCCTAGAGCGTTTCAAGGTGATGGCTGTGTCTGTGCCAGAAAAAACAGACGGAGATGAATGGGAAATAGTGAAGCTCTAGGCTGGTAGGAAGGGATTTCTTTCCCTTCACCTCCAGTTTTAAAAACTTGATGTAGTTAAATGTTCCATTTGTTTGTCTCCACTACTCCATACATCTCTTACAAAAGTTACTTCCAAGCTTATTTAGCAGTGGCATGTGCTGCCAAGTTTATATCTGAATGATACAGCAAATTTTCACTTCTGGAAGCTGAAGAACTACAGCAACTTGGCAAATATTATTCTGCAGTATTATATCAGGGGAATATTTAATATATGTCTCTTAGCACAGATAGATTTTTTTGAAGGGGTTTTGGGGTTTGGGTGTTTAATTTTTGTTTTTGTTTGTTCAGTTGTTTCTGGTTTTGCTGTTGTGGTTGTCTGTTTTGGTATGGTTTGTGGGTTTTGTTTGGGGTTTTTTTTGTGATGGTTTTTTGTTTTGCTTTGTTTTTTCTTTTGTTCTTTTTGTTCATGTTGTATGTAGCATTATTTATAATATTAGGAGTGAGAGTTTTGGTTTTATTCTCATTGTCCTTGTTAGATTTGGGATTCTGGCCTGCTGCTGTTAAATCTGGGCAATATACTGCTCCTTCTGTGTCACTAAAAAGCTTTAGCAGAAGAAAACAGTCACAACCCTAAAGTGTGGAAGAGACTAGCAGTAAAGAGTTCACCCTCACCTTCCTCTCACCCTCTAGCTCCTCAATAAATTCTGCAGCAGGGGAGAGACGAGTACTGATAATCAGTCTGCTCTCACCTCATGGGTTCCCTCATCAAGGCCAGGATTACGTGAGCATCACCTGCCTGTTCCTTCTCTGCAGGCACTAGTGCCACTCTGCTGGGAATTTCAGCTTGTTTGCTGTCCACAGAGGTGAGGATTTGGTTATCTAAATGTCACTGTATCCAGTAAGGCTGCAATAATACTGCTGATTTGGTATCCTGCTATCATGTATTGTTCATGGCCAATACTTGAATGATGGGCCAAGATCCTGTAAGATACTTCAGATGAGTAATGCCAGGAAAGTAAAAACAATTATCAGAGCAGTTTGGTGATTTGAGGAAGCAGACTATTTTACATGAATGCAAAGTAAAGGGTTTGCAATCAGATAAACCCCTTCTTAACTTCTTCATTTTCTTTTCTGTTTCATCTGGTTTGTTTGGTGGGTTTTTTCCTGCTAAATTGTATTATTCAAATGAAAATTCAGTGCCTGACAACTAAAGCATGCCTAACAATTATATTGCTTTTTAAAAAGGCTGAATTTTCTATTTATCCCCTGGTGCTTCAATCTATGAAAATGTTATATTAATTATGATACATGCTGTTCCCTGTCGATAGTGCCTGGAGTTATGCAGTTGTTGTATTCCTGCACGTTGAGACAATGCAATGTTTGCATGGATTGCAGATGTGAAGGGATCCATACATCCTTGCTGGGCCACACACAGCACCTTGCAAGATCAAGGTTTAAAGTGTAGTTAGTGTTCACAGGGATTTTGGTGGAACAGGGGACTTGGTGGGGTCAAAAGCTGTGCCTTGCTGATGCAACAGCTGAATTAGATGTGCAGGTAGAGCTCTTCTCATCCTCTTCTGCAACTTATTCTGTACAATGAATTTTAAGTTACTACTCTTGAGTTTCCAGTAGTCTGAATACAAACCAGGAAAAATTTCTCTGCTGATCTCAATCAGTATAATTTCATTATTGTTGTGGATTTTCAGAAATTAGCATTGTTTCAGGCTTTAACCATCTTATAATAGCCAGGAAACATCAAGTTGCTTTTCCAAATGATTATTCTTCCCCAGCAGAGTAATCCAGCATCAGGTATCTGGATGTTACTGGTGTAGATTGGCACATCTATCTTTGTTCAATGTTGAGCTAAATATGTTCCTGAAATATCAAAATAATTAAAGTTTTGTAGCATTTTTCTGTAGAGACTTGTAAATTGCTTTGTTCTCTTGAATTACAGAGGAAATTTACTAAAAGTTTAAGCATAGATCTGTAAAAAATCTGAAAAACAGGATCAGCTTTATTGTTTCCTTTAAATAATGTTCTCTTATTGCCATTTTCATAGTTTAAAAACAAACAAAAAACCCCCAAAAACCCAGTGCTCGCCCTGATGTTTAAATTAAGAGAACTGCATTAATTCATTTTTATGGTTTTGAAATAATTCACTTTGCAGGCTAGTTTTGTGGCATGGTGAAGATTGTCATGATTTCTGCCCAGGAAGGGATACCTTTTCCAAGGTTGTTTCTATTGCTTCTCCTTATTTATTTCTTTGGCCTTTACCTCTGAGAATAAATGTCATGTTGTGGCTTAAGCACTATAATAAGCAATAGCATGCATGAGTGCCGCTGTAATTGAGGATGTACCTATTCTTCCCTTTGCAAAATTGGTGCAGGCTTCACAGCTAAACCCAGGTGCTCTGATCACAATTAAAGGCAATTTGGAAACTGAAATTCTGTGTGGTCTCCTTTTCATAAACAGTATTTTGATGGGGCTGTTTCAGCCCACATGTGTTTCTGAAAACAGAAGTGGAGCAGTGAGACCCTGGGCCAGCCCTGTTCACATAGGCAAGAGGTTTCTATTTCCTCCAAAGAAAGAACAGCAGATTCTGGAGAGAGACAGTGGTTTTTTATGCTGGTTTTTGCTGGGTTTTTTGAGTTTTTTTAATGCTTGTTCATGCTGGTTTTCTGCATAAGGACTAAGAATGTGTGAGATGAGGCTGCACAGTGATCATGGGTTCAGAGACAGCAGCAGGGAAGATGGAAAAGGGGAGCACGTGGTTCTCCACGGAAAATCAAAATAAGAGGTTATGTTTTTCACTAGACTGAAGTGGCAAAGCTGTGGGGAAAGTAATGTGTGACAGAATCATTAAAGTTTTCATTATAATAGAAATAAGAAAGAACATGAATTAAGACAAAACTATGACATTTTCCTAATTTTTAGTGCTGTGGTTTATAAGTGTAGTAATTTTCTTTTGTCGTAACTTACAGTGTAGAGATAGTCAAAAACCACTTCAAATTTTTTTATTTCCTCATAGGAAATAACATTTTAAGGGTGATATTAAAAAAATTAGACTTTTATCTTACTTTACTTCTGTTTATTTTTATCCTACTGTTTCTCCTAAACAGTATATGGGGAAAAAAATGAAGTTTTCATGCTCCCTTTAATGTGAAATAACTACAGCTCTCAGTAAATGTGAAGACTGAAACAATTTCTTTATGGAAAACCCAGTATTGCTTTAAATATTAAAAGAAAAAAATTAGTTGTCATGCTCAGAAAGACTTCCTTCCCATAAATTTACACTTTTTCAAATTGTTAATTAATTTTATGCAATCATTTGGATGTTGCTGGAGGAAAGAAAAATAATAGAATAGGTGTTGGCAGTTTCAGCTAGAAACCTTGAGTGAGACAGAAAACAAAGATAAATAAAGATTCTGAAAAAGTAAAAGCTTGCTAGGAGTGTATCTAGCCCAGTGTTCATAAAATTGAGATTATATTTATTTACAGCAGTTCTGTCAAGCTTATGTGAGTCATGAAATAATAACATATGAGAGAACTAGTTCCTGATCTTTGTGCCAAGCAGGTGTTTAGGTATCAACTGGAAAACTCAGTAGCATTCTTTAAAAAATACAGAGAAGCTATGTCAAAGGAGAAGAAAAAAAAAAAATAAATTTTTTTGTCATCTGATGTGAATTATGCTTTTTTAATCCCAGACATTTCTCCAGGGTTTCTCTTAAACTCAGAAGCATTTGAGATGCATGGTGAGTGCTGGGGTAGCTCAGAAATGCATTGCAGTGATATGCTTTTTAAAGTGAGAGATGTTTTTGTCTAAATGATAGTGTGAACTGAGATTTTGAGGAGTTTTATCCAAGCAGCAGTACTGGACAGTGCTCCTTACCAAGAAACATCCATGAATTTACAGTCAGAGATGCTCTGGTTCTCTATGGCTCTCGTGAGGAACCAAGAATGACTCCAGACTCCTCAGAAGGGAAAGAAGTGGGATATAGGAGATGCTCCTTATGAGAAATTAGATGGTTTTTACCAAATTGTTGCAGTAAAGAAGACTGCTGCTACAAAGCAAACAAAAAAAAAGTTATATATTTAGTTTCTTTTATCTTTAGAGGCTTAAAACTTTCTAAATTGGGTAAATATTTATGACAAAATCAATGTTGAATCTTAATCGTTCATTGGCATTAACCTTTGGTTCTAATATATTTGTCTCTATTTTTATTGACTCAAGATATTAGCGTTTGAGCAAAATAAGAATGTACATATGAATAGCTTCTTGGTCTTGTTTTGGGACTTTTTTTGTTTTGGTTTGTTTTTTTTAATTTTTTTAATTTTTTTTTAAATTTTTATTCAATGAGGATTTTTAGTCTCACCTTTACAAGTTATAGCCAGGAGTTGGAACAGCTTCTTTTTAATGACATGTCAAAAAACCCAATAGAAGAATGTTCTTGAAAAAGTGTTTTGTGTTCATTTTAGTCACAGAGTGACTGATGTACCAAGGGTGTGCAAACTAATGAATAGTGAAATGATTTAAACATATTTAATTTAATTCAGTTTAATTTGAACATAAATAAGTGATCATGAAAGTGGTGGTTTCTGTTAGTGGCAAAATGCAAGCATCAGTTTATGCAAGAAAGATAGGTAAAGTAGGAGCAAATGGAAATATGCTGATTTCAAATGCCAAAAATAAAACACAAATTTGACCAAGAATTTTATGCTGAATCTAGAGATATGTGCTGTAGAAAGTCAAGGCCACCCTGTAATTAGAAGGGAAAGTTATTTAGGGTTCAAAAGTATTTGCTTTCATTTTAGCATGCCTCTTTCTTCCTGTGCAAACTTAATATTAAGTCACTAAACTTTTGCTGCAAAATCATTTTTTTTCATATACAAATAAGAGAAATAACAGTCTTTATAGGTCTTGTGTGAATGCAGATTAATGAAGACTCTTTAAATGATTTCATATTACCAAATGTAGTGTGAAGTGTAACATACTATCAAGTAAAATATATTTAGTTAGTATTGTCAAAATCAAAGTCTAAAAAATTACTCAGATCTGAAAAAAAAAGCATCTCCAGGTAGATTTTAGATAATGACAGATTTCAACACCCAGTTGTTTTAGGTTTTGTTTCTGCCCTCTTTCTGTAGTAATTTCTTGGTGTGTGTTTTAGTATAAGTCACAATACATATGCACTATAATCCTTGAGCAGGGTGTTTTTGTTAAACCCTAAATTTGTAAGACTCCATAATATTGTGAGAGGACAGGGATTTTTTACTCTTTTTGAATTAAAAACATGACTTTTACTTTAATGGTTATGGCTAATAAACATACAATTTCATATCTTTCAAGAGGGAGAACATTTATTGAGAAAAATGCTGAAACATTCTTTATATGAGTAATTTCTTCAGCTTAATGGTACTCTAATGCCATGAAGACAGCCTTGGGGAGGAGTTATTTTAGGCCTATATCAGGTCTAATAATGATTTTGATTATTTTTCATAGAAGGATGGTGAAAAAAGAGATGAAGAGTAAAAATACATCAAAAATTTCAGACTCACTATCAATACAGATACAGGTCCATGAATAATCCATAGTTCAATATTAGTTTTGGCTTATAGAAGTTCGCTGAAATGGAAGTTCTGCAGTACATTTGACCAAGATCTAGTTCTTATCTCTTACCCAGTTCTGAGATAAAGATTTGAAATGAAATTTGGTGACTGTAAGTTTATTACAGGCCTTAGTGGGTTTACACTCAGCTGAGAGTATCTCTGATTATTATGAATTTAATTTATTTTTTATAATTTAAAATATGTAAACAGAGGTTGACAGAACCGTAAGAAGTGTTATGAATTCATTGTGTGTTCATTGCCCTGAGAACTGTTTCATGAAGTATCCAGTAATTGTCACTTGCACATGCAAGCACAATTTATATGAAAAAAAAAAAGAATTTCAGTTTCATTTTGGTAATTTGCATTGAAAAATAATGCTTAATTTGTGGATAAAAACATCTTCAGTTGGGCTGTGGCACAAAAAGCATTATAGGTAACTCAGTGACTTAGATGTCAGGGCACTCAATTACACTTTTATATTCCAGGAGGAAGTAACAGCTAAGGAAAATAGGAAGTATCATTTCAATGGTGAACCACATATATGTGAATTAAGCTCAAAACATCAATTTTCAGATATTGTCTCGTGCTTTCAGCAAGCACTGAGATAATAGTGTTTTGATCAGTGGGGTAAGAGAAATGCCAGTCAATTCCACAAAGAAAGTTTGCCTCTCATATTTTTCCAGTTTTTTCTCCTTTGATAAGAGAAGGTAAGAGTGCATGACTCAGCTGAACACAAATAAAGCTAAAACACAAATAAAGCAAAAACAGGCTGAAGTATGCTTTAACAAATAAGCACAGAGACAGGTCATGTATGTTCACACATTAAAGTGTATACTTTCGTTATTTACAGGTTTATCAAAAGATGTTCTTTCTGGGAAAAGTGAGGAGCTTTACTGAGTCAGTTAACTTGGGAAATTTCACAGCCAAGGGTAAAGCTTCTGTAAGATGAATATGTAAATCCATCCAGAATTTTCTTCCAGGAAAAGGCAAAAGAAAATCAAAAAGAGATTCAATGTTTAGCTACAAAAAAAAATAAAGAAAATTAATAAAATATTAATAGTGAGTGAAGAATCTACAAGGAACAGCAAAGATGTTTATCAGACAGGAGAGTAAGATCTGTTACAGTGGTTGAAAAGTAAGACTGAGAAAAATAAAGATGAATTAGACCTCCTGAGAACAAAACAAAAGAAAATTAATTATTTGACCACCTAAATAAAAATTGAATAAGGAAAGAAGAGAGGTGATTCCTTAGGAGGATGTATTTAGGATTTGCTATACTTCAAACAAAAAAAAAAATAAATCAATAGGGATCATTTAGAACCTAGACTCAGAGGAAAAATGACTAATGAGGAAGTGTGTAAATTTGGAGGTTTTGTTTCTAGGGGTTTTTCTTTGGTTGGGTTTTGTGGGTGGTTTTGTTTTGTTCTGTTTTTTTAATAAAAAACCTTATTGCATCTGAGATAGGGGCAAAACCAAAAACTTGACTTGGGATGTAGGGGAGCAGATTACCTCCATAACAGAGTATCTGTAGAATTTAAATATTAAATTGCACATTTGATATCCAGAATGTTTGTTCATTTATAACATCACAAGTAACACTAATAATAACAAATATAGCTCATTTTAGTAGAAAATTTCTTTCAGGAAACTCTTTCTTTTTTTGCTCACCTCTTTAGAAAGCAAAACTTAAAATAATTCTGAAGTGTTGACAAATAGAAGTTAGAGAAATAAATAGAAAATAAGACAAAGTAAAGCAGAAAGGGTTTAAAAGGGCAAGCTAATCTGATAGTTCTTCTATGGAATAATTGATTATATCAGCTGAGGAAGTGCACCACAGAATTAATTGGCCTATTTCATGGTGATGTTTAGTATGGAGAGATGAGAAAGAGTAAAACTGGTATATGGTAGATTGGAAGACCTCATCTGAAATTTTCTGTATTATTTTGCATGTCCAAGAAGGATGTAAAATTGGAAGAAGCACTTCGAAGACATACAGAGCTGCTCAGCAGAGCGAAGTTCTTGTCTTACTGGAATAGCTTTGCCTAATTACTTTAGCAAAGTAAAGATCAATACATAAGAGGAATTTTATTCTCTGTCTATAGAAAGTCTCAGGAATGAATACCAGGGGGATAAAAAGAAATTTTAAGATAAAAGAAATTAAGCAAGGGATAAAACTTGAATATAAATCTATTAAGACTGGAAATTAATGGCACTTTTGAAAATCTGATGGATTTTGGTTTTAAGGGAGCAAATTGAAACTAATTTTAAATATGTGAATGAGGTTAGCTTGTATTTTCCCTGGGATTGTAAACTGAACTTGATGATAAACAGGCTATTGTTTTAGCTGATCATTCCTATCCTGTATGTGACACAGCCATTCACCTTCAGTGATGTCTTTGTGTGCTACAGCCCCATTGACAGGACTGGGATTCTTGATAGGAGTTTGTTTTAGTCCAGATTAGCAAAGCATATCAGTATATGCCTCAGTGCCAGTGAAGTCATGAGTTACTGAATTTAATTACTAAAGCATACATCTCTCTATAAAAAAACTCAAAGAAAGAAACTTCTTTTTTTTGTTTGTTTGTTTGTTTTTTTTTGTTTAAGCCTAGACATAGATAATTCTGTTGATATTTTAACACTTTAAAGATAGAATTTTAACCATGCAAGCTCTGAGAAATTTCTCAGGTCTTCTTAAAAAAAAGCTTTTTCTCAGACCTAATTCAGTCAGTTTTGTGATTGTCATCAGTTCATGCCAGCCAACAAAACAGTGCTGATGTTAATCCATGATATAAAGGCATTATTACAGTATCAGAGGTGTAAGTATCTCTGTGAGCTGAGTGTGTATATGCTGATATGATATGTATAGAGAATTATGGTCAATTACTCTCACTGTAGTCACTTCTGTAATTTTATGTGTGCCTAATGTAAGTGAGAAATAGAGGAAGCAATGCACAGATGTATCTACTTTAATGTTTTAGCAGTTCCTATTAAAAACAGGGACCTCTTCAGATTAGGGTAATCAGTGGTATACTCAGTGGAAAATAAAAGGATAAATGTGCCTTTTCTCTGAAGCCTTCATTTTATAACATGGTAAATTTATTATTTTGCTATCTATTTGATTTTTAGTAGTTCATTGCTCCATAAAGGATCATCATGTACAAAGTGTCAAACTGTTATTTAAAGGCTATTGTTGATTTAAAAGCATTATAAGTAGCATAAAAATATGACAAATCTAGAGAATGGAGTGAAAGGCATGTTCCAGAATTAGGGAGTATTCATAAACACAAGCACCTTTTCTTTCCCATATCAACTGTTTCTAGTGAAGAAAGGCCTTTGCAGAAAAAGAAAAAAAAAAATTTAAAAAAGACTGGTATGTTAAACCTTTTCTGACATCAGAGGAGAAATTATGTTTATTGTATTTCACTCCCACTTCCCCGTGTGTGTCTAAATTAATTTAGAACAGAACTGTACAAGTTAATTGTTAATAACTTCTTTTATTTATAAGAAATGAGCTCTACAAAGCAGATCAAGCACACTTCTGCTGTTTAATGTCATCCCAGCAGTACAGAAGTGCAGAAGGTCACCCACCCAATGCACTGAGTATCCTCGGGGAAAGAGACATTTTGCAAAACAGAAGTACCTTCAAACACATATTCTGTGTAAAACAAATCATGTACAGTAAAAGGAATGTGACTGCAGTCCTCAAATACATTGCATAAATATTCTCACATCTCCAAAAGGTTGTTTGCACAAAGACACTCATTGCCAAAAAAGAAAACAAAAATTTATCAATGTAATCATACAAGAGATAAGTACCTTGGTAGTTTAATAGGCTGAAGCTTTTTTTAGTTTTGAATAGAAGCCTTTTTACCCAGAACTCAAGAGCAATAAGGAATATTTAATTGACAATGTTGAATTAGGTGCCTACTCCTCGTTTCAGATGCAAAAGTCTCCAGAGAGAATTTAAAGTAGTGGTTCTCTTTAGGAGTAACTGATGGATGGGGTGACAAAGTATTTTGAGGCTGTTCAGGTCATCAACATCATCCACAGGGTGTACATCACCCAACATAATTACTTTCCTTTTCTGTATGGAATGGTCAGTAGTAAAACTTGTTCATTTCAAGATCTGTAACTCTGTTTCTGGTTATTGAAAATTAAAAGCCTTTGGGTTTCATATTTATTTTCAAAAATAGTTTATATGTTGGCTACATTGTTACCTGCCATCAAAAACATTAATTTCCCAAAAGTATTTTTGGGAAGACTTTACATTGGCACGAAGTGAATGCTAACCCCTTCTCCTGAGTGCAAAAGAACCCCAGATATATCAAGAAATGGACTTGACTGCAGAATCTATTCACAGGAAATTTTACGTTCTGTCTTGTGAGAAAGCAGCAGCATTTCTTCTGAATTACAATTGTGCACATTAAACCATTTTGTTAAGGATGTGTATCTTTAAATAGTAAATTTTGGACATATTGTGGCATCATAGTGTTTTACTAAGAAAACCAGTCTAGAAAATCAGCAATGTCACACCTCTTTAATCTCTTTTTAACTTTTGTATTGACTAGGCTTTAGATGTTCTTCTGATTTAGGATTTTAGAATTTTTCAGTTATTACTGAAAATTCTCAAAAGTAATGCCTCCATTTATGAAAGTCTTTCAAAGGAAAACATTTAAAATTTCTTTAAAAGCTATCCAGGGGGCCTTCTAATGGTCTTTAAACCATGTGTGTCTTTCATATAGTTTCAGAAAGATAGTCAATGAGTTAAGCAGGAATTTCTAAATTATCTGCCTCTGTTACCACCCACCAATGGCAGTGACAGCTTCTGTCATTGCAGATCTACATTTATGCACAGAAAGAGAAGTGTACTCTCCCTTCTCGCTTTCTCAACTGGAACCTACATATTATTGTCTTCTCATTTCCCTTATGCTCTTCTCACTCTCCCTCAGATTTTTCCTCATTCCTGAAGGAGCCCCAGATCATCCCTTTATTGCTTTAAGGGACATCCAGTCTAAGTCACAGTGTAATCATCTTGATACAGGCAGAGCTAAAAGCTGTTGCATTTTTCACCTGGTGATAAGCATGTCACATTGACCTGTTTCTACACCTCACCCAAAGAACTAGTCTTTCTAGGTAATAAAAATTTTCTTCCAAGTCACACAACGAAGACAATGCAAACATCTAATGAGCAGATTTCCTTACAAGAACTTCTCATCTATGTAAATGTTAATATATGTGGAATTTATTTATTACCAGCTTTGAACTTGTAATGAATACTGCATTCACAGCCTGCCTTCTTAGTGTCTTTACCTTTACATATCACACACTACTAGGACTTTCCTTTCTTTATATTTTGCTTACCACTACCATAATAATCCTTTTCCTCAAAACATCATTTTGGGATTCCAAATCTCAGTGAATACTGCTTCCATCAGTACCAAAATATTTCTTTGGTCACATCCCATTAAATGGTGATGGGAACTCTAATGTTGCTTTCATCTCACTTGTGGCCAACAAGGCTGCACCACTGTAGAGATGTAGTTTTGCTTTGATCTCTTTCTAAGTGTATTCCAAGCCATGCATTTGATCTATTCTGACATCTACCCTGGGAAAAAAACGTTCTTTTCTTTCCAACATTTATACACACAGGCCAAATAAGCATTTTAAACACAGATGTCTAGGTACATAAAGTCGGAGTTCCCTTCCAGAATCACTATTCTGCTCATTCACCTCTTACATTCATGGTGCTAATTTTGCTTTTCCTTTGTAAATGTTCATCTTTTCCTTTAGCTAGTATTTTAAAATCTTTGACAAAGGTAGTTTTTTCAAAAGTTAAAATCTTTTATGCACCAAATTATCAAGGAAACCTAATTCACTTTGAAGTATGTATGAAGGAAACTGCATTACAATTGATTCTTCTTTAGGATATTTTCCTCTAAGATGAGTCTGGACATACAAAAGAAACCCTGCAGCAAAGGGGTCCCAGCAGTGCCTCACTTGTAGTGATTTTTGCATTCAACATTTTATATGGAACCTTTTGTATATATTCTGTGAGTGATCTTCAACTGTTTCTAATTCCAAAGGGGGATGAAGGAAACCTACAGAAAAGGAGCAGCACTGATGTTGAAAAACAGGCAAGGACTGAACTGCATGCAGCCCTACCAAATGCAGAGGACAGCAGGCAGAGCTATTTTGTGGCTAATTCTTCACTCACACCTTGCCACCACTTCCCTGCCCCAATGAGGTGTAAAAAAATGGAAAAAATGGGAAAAACATCACTAGTGCTGCTTTCCATTGACTCTTGTTCAATGGAAAGTGCAACTGCCTGCAGTAGAAATTAATGGAGTTTGTCTGCTCTCACACACAGCCACTCAAACTCCGTGTCTCATACTTAACCCTTAACTTATTTTACGTTTCTTCATAGCTCCCGAAATGTGATAAAGATACAAAGCTATAAAACCCGAGGTAAACTCTCCCTTTAAGTCTGGCTTTTTGTGAGATGTGCTCTTTGCAGAGACATCCATTTTATGTGTCAGAAAACACCCTATAGATAAAGTGACATTGACAAAATCTATTTGTCATATTCAAGTAAAAAGAAATTATCATCCTTTTACCGTGAGGTAGAAATGAACAAGGGAAATAGCTGAGTTAAGTATCTTATTGTACATTAATGAAAGCCTGAGACTGCAAATATTTCAGTTATGGCTCTGAGACATTTTTTTCTTTCCTAGTGAAGATGTGAAGAACATATCAAGCTGCTTCTGTCCAACCAAATCCCTTTTGTGTTCATACAGAACTTATAACAAGACGTTGACATTTATTACATCTTCTGAAGTCCACTGTATACAGATAATCATAAAGATTACACTGCCAAAATTATAATTAATATTATCCTGATTTTTTCTGCACATACCCTGATTTACTGCTGCCATTTTCTTTGAATTAAATGAAAAGAGAATGCTTGAAATAATTTAAATAAAGTTATGTACAGCTGTTTTTTATTAAGTGTTTGCCAGCCTGAATAATGACATGTTTTTTTTGGCATGTCATAATAAGGCTGTGGTAAAATATATGCATTATGATTACATGAGTTAGTAACCAAGGAAACTAAATTGGTATTGTACCAGTGTCCTCCAGGACATATATAACTGAGAGCCTGTCAGGTTTTCTGAGGAAGATCTTAGGAGTTAACAACATCCTTGTGAAATTCTGATATAAAGACTGAAATGTATGAGGTGAGAGAGCAGGTACTGCATCAACTGCAACAAACTTGTCTTTGTCTGGAAAGGTGTTCATCAGCAGACTATATACACACTTTTTTATTTTTCAGTGGCATTTTTGATGCCTTCTCAGTTCCTCACTGAAACCAAATGCCTCAAAAATAAAGCCTTGCATTAAATTGGAGCCTACAATTTCACTGAAATCAGAAGCTGTTGAAAACATTAGATAACTTCCTGCTAGATAAAATTGTATCTTTAGAATTATTTTAGACATTCTCTACATTAAGACCTTCATTAATTTCACCTAACCTTAGGTTAAAAGCCAGTGGAGTTTTACATGTATCCAACTTGAATCTCACTCCTATGGGCACCTTTTGTCAAGTCAGAAAGGAGAAGTATCTCAGGTAAGGTTAAATTGGATGTCTCTTCAAAGACCCTCAGAAAAAATCATATCCACTTGAATACCTGAACCTAAATTAAACAGGAAGTGCCTTTTTCCGCTTTTGTTTTACACTTCTTTAAAGCTGATACCTTTTTTGTTTTGAAAGCCCCTTTAACTGCCCCCATTTTAGTTTAATCCCACTACTGGTCATCTTCCTCTTTAAGATAATTTTAAAAGAACACCTGCTTAGATATTCCTAACAGCCCTTGTTTCCCATTTTGCCAAGAGTTATCCTTGAAAGTCCTCCACAGATATCCTCTTGTTAAGGTCCTATAATAGCTGGGGACAGCTATGTAACAGTGAATACTTCTAATTCTACCCATGGAGTTCTCATATTTTATTGTCTTAGTTTTATGAAATCTTGCATTCTTTTTCTTTGTTTTTTTTGTCACGCATTACGGCTGTATCCTGATAGTGCACTTAAAACAGTGACTTAACACTTCCCTCAAAGCAAGCAGTTGCAGCTTGGCAGCTTCCTAGTATTTCTTATAATTTTAAAAAGTGCGTACTGCAACTCAAAATTAGTTTGCTGTGAGCCACAAATAAATTTTTTATGAAATATGCTCATAATAAGAAATCTGAGAACATCACTTTTCTCTGTCTGGAAAGGATGGTGATTTCCCACTTATCTATGTCACTCGGTAAGTTTGGGTAGTATGCAAAACTCCTCCTGCACTAAGGAGCAAATTATCTGATATTGCATCTATTTATCAAACCTATGGGTGCAGAGGAAGACTTCAGAGCACTGAAAAAGAAAACAGCTTTTTCTCAAGGTGCTTATGTGTTTAAACAACAGCAAACTCTGCTTTATATTCCTAATATTTTCAAAATATTAGAATCAAAAATGGTATCCTGGTATGAAATGTAACATGGAATTACTGAAAACACAAAATGCCCAAAGTCATAGCTCCTAAACTGATGTGTGTGGAATGACCCCTTTTCTTGCTCGAGTGTGAAGCAGGGCACCAAGAGTTTGCTGCCAGTAAATTTAAGTGATATCTCCAATCAGTTCCTAAAATTATAGAGGCATAACATAAATAGATGTAATGTTTGTAATTTGAAATATCAAAAATAAATACAATGATCGAATAGCTTCCATGTTGTCACCTAGGGAAATCGTTCATACTTTTCACAGGTGTGAAATTCCATAGTTTTGGGACCTTCTGTCAATTTGCATTTAAATAAAGCATTGTTTTTTGTAAAGAACTCATTTGGTTTTGAGGTACTTAGACAATTGGTTCTGTTCTGAACTTTCTACTCTGTGTTAACTAGCCATGATGGGAGTTGCACATCTGAAATCAAATACTACAGAGCAAAATCAAGGTCACTTCTGACCTGCAGCAGAGACCAACACAAAAAAGAATGGTGATTGTTATTTCCACACACTGTATTATAAAGATCCAGGCACTTTAATATTATTCTGTCTGCATGCTCCACAGTTGCATGAAAATAATATGGTACAACGCAAAAATTGTATCATAAAATCATTCTGAAACCTCCTCCAAGCTGTTGTCATGGCAAAGGAATCTAATGAGAATGCTTTTAATTCAACGATGTATCAGTGGGCCTTAAAAAATGTGAGTTAGAGCCAGATAGAAAATGTTTGTGATTGGATTACAAACTGGAATCACCTCTGTGTGGTTTAGATATGGGTTATCATCATAACCCCAGTGCTAGGAATATTGGAGGGTGGGATCCTTCTGCTTTATACATTGTCAGAGGTAATCAATGGACAATTTGCAATGTCATAGTGGTGAGGAAGGAATCACTCCACTGATACCCCCAGTCCTTATATAGTGTGTGGAAAATGTCACCACACTGGGATGCGTATTCTTTACATCTCTCAACCTGAAAGATGCAAAATTATCTTTCTTTGGACTCTTTTATGGCACAACTGGAGAAATTTTGAATTACTTCTGCTTGTGATTTCAATTTAGGAATAATTTCAAAAATATTCTCCTTGGAAAAAAGTTGAGAGCATTAATTTTCTGTGTAATTTTCACTGTTTCTCAGGAAGAAAATAAAGAGATGATTGGTCATTCATCTGTTCGGTGTGGTGGCTGGCATCTCTGTGCCAGCAAACACAATTAGGGAACAGATTTATTATATGAGCATTTCAGAATCAGTAATAACACTAATTAGTTTTATCTTTTCCTGGAGAGAAACCCAAGTAACCCATCTTTGTGTCTGTGCAAAAAAAAAAAAAAAAAAAATCAATTTAAGATCCAACTGCTGGAAATAGAAATCTGAAATATTCCGATTGGAAATAAAATGCTGATTCCTAACAATGAAGGCAATATGCCACTGTAAATTTATTAGAATAACTGATTAGAGAAAACAAGAAATTCATCTTTACTCACAGTCAGTAGTAGCAGAATCACAGAATGGCTGAGGTTGGAAGTGACTTCATGGAGGTCATCTCCAATGCTCCTGCTGAGGCAAGGCCATCTGGATCCAGTTGTCCAGGGCTCTGTCCAGACTTCACCACCTGGAGTCCTGCAGGTCTCTCCTGCCCAGCTGCTTTCCTGATGGGTGTGCCCCAGCATTGGTGCATGGGGTTGTTCTTCTGCACTTCTTATTGAATTAGCCACCTACAGAAACTGGAAAGGTTTTTAAATTTATTTAAGTACAAGATGGTATTTAATTTTATAATTGAAAAGAATAAGTCTTTTTTCTGTAAATTAAATTATTTGCTGAGGGTGCACTGTATAGGTTTGGCAATACCAGATTACTTGTTCTGGCCTAACAAATGCCAAAAATGTGGGATGCCCAACAAGAATCAGCAAGAGTAGTTTGACTTTTAGAAATACAACTGCATTCTAACACTATTCTGCTTTATTGTTCATTCATGTTCAAAAAATGTATCAAGATATTACCAGTTAACCAAATCTCTAAATTAGCTTAGCATTTTATGTCATGAAGTTCAAAGAAGAATAATGAAAGAATAATGGTTAAGTATTGCCATGTTTTAAAAGGTTGTTAACCATTAATTGGCTTATCACTTTAAACAAGCTGTTTATAGAAAAATCTATATTAAAAAAAATAAAGTAAGTTTCATTTTTTATTATGTTAATTATATATCACAAAATAAGTAAATACTCCTATTATAGTTGACTCATGCTTTTATTTTTTTAATTTCAATTTTAATTAAAATTTATCCATCAGATGGAAATCAAGATATGCTACCCTGACTTGTTCCCTCCAGGAGACTGGAAGGGTTGAAGGCAAATATAGAAGTTCTCATTCTAAAAGCAGAAATTTATGATTTACACCTAGTTTAGAAGGAGTGTGAGTCTTAGCCTCCTGATTTTAAGCATGTAAGAACATGTAATCCACTGTGAAACAAAGGATGTCAGGTTTAGCTATTTTAATAAAAACAATAATGATCAGAAACATTCTAGATCTTAATTACTGATGATCCCATTAATGACTTGGATAGTAATTACAAGAAAAGTAGTATTCTGCTTTCTAATCTGAACCCTAGTTGAAATGCCACAGAGTGCCTGGCAGAGGGAACTGGCCATTTTTTGAGTGAGGAACTGGATTTTGACGACAACGGCGGCTCTTCCAGGTCAGCGAAAGATGCCTACTAGACTTGTATAAAGAAAATCCTGTCACCAGGAAAGTGAAAAATAAATATGAACTGAATGGGGAGCAGGACAGTTTGAAATTGAATGCATGTAAGAGCAGTGAAAGCAGTGAGAGAATAGGCTAGTGAAGAAGAAAAAAGACAAACTTGTAAAATTCAGTTATTTTACCTGAGAGACAAAGCAACTTAGAAGTGTGGTAAGGGCATTATCTCAGCTAGCTGCATGTCAAAAAAGTTCTCCCAGTCCTTGTGATACAATAGTACATTTTTTCTTGACTTTCCATTGGATTGTTGCCTTGCCTTGGACAAAAGAAGGTGAGTTAAATGGATGCCCCGGGAGATCATGATGAAATGAACAACCCTGGAATGGGTTTAATGATCAACCTGTGTGTGTGTGATGTAACCTTTGATTACAAAGTGAGCTGCAGAAACACATTAAATTGTAAATGAGCAGTACTAAGAGTCTCTTTGTTGCAAAGAAATAGAATTTATTGGCGTGGTGTATCTGTGCTTATGTGTATAAAAATCCCAAACCAGAAGAATATGTGCTCCAAGTACCCCAGTTGCACACTAATAGGGGCAAGGAGAATGTGGTGCAGGATAGCAAAGAGATTATTGAGTTTGTAAAAAAGCAGTTCGATCATGCCTTAAGTGACTTAGAACACCTGATTTCTACAATACATCAGAGGAAAAGTTAGTATTGACTTAATCCTAATAAAAATGCAAGCCTTGGAAAATAATTGAGTGTGAGGAATAGTATCGGTAAAATAATTAACTTCACTTTATGATGAATCACAAGTTAAAACTTCCTATCTGCCACCTCATTTTTAAAAATAGGGATGTCAAAGAAATGGGGGAAGAGTTAAAAATTATACTAGAAATGAGAACTCGACTTAGTGTTTAGTTAATCATAGTCATAGAAATGTCACAAGTGAGCAAACTTTTGAATGGTCACGAAGGTAAGAACAGGAACATATCCATGTGGAAAGGACAACATCGTTTTGAGTGGGGGCGTTATTTGCTTTCTCCTAAGAGAACTTAATGAACTCTAAATAAACTCATCTACACTGAGTCATTTATCATTTTAAGTTGCTTCCTTAGAAAAATTAACAAAATGTTTGACAGTTTTGAGATGTTAAAATGTCTTGTTGTCTGACATGTCTGACATCATTTTTTGTTCTTGCATTTCAGCAAAGTTAGAGCTATTTGGAGAAAAAAGTGTGGTGAAGTATTTTATTTATAATTTCCCATAATTCTGGTAGTGGGGCATGACATATAATAATATTTTTAAGGCTTCCTGGTCCTTTATGTCCTTCTCAACTCTGTTACCAAGATGTATACTAATTAGTAAAGTGACTCTTGTCCCTTCATCAAAAGTAGCGTGAAGCTTTATTTAAGGGACATGGGGTCACAGAAGCAGTGATATTACCAGGGGAGATGATGATCAGGATCAGTGGATATGGGGATTCCATGATGTTCTGGGTAGGGTTCCCTTCCAAAAATACCCAGACCCACTCTATGGTCTGCTGGCATTGGTACCTTGAATGGAGGCTGCAGTATCTCTGTCCTCTCCAGATGTCATGCAATTTTAGATGGTTTTTTCCTCACAGAAACATACGGTTCCCCTCAGAGAGCACTTTGCCTTTTTTCTTTTCTTGTGTGCCTATGACATTTCTAGGGAGCTTTTAACAGCTTGAATTCTGCTTTCAGCTATGTCTGAGAAAGCCTTATTCAAAGGGGCAATTACATGTGTGGAAATTGTCTGCTCTCAGTAGTTCCTAAATAGGCCACCAACAAAACCTAAAAGCCATGCATGGGAGCAGCATTTATCCCAACATTATTTCTATGAAAACTGCGTTTAAAACTACTGTTTTCTAGAAATGTCTGGAGTACAGAATTGTAGAATGTATAGCTTTTTGTATTTTCCCATTTAAAGAGAATTATAAAACTTTTGGGTGATAAGGAAAAAAAAAAAAAAAACAACAAAAAATCAGGTTTGTACCAAAAACACTTTTATTAAAGCCAATGGAATAGCTACAGAATTTTTTGGAAAGAAAAATCAGTGAAAAATCTTAAGTCCTAAGATAAATCCTTCAATAATGTCACTTTTATTTGGTTTTAAGCTGAACAGGTTTTTTATAGGCTCCACTAGAAGATTATATGAAATATTCCATTTAAAATGTTCTTTTAATAAATGTTTATTTTGGGGTTAGTTAGCAATCTGTTAAAAAGAGCAACTTTTCCAAAACTGTCAGAGTTGATCATGCAGGAATGTGAAAGATGCAGAATATTTACTTAAGAGGAAATGGCCTAAGGAATTATTGCTAATTTTAATTAATTTTTTTGCCTACCCAATTGGTTTGCTATATCTGGACGTCCTTAGAACTACTCGTTTCCTGCAGAACACATTGTTTCATGGCTGCAGCAGAACCTTCTGGTAATTCATTCACAAAGATTGCTTGTCATTTGATCTTTATTAATGCAAAAGTGGAAGGAACAATTTATTTATAGTATGATTAAGAAAAAGTATTCAGTGAAAAACTAATTATGTGTGATACTGTGTCTTCACAGAACTTATTACATTCATAATTTTTTTGCACTTTGCTGCTTGTGTAGCAAATGAAATATCCTGAACATTTCTCAGTAGGAAATTCTACATGTTTTTCCTTTCCTGTAGGAAGTAATTGGCCATTTGAGACTATTGAACCACAGAAATTTTTCTTCAGTCACCTGCATAGCCCAAGCTGCACTGGAAGTCAGCTTGCTAACTGACCCGTGAAGCTTATGAAGGACATGAACTTGCTTAACATGCCCTGTAATAACCACTAATGGTCTATTCAGGGTAGCTAAGGTGTTCTCCTCTTGTCCATCTCTTTTCTTGCATCACTGACCCTTTTTAGAAAATTGCCAAGACCTAAAGATCAGTTTAGTGCTCCTGTAAAAAAAATATAAGGGAAAAAAAAGGCCCATATCTTACCCAAAAAAAACACACAAACAAGCCAAAAACCTCCAACAACCTCCCTCCCCAAAAAACCTCTCACCAAAACAACCCAAAACTTCTGTACCCCTTTGCTAAAGCTGTATTTTAGTCAGCTAAAATGACTTAGTAATGATACAAATTAACAACAGTCCAAACTGGGCTGTTCTGTTGTGGTTTTTCTGTACATATGCATTGTCTGTGCACTGAAAATCCATAATCCAAAGAGTAACAAAACCACAGGTGCAGGGAGATTATGAGAAGTCTCCGGGTAATTACCCAAAGAATTGGGTTTTGGGTTTTCTGTTGTCTTCATTCGATAGCTGTAATTAGACTGTGTATTTTACAAAAAAGCTCTTTAATGAGTTTCCCATTCCAGTTTACCTGGCAGGTATCCAGTTTATCCCAATAGATTTCTAATTACCTCCAGTGAGTTGAAGTTTGCCGAAGCTACCCCCATTCTCTGACCAGGAAACCATTTTAACTCAATGAAGATAAGTTATTTAGAGATTGAGTTTCTTAAAAGAGCTTAAAATTCAACAACTACAAATGATTCCTTCTGCTGGTGAGGAGCCCTTCCTGGACATCAGGAAATTGCTAGATACCTTATAGTTCCTCACAGGTTGATTGTAAGGAATTCATTGCCATGGCAATCACCAATTCCTTTTCACAAGTGGGATGCTGTTTTGTTATAGTCTGGTACCAGCAGCCAGTGAAGGTCACTTCAGAGAACCAAGTGGGGAATAAAGTACACAGTTCTTTGGGTATAATGCCTTTGATATAATGTCTTTACTCGGATCTTTTCCTTCTTTCTCACCAGATTAGGTGGAAAAATATCACTTCTTTCAAAGAAATGGTTTTAACTTAGTGTTCAGAACTTGAACTGGATTATTTTTATTTGAAAAGAATGTCTGATTGATAAAAGCAGTGTGCAGTGGGAGGTCTTTGGATCAGAAGGCCAATCAGCACAAAATTTTTTGGGGTCAAAAGTGTTGATTCCATGGATACGTTTGTTGTGCAGTATTCTCTGTGTCCATGACAATGCAGCTTTCTGGTTTTCGTGTTTATAGGGATCTGACTGAAAGATTTAGAAAAATTCTACCTCCACATGACGGAATAACTGGACCTAAAAATTCTAGTCTTCCACAGGAGGTTTTACTTCAGGTAAAACAGCTGCAAATTTTGGCAAACTCAGGCATGAACCTACTCTAAATTAATTAATGCATGCAGAGACATCAGCTTCATTGAAGCCTATACATAAGCATTTCACCTCAGAAAAATTAAAATCCTGTAATTACAAAAAGTCATTAAAAATGCCCTTTCACAGAAGGATTTTGGTTACAGCTGTCCTGAATCCTGCAGCACAATTGTCATGGGCACTTACATGTGATCAAACTATTCAGCACCATGAGCAAGAGTTTAGCTGTTGATGATCAGAAAGTGCCTTTGTGGATAGAGCAGCATTTTCATCTATCTCTCAAGATTCTCATCTCTGTGCTCTCAAGAAAACTAGACAGAGCAGGATGTCTCTACAGGTGAGAGTATTTTCATTTGAAGAAACAGCAGTTTCATTAATGAACATTTTTTATCCTGATGCAAAGCTAAGTGACATTGATAGTGACCTTATAACATTGAAATATAACTTGCTCTTTAAATCACAAGTAAATTTTGAACCTTGAAAGAGAAGGTGGGTCTGTAGTTAAGATTTTTTTTTTCTATATTTCCCACTGATAGCATATTTTTTAAAAATATGCTAATGTATATAGTGCTTGCACAGTGCAGTGAAGGGTGTGTCTTTAATGACCCCTTAACTTTAGATATACTTTACAGTTTCAAAGAGTCGAAGTGTCTGGAAGCAAGTGGTTTAAAGAAACAACTCTCTCCCCATGTGCTCTCATCCAGCTCTTTCCTCACTGCTATCCTATCTAACACATGCTGTGCATCCCAGAATAATTTCAGTTGTCATGATACGCAAAACTCATTAAAAATTGATAGGGCAGTGCCCACAGATCTTTTTACTTAAAGTACTTGTTAGATATTTTCCCTAAGGGTGACCTGTTCTATCTTAAGGTAAAGTGTTTCAACTGTGAGAGTGCTCCCTTGGTAATAAAGACTGGTAACAAATCATGAAACCAGTTAGGACATTGATGGAAACAATGTGTGTTAAAGCTGGGGACGAACTCTTCATGCCACCAAAGTGAATGTCTGTGAGAGGAGCACTTTGGATAATACCTTTTGTCTGCTCTTCCTGGCTGCACACAAACACAGAGACACACTCTCACTCATTCCAGCATCCTGGCCAGCACTGCTAGGAAGGTAAATAACATTCCCCTTAGGAAATAAAAATAGGATTATGGGTAGCACTCAGATTTTGTCTGGACAAGTGAACCAGTGTCCATTTTGGCATTCCTATATCCAGGTGGGACTTTAATATTGTCAAAATACCACGTTAGGGCAAGGCCTAGGCAGGCAGACATTCCTCCCCTAACTTACTTTTGGTGTGAAGGATGCCCAAGAGCATAACCTAGGAGGGAATTGTTGATCTCTGGTTGGGATGGACAAGACCCCAGGGTTGACCATGGTGTGCATCTGTATTTCAGCCTGTGTGTAGGCAATCTGTGCTAGCCAGGGTGCCCTTTCCTCTGTGGGATGTGTTGGATGGCAATCCTGCCTCTGGTGTACCCTTGCTTCTGCAAGGGCTTCTTTCATCTTTTCTTTCTAAGTAATGAGGGATTAAAAGTCTTTGAGACAAAAATAAGGTCAGCTGAAAGAGCCTTTTTATGACTGTACTTCTCAGTTGTACAAAACCTTAAATAAAACGTCTGACTTGGCATAAGAACTCAGTGCCACGAAAGTTAATATCTGAGAAATATATTCATGTTTCCTGAGAAGTTAAGAGTGCAGTTGTAATTTCTTTCCTTTTAGATCTAGGTCAAAAATGTCAGTACCTATCAAAGACATGAAGACTGTTACAGAAAAAAAAAATAAAAAATAAAAGAATCACTACAGAGTGTGTGAATACTTCTAGGGATACCATCACTGCCAGTCCCAAACAGGAGAGAGGTTCACACCAAAAGGGTATGAGCATATGTCATGGAAAAGTGTTTTCAAATGAAAATCAGTAGAGGGAAAATGCAGAGAAAAATTTCACTATCCAGCCAGAGTTTGAATATAATTTAATATTTCATTCTTTTTTATTTCCTGAGAGGAAACAGTTCAAGTTCTTCATTTGAGACAATGGAATAAAAACAGCTTTTAGCCTAAGGTAATTGCTCATTTTCATAATCTTCACAAGAACTTCCTCAGACGGACATAAGTGTACCTGGGGATCTTTAATCAAGTTGAATGGATATTTTCCTTTTACTAATTAAAGCTAGGAAGTTTGGTGTGAAGTAAATTAGCAGAATCTGGTTGTTCTGTGAAATGTTAATACAGTACTAGCGCATCTTGATCCAATTGAAACCCAGTATGTCATACATGATAGATTCTCTAGAAATGCACATGGAAAAAGAGTAGCATTTTGAGGACTGTAAAGTATTATATTTCATTTAGAAGGTGAAAATTCAGGCTGATACTGCAGAAAGCCATATATCACTACCTGTTTTGAATAAATTTCAAAAATATTCATGTTTCATAAAACACTACCAAAAAAAATCCATGAAATTATATTTACTCGTTGTGGTTATATACACCATAGATTTCCCAGGAGAGAGAGATTTCAATGCAGTTGTAGTTCCTTCTCCCACAGCCACTGGCCTCAAGGACAGTGCATGTACTGGGTGCCAAATGTTTTAGGAGTGTGTCCTCTGCGGGTCAGCATATCCAGTGAAGGTGAGTGTCTGGTTCAACCATTCAATTTCATTTTTTTTTCAGATTTCCTCCTATTTAAATGTTTAGACTAATATATCTGAATCCATGCATATGGAAACTCAGCTTTGATGTGACTCTGCTTTTCCTCTGTTTTTTTTTATGCCATTTGTCACATACAGCAAACTTAGCTTTACACAATAGTTTAATTTCAGAAACCTAATCATCAAGATTAATTAAGCATAAGGCATTTTTGTTTTAATGTTAGAAGGATTGCCTCCACAGAGGACTGTGTGAATTTACCCCACCTGAAAGGACAGGCATATCTAAGTAAAATCAATTCATCAGATAAGATTAACATTGGGTTGTTTAATTCATGCTCTAATATTGTTAAGGTGAATCAAACCCTGACAAAATATATCAATCCTTTTAAAAATCTAGGTAAGGTCTTAATGTAGCAGAAGCAGTTCAGTGGAGATTGAGCTTAAATCTGTGAGTTATGCTATTGATATTAGTGAAACCATGTACAAATACATGGAAAATATTCTTAAATAGTTTTCATGGATAAAGTCTGTAAAAAATGTATGGTTGTGTGTGAGGTATGCAACCACCTTACTATCAACGAGGACTTCATCTAAAATCTTAAAAATGCAAAACCCTACATAATATCTTCATTAATTATTCTTAAGATATGAGCTCTCACATGTGACATAACCAGTCAGGAGAGATTGACTCAGTTGCAGGTATGAGCATAATGTGTTACTTTGTCAGTATTTGAACATGCAGCTCAAATAGATTTGGAAATCTGCTGCAGCATGTTTATTTTAAAAGCACACCCAGCCTGAGGAAAAATCTTATGTGCAACTGTAGAAATCTATCCTTTCTTCAGTCAGGCCACAGGAATGACACAGCCTCATTGGTGCTCTGTATTCTTTTGCTGGTGTGTAATTCCTGTGCAGCTCTTTCTCACCTCTGCTTCTCCCCGTAGATACTTGACATTCAAACTGTGTGAATGTCCTCCTATGGAGGAGTTGGGCATGGAAACACATAAAGCTCTAAAATTAGACCATGATATTCAAACTCCCTAAGATAAGGCAGTAGATTTCAACTGGTGTATGAAATAGAAATTGAACATAGTTTCAATTTAATTGTCTCATTTCAATGCTGAATGAAAAATTAGCAGCAGAATGAGAAAGGACTGCCTGGTATTTTACAGTTTTCCAGTAGTTGATATTCAAAGCAGGATATTTCTTGTCACTAATAAGTGGATTTTTCCTGCTAATGTGGCAGTGATTCTCATATGCCTTTGAAAATTATAAGGGTGCTCATGTATTGTCAACACGCAGGTACCAGATGAAGTTCCAACAAGTTTAGTAATTTATCCACCATCATAAGGCACAATGAACTGTGATTGAGGAAGTGATGAATACTGCAAAGCTTGTGAGCATCATCTGGCTCACTCTTTATTTTGAATTCCAGTTAAACAATTGTCACAATGCGTTCTGAAAGTGGTGAAGTGCTTCTAAAGATCAGAGATGAGTAATAGCAGAGGATCTGAAACCTTAAACTGTAAAATACCATGGCCAAGAAATTAGTCTTCATATTATAATGTATCTAGACAAGGCCTAATTAAACTTGCAGATTTCTTCAAAGAAACCAGATTTTAAATCTTCCTTTACCTCAATGAATCTTGTGTGACAACTAAAACCAACATAACTTTCTACATTGTTGACTAAGCAATTATCTGTGTATATAAAACCTATACATCACTGACATTAAAGATACTGTTTCCATTTCAAATCCTGACACTTTCCTGAGGCTTTCAGATTATGGAATTTTCTTGAAGCTTCTATTGTGAAGTACACTCCCTGGACAATACTTTTTGTGTTGAACTGTGAACATTTACTGAACTGAACAATACATTCCTTCTAAGACAACTGATCAGCGAAATCTGTCATTGTTTATATGTGGTTTGGTCTTCTAATTCAATATTTCACCAAGAGAAGACTTCAGTTTTTCAGCATAAGAACTTCAGGTCAGTAAACAGACTGAACAAAAAAAAAGCAAATTGAAAGTTTATTTTGCAAATTCTTAAGGAACAGCTTCAGTCACTCATCCAGTAGAGGGAACTCTAATACAGTGCATGGCAGGTGACCTGGGGCTGCTAGAGAGTAGAATCACAAATGCAAGGCAAAGTGTAAAATGTATTTATGCTATATATCATGTGCAAAGCAAAGTACCTACCTCATATGTGCCATTAATTTTTTTAGTGAGCTTATTCCAGTTTGTTTATTTCCTTCTCTTCCTTTCCTTATATTCTGTGGTAACAGTTCATATATGTCTAGCAGATTTAAGGCATGAATTTCCAGTGACAGTGTCACAGTTCTAATAGTTCATAAATATTACAGATCATGTGCCATTCACCATTTAGTTGAAAACTGGCCAGAAGGATAAAAAAAAAAATTAATTTTTTAAGATGCCATAACTATGTGTCAAAGTGGCAGATAGTATTCTCTCTTGGAATGACTGGTACACATCCTTTGGAGGAGAGAGGAGCAGTTTACAACCCTAAGACACAGTAGTCACCAAAAAAACCCAATGCCTTTCTACAGAAAATACCAAAAAAAAATCACTCATCTCACTCATATCCTCCTTTTTTTTGACCTTTATTACCTGAATGTGCTTTCAGCTGGTGTAACATTGTTTCATTGTTTTTAAGGCTTGGTGTCTTCACTCAGTCATCATTCTGTCATTTACTGCTTTCTTCTTGTTGTTGTTGTTGTCCTTAGAGACAAAATGTCACCACATTGGTTGATCACTAAATAGGCTTCTTAGGGAAAATTGTTTCTTGTTTCTTCCAAACTGCTAAAAGTCAGAAATAGATGTAACATTTCTCTGTTGCAATTTAAACTTAAAATCTTTCCCATGTCTGTCTTCTCCAAAGAGCTTTAGTTCTTCTCCTACACTATGTTGAGACATTTGGTTATTTCTACACATTGAGGTATTCTGTGTTCTTCTATGAAAGATAAAGAAAAGTTTAAAAAATGCAAAACCTGCTGACACCACTGAACATTTTTCAAAGCTTTCAAAGCACAAAAATATGTGCACCTAGGGCAGGATATTCCATATTAAGTTCTCACATGGAAAGGGATTGAATCATGTGGTTTAAACAAGTATTTGTTCTTATAGAAAGGAAAAATATCCCTGCACATAAAATGTGTTGGCATTTCCAGCAGCAACATTTCAGATCCTGTGCACAGCTGTGAAACAGAGAAAAAGTCTAACCCAGCATCTGCTGTGGACTTGACAAGTGCCTCTGCTGTGGCTACTCAAGCACAGAACAGTGGCCTCTGCTCTGCTGGCATGCATTTCCAGAATTAAAGTTGCAGAAGGACAGGCTTATTAGCTAGCTAATCTGCCTTTCCCATGAAGTGCCCCAACTATTGTCCTTTTCAGATGAAACTCTACTTTCCCCTATATTTAAGTAGTAGCCTTTTTTGAGAGAAAATCATTATGGGTCATCTAAAAATGATTGTTAATAAAGGAAGTTTTGGGAAACTGAATTCATTTCAGTTCCAAAAAGAGGTTAGCTCAGTTGGTTAGAGCATCATGTCAATAATGCCAAGTTTCTGGGTTCTGTCTCTGGGAGACTCAATTAAGGGTTGGACCCAATTACCTTTGTAGGTACCTTCCAACTCAGAATATTCTGTGATTCTGTGAAAAGCCTGTCCTTTAATACTGTTAAAGTTAATACAAAGCTATTTTTTAGCTTCTGCAGAACCAAGAGGCAAAAAATTTCAGGAATGCTTACAATTTTTACTACTATTTTGTAGTTGCAGGGGAGTATAAATTTTCAAGAAAAGTAGAACCAAATGAAATATGGATATCTAGTCTTTCTCATTACTCAAATCTTTTGCTGCATCCCTAGGAGTAAGTATATAATGCTAATTCTAAGTTGTAGCAGAAAACCTAGGAGAAAATGAAGCCATGCATTCCAGAGATCAGTTCAGAATGTCCTGAGGATGCCAAAAATAAGGAGGAATTAACTTCATGTTTACCTTTTAATTCATGGTCACTCTTGAATATGCATTGATACCCAGATACAGAAAAAGATATCTCTGAAGCTCCAGGCTGTGTGCCTGCATAAATTCCCTGTTTAGTATTTTGTGTTAGCTTCCTGTAGAGTATCCTCCTATGTAATGTATCCTGCATTAAATATGCTAAATGCATCAAATCTTCCTTTAAATTTGTCTAAACACAAGGGGGAGAAATAGGTGCCTCAATTCATCAGAATTCTGCAGTGGTGTCAGACTTGAGAACATCACTTGGGCTCCCTGAATGATTACACTAATGCCAGATATTTCATTATATAAATTACATGTCTAAATGAGGCATAAAGTGGACAGTCAGAATATGCCCCTTATTCAGGATACACGTGCCATATGTTACTCCAAGGCTGGGTTTGCTATTCTCTGGTCATTCAGGTTGGTAGAGCCGGATAGCTTGCTTTGTTTAGGAAAATAGTTTCAAAACTAGAAAACTGTAAATTCATATTTATCCATCTAAACAGTCTGAAACCATGAGCCTTGACAGATATCTCTAGCTGCTAAAGTACGAATGCTAGATGATAATACTTGTAGAACCTTGACACACCATTTCTTGTGTGTTTTTATTTTGGGTTTTGTTCAGAATAATTTTTACTGATTTTTTTTTGCCCTCTTATTTCTGATCTATCTCTAGAGGTAATTAACAAATGTCAAACATCTCCATTGGATTTTTTTATTTTTAAAGTAAGCAGGTTTGTTCTTCAGGAAAAGGATTACCTTGAATTCAAGATGCTGTGCACTGTAAATGCTAATCAGTATTGACAGAGGTAAAAGGTATGAAGACTTATTTTCATTAATTGTTTAAAAATGGATTGTTCTTTGTAAGAGTAGTGCTATAGTGTGTTTAGATAGCTTGTGTGGCTCTTGCATTTTCAGAACATTTCCCTTTTCTTGGTATTTACACTAATTGCAAAGAAAGCTGGTTTTTGTTGTTTTTGTGATACTTCTGTGTATATACAGTGCAAAGCAGGTCTGTGCAAATAGATTGCCAAATTATGCTCCAGTTTTCCTGATACTGCTGGCAACTAAAATATTTCTCATTTAGCATGTTTGAATTTGATCTGGATTGTTAATACACTAAATGATGGAATGGATAATAATTTCCTAAAGTAAATTCAGGATATATCATACAATATTAAATAAAATGTGTAGAGGGCCACATGTACAAGGCAGGAAGGTAATTTGATCTCTGTTAAATTATTTAGAACACATTTCCATTTAAGTAAAGAGCTAATGATAAGCAACAGGTTATGCAGGTGAAGATTTGCATATTGTCTTACAGACTTGTATTAAAGATTTCACATGGTTGATTACATTCCAGCAAATTTGCAGAGTTTCTCTTGTAAACAGACCATTTTTTATTCTGAGTATTGAAATGAGAGCTGGTGTTTAGGTTTCCAGTGCAAACATGTGTAACAGGACACATTTAAAAGTGCAAAAGGATAATTACTAAAATACTAGATTTCTTTTTTTATTGGTACTACTTCTGTCATATAGAGTGCTAGCAGAACCTCAGGAATGATGGATTTCTTTAATGAATTTCTTCACTACATCAATATGCTATATTTGAATAAAACATTGAGATGTTTTAAAAGTATCTATTATCTCGAGTTGTTTAGAATTATATTAGTTGGTAGGTTGTACTATATCTAATATAAAGTGGCTGCAAGTGAAACACAGCAGGATGGCTGGACCTGATTTATTGGAAAATATTCAGTAAGCTTTTTTAAAACTGATACTTTTAGCAGTTCAATTTGTCACTGAAACCGAAACTAAATCAAATGTATTAATCCATATTATCATCTTTTATTAAATGTATCATGACTAACTTGAAAGGGTTTATTTCCTGCATTATATTTGTAACATAATATTCATTGAATGTTCTGCATCAAAAGATAACTGATGCTGACCAAAGAACAGGTCCACAATTCTCTTCTTTTTGCAGTGCAAGATGGGAGAGAAACCAAGTGCTTGTCTGGCCTTGTGCCTTGGTTGTGGTGCAGTACCTAAACCTGATGGAGAGAATTTCCTGATTAAGGAACAGTTTTGCCTGTGATTTGCTGACCTCACTTGGACAGTGTAGACTGGGTGTTCCAAACAGCAGCTCAAAAACAGTTCTTGGTGTTTGGTAGCCATTTGCAGCCTTTCTTAGTATTCACTTTGAATGCTCCTCCTACACAACATGAGCCAGAAAGATGCACTTAAACTGCAAGGTCAATTTGTAGATTTTTGATACCTTGAGCAATGCACCTGCTCAAATAGAGAATCCAGAGGACATATCTGCTCCCTACAACCCTTAAAGAAAGACACCATAACCCTGGGATCAGTGGGTCTAGAATTCTGCAAGTACAACTGATGGGGAACGCTTTATCATGATGCTCCATAATCTCTAGCTGATTTAGTCTATGTCTTTAACCATTAGTGTAAAATTATTTTCTTCCATGTGCAATGGGATTACTCTTTTGCATAACAGATGAGAGAGAATTCAGAAATCTTTAATCTCTGCCAGTTGGTTCAACCAAGCAGCCTAAAGAGGTGTGCAAATTTCCTATATATAAAATAGGAAGAAGAAAATCAGCATTTGATCAATGAATTGTGAACATCAAAAGGGCATTTGTAAAAATAGCTGATTACATTCACTTTATCTGCTTGCCAGTCTGCTTGCTCCCAAATGTTGGCTTTATGGAAGATGATAAATACACTGAATTTTCTAGACATGTATGTGCAGACTTGTGCCTTAGCAGAAAGCAAAAATATGCATATAAAAGATTTAATTCATTTTTCCACTTCTGACCTTAAATGTTTACTGTGTTCACCCTCAGCATAGTGATATAGTAGAGGGGATTTATTTAATTCTATTTTTTCACCTTTACAAGATCATATACAGGTAGTGCTTTATACATCTCTCCCAAGTACTCAGATGATTCCACTATTGTGTTATCTGGGTATTTCACAATTTTTATTCTGTAAATTTATGACACCTTTGCAAGCAAGAAAATGTAATTGGACCTATTATTCAATTAGGAACTTAGGCACACCATTAGGGAGTGGTAAAGGAAATAGCAGTGGGTTTAGCATGCTTCAAAGTGTTTTTTTTCCTTTTTCTGGCATTTTTTGAAGTGACTTTTAAATTCTGATAAAAGGGAAACTCTTTATATCTAGTCTGTCTAGTCTAGACAGATCTCTAATGCAGAACAAGATTACTCTCACCTATGTTTGTACTTTTATAATGCAACTTTTGCATTTGAAATGCATTTGCTAAATTCATGTTGTAGGCCCTCAGTGGGAACTGGGTGTTGAGGGCATGAGTTGTCTTATTAACCACACAGGTAGTCTGTGAAGATGAAAATCAAGTCTGTGAAGAGAAGATGGCTAATTACACTAAATCTAAAATAAAGCAGCTAGATAACTAGCTAAGTTATCTAACCTAAGAGCAGAACAGGAAGCTGAAGTAGTATTTCACCATTCCTAGGTCTGTGTCCCAACCTTGACACAATTGGTCTTTCCATGACCTTGATGACATTCTTATCTCCTGCTCTTCCTACTGGTCATTGTACAGCCATAAATGATACAGTGAAATTCATCCCACTGCACTTCCAATGCCTATGAGGTGACCACCAATACAAGTACTGCTCACTTTAGACTCTGCTTATTGAAAATGTATTGTTGAGGTACTTCATTGAATATCAGTGGAGATTAGATGATTATCTCAAAAGTGAATGTTGACATTCATGGTCTCATTGTCAAAGAGTGTGAGCTTTTGTAGCCATAATGTGTTCATTTCAGACAGAACAGATGAAGACATCTGAAAAACCAGACATTTGGAAAAAAACCCCAACAATAATTAATTTCCAGTATTCACAAAAAAATGAGCAGAAGTCTCATGGCATGATTTTTTTAAGCTTTCTATTGATGCCAGTGCTTGGGATTTAATCCCATTCTTTCTTCCTGAGAACAATAGTTGCTGTGAAAAAGCATTTGTGTATGGATTTTATACACATCATATACTTTCAGTTTACATTCTTGTTACTATCAATCCCTTAGATGTCACAAGTTCTGTTCTTTATGTGAAATTGAAGCACTGGGATGAAGTGATTGATAATTGGACATATATTCCTGATGTAACTTGAAAGAAGTAGAACTTTACATACTCTTGAATTGATTATCCTAATTTGCCCAATAAAATTAGGGCCTGTAGCATATAGAATGTTTTCTGCTTTCTGGACCACAAATTTTTACTTCACTCTCTGTTCTTTGAAAGTAAATTCTATGTAAAACTAATAGGCAGGTAGGTTTTATAGTTTTTGTGCTCCTGTCTAGTTAGAGAATCTGCTCAAGGTGATGCCAAGTCTTTTTTTTTTTTTCTTTCTTTCTTTTTTTTTTTTATTTGTAGTTCTCTAAATGATATATGAAGTCTTGAGACAAGAGATTTTGTTGTATTTCATGAAGGACCTTAGGTCAACCAAGGTGATGAATCGTGTGATCGAGAATATCTCTGGGAAGCCTCTGGTTTCCTGAGATTTACAACCTAGTGAAGGCTAGTCTTGTACAGTGACTCAAAGAACATATAAATCAACAGAGATTTAGGGTTGAGTATCCTTTTCATCCATCCAAGCCCTAAAAAGAGCAGAATTCTTTCTTTGCATCCCATTTCTATCTCTGAGTCTCACTGCAAATTCTGAGGCTTAGAAGTGTTGAGATATGACCTGCTTTTTTATTTCAAACTAGCTTTTATTTTCCCTCTGTAAAGAGCATACCAAAGACAGCTCATAAAAGTTCAGGAAATATTTTTAAAGTTTGAAAGGGGACAAGGCAGAAAATAGTGATAAGTGATTTCCTGCACCTGGGGCTTCTGTTGAGTACTTATTAATCACCCCTATTCTCCTTGCCCTCTGAAGTCAGTGAAACTACTCAGCTGAGTAGCAGTGCAAACTTTCAGACAAACAGATGTCAACAGGACAGAGATTACAATGAACTCAGGTGAGTTATAATACCAATGAGCAGAACTGAAAGAGTATTAATTGCAAGGAAAACAAAAAACCTGAAGTGTGAATGATATTAAAACAACAGAAGAGTTAACAAGGAAAGGCATGGGATTGGGAATGATGATGCTTTTACTCATTTTGAGACAAAGCCTAATGCTATTATCAAAATAGCTATTTTATAGAGAAAATAAAAAAAAATATAGAATTTACAAGCTGTACTGTAATATTTATATTCAAAGCCTTAAAGATTTCCCTTGTCTTTGTACTTCTTCTTGTCACTTGCTGATGAAGACACAGAGTATCTGTGTTTCTAATGAATACAACTGTCAGAATAATGTAGCTGTACAAGCAATTAGGTCTGTGTTCTGAAACGAGGTGCACACATGTTGAGTACCTATGGGAAAGGGCAGGAATGAATTCAGAACTTTGGTCATATGTAAAAGCTCCATAATAAGGAGTTGATAGTGTAAGTGCAATTGTATAGCCATTAAAAAAAATAAATTTACTAGTCACTAAATATGAATCTATCAGAAACTTGAATGAAGAACTTGAGTCTTGTAGTTATCAGAAAGTCCCAATGTGCACCAAGTGCTGACTGCTGAGAACTCAAAGGAGTTAAAGTGTTCAGTATTTGCTGTACTGCAATACTAGGGAAGATGCAGCAAAAGAAATTGGTATTTCCTATGTGTAGTACGGGGACAAAAAAGCAAAAGCAAATGAAAATAAAACAGTTGTATAAAAATTGCTGTTCCTTCTATTTAGGTCAGCTTCTATATTACATGGTTGTGACATTGTTTTGTGACATATTTTGGTATAATTGAATTATTTCATTATTTGGCTAAGGAAATAATGTAAAAAGGTCCAGTTCTGAATAGCATGCAATGATATTAAAATGTTAGCTGGAACCAAAAGCTGCTTTGTGGTGATGGGGTAATAACAGTGTAGGTAGGAAATATCACATTTGTGGCTTGCATCTCAATAAACAGAATAGCAAGGTCAGTTATGATTCAGAGTTGAGAGAATTAGACTTTACCTGGGCAAGTGCTGGGCTTGTATCCCCTTCACAGAGGGCATGATGTGGGATCCTTGTACTTTTCCTAAGGAATAAAACCAGGGCCTGACACTTGTGGGAACAGAAACAGCTCCAGGATTTTTGTTGTTTCTATGGAAACAAACTCCCACTTTGTTTACAAGGCAGAGGAAATGCTTTTTAATGCATGAATTAAGGGGATGAAGCACTGTGCAAAAGAGGTGAGCCTCCAAAAACCCTTGGAGTCAAGACCAGCCAAGCCAGATGGGGTAAAAGCAGGGTTTAACAAGAGCTCATCTGAGGACTTTGCTAGTTAAACAGAGGAGAAAAGCATCAGCTGCTGCTTCAGGGAGGATGGATCACTGCTATTATACCAACGAGTGTTTCAGAGGTTCCTAAATTGTCTTCTGTCTCACACTCAAAACTGCCACATTTGAACAGCGAAAAATATTGTTTCACTTCCAGCTAAATGCACTTTAATGGCTTCTAGACAGCTGTAAAGCTGAGCAGCAGGCATAATTCTTCCAACAGGATATAACATCCAGTGTGTTTCTTGATTATCCACCTCAGTCTGATGCTCTACAGATTTCCAGCACTTCACACTTTTGTATAAGATATATTTCTAATAGAATGGATTCATTTACCAGTTTGGATATCTTTATGTTATACTCTGAGGATTTATCAGTCCCCATCAATCTGTATTTTATCAACTTACTCTCTGAATTTCCATAACAAGAAATGATTTTATTTCATGATTTCCATTAGCTTGAAGGTCATATTTGGCTTTCTGCAACATTTTTTTTCAACCCAGCAACTACAGGAAGTTTGACTACAGGTCAGTGATTTGGTTTTAGTTAGGCCTAAGTAAAAGGGAACATGAGAAAAGTTATGTGGTCTATAAATTCTTTGTAGAAAGTATTTTCTTTCTTGGAGTCATTAGGAAAAAAACTCAGTAGTCAAACCTGTGCATCTATCAGTCACAAAATCTTTACTGCTATCCTGTGAATACCTGCTTTCACCTCCAAGGGTCTGCAAAAAATCTGAAATAATTCTAATAAAGTAGAATATCATAGAACATCTCGAGTTGGAAGGAACCCATAGGGATCGTTGTTGTTGTTCTAGGTACTAGGTAATTTTACTTTCCTAGTTACATCTCTGTAGTAAATCAATAATTTAGAGTAATAGTGAGATAAATGTTCTTAAACAGTACCTTGCAGAAACTCACTGCACAAAATAATTTGCATAGATGTGCTTTTACTCGTTAGGTTTAGAGTTAGTAATTCTGAGGTTGCTGTGCTGTCTGCTGCCTTCTCTGCAAGGTTCAGTCATTGAGACTGGTTGTTTGGCTTTCATTCATACTGTTTATTCCTGCATCTCAAGTGAATTGGTTAACTTTGGTGATTTTAGAGGCTTTCCTGAATGAGGTGGGATAGGTCCTTTTTCTGCAATAACTCAGAAGAATGTGTGGTTATAATTTCTGGTGAATCTCAAACATGTGACGAGAGATTTAAAAAGCAGGAGATGGATAAGTATCCAAAAGAATGAGGTTAGGATTAACACTGTGGCTTTTTGTTTGATTCAGTCAATCAATGACATTTGTAAGAATCTTTCACGACAGCTGCTTTTTAAAGCTACCCAGTTATCCCAAAGGCAGTGGCATTTTTGTTAGGTTCAAATACAGTTATATTCTTCTCCATTCTAGCTCTCTGACATTTTGATAGTCAAATTTAAAAAAAAAACCCTGTAATCTTACTCATCATCCTAGGGTCATGCAATTTTTAGAAATAAGATTGGATGAAATATTAGGCATTCACTTCTAGGCATATTTGTTTCTCTCAGCCTTCCAATTCAACTGGTGGGTCTTCCTGATGCATGATGAATACCCATTCAAAATGAGGATACATTTACTGTGGTGACACTGGGATAAAATAAAAGATGAAAAAGGATAAAAAGACCTGGACAGTGTGTGGTATTGTCTGATTGCCCTGAAATTTCATCATGTTGTTTGGTCCTGCATGCCATTCAGTGGCAATTAAAACTTATTAGTTTGCTTTTCTCATTATTTCTTTTCAACCCCATTTAATGCCAGGAAAGCTGTTGAACATTGCATGTTAGAAAAACATCTTGGCTACCTTTTTGTCTCACATAGCTAGAAATCTACTAGTTTGATGGGGATCTTATAAGTCAAAGTAAAAACACATTTATACATTGAGTTCCTTTGTTAAATTATATGCACAAGTACCCCTGGAGTTTTCCTTCCTGATGATGCTGTCTTCATCTTGAACTGCTGTTTTGACATTTGTAGAGTTTTAGCAAATGCTTCAGGAAAAGGTCAGTTTATAGCGACATTTTCCCTTTTCAAAAACCTGTGGAGAGGACACTGAATACAGGTTTACTTGATAAGCCATTACAGATTTAAAAACAAGTCCTTTTTTACTATGTTTTTGAACACTTGTTTTTCACAGTTTTTTAGTGGTTTTGAACTGTGCTCCAGCCATTTACTAGAATATTCTTTTGACAGAACTCAGTTCTGAATGTTTTCCTTGCACACTGATAACTTTAAAAGTATTTCACAGCTTGGGGGTTTTTGATAGAAAAATGAAGTGTTCAGAAGATATAGGGCTAGGGTACTAATGTGACTGACTTAAGTCCAAATACACTGAAAGTGCTCCTGCAAAAATCTCCCTGCTTGTCTGTGTGCTTGTGCAGTGTTTGCTCCTGCTCAGCTGTGCTCCAGCTATATGTGCAAATGTTTTTTTCCCCCCATTCAACTGGATCATTTCCATCTGCCAGCCTGTTCTGTAATGGTTTGAAATCCACCAAATTAATCAGATACTGTCTAGTAACTTGAATCAATATTTCCCAACATAGCCAGAGCTTCTGTCAATGATGTCATTGAGTAATTTACTGTTTAGGGAAAAAAGGCCCATTTATAAATAAGAATATGCCATCAACCTTATTTTTTTTTCATATTTTCAAAATCAGGATATTCCAGTAATTTCTCTCTGACAAATTTTTACAACAAAAGATATGGTTCTTCAAAAAAGTTCTCTAAATATTATAGAAGAAATAGTTTGCTTTTTCAAAAATATGGAGTTACAGTGTGAAAATGTATATTGTGAAATGTATTTCTGTCTGGATATATGTTCCCTGCCTCTGAGAATTCTGTGCTTTTAGCTACCAAAGAATTATACTGGTGCCTTAGTAAACACAAAATTTGTTTCTATCAAAGCAAGGCCTTTTAGCTTCAAATAGTAAACACTTAGAGAAAAGTTCTAAGAAACTGTTCAACATTCAATGTTTCTATTGCTGAGGTGGTTGTTAGGAAATAAAGATGATAGAAAAATGTCCATAAATATATGTTTTTAGCCATAGTATTAACACCATGAATGTATTTTTAATGATGTGTATGAATGTATTTTTAATGATTGAGGGAATTGGCCTTTAGTCATTATGTACTATACACTTCTTATTCAGCAATGAGACAGAATATGCAAACTGACCTTTTCTTTGAATGAATTAGAATAGAAATTCTACTGAATTCTCAAGACTGTGTGTACGGAACTCATTAGAGCTGTCAAATTACCTGTGCTCACTGAGCTGATGGGACAGAAATGTAGCAATACTTTATGTGGCCAGATGATAGGAGTCCCACAAGCAAAATGACTCAGTTCAACTTGAATGAAAAGTCTAGTTAGGATATGGCAATGACATATATTTATATAATCCTATTCAAACATTCTATAGCCACTCCACCACCAGAAAACAGAGAGATCTGATTTGAAATTCTTGGTCAATTGGGTAGATGAGGGGGATGAAAATACCCACACCAACATTATCCCCTTTTTGAGAGTCAGCAGACATTTGTTTGAATTTTCAGTCTTTTAGTTTTCTATTTTTCAGCTTTTAGCATTGTATAGGGGATTATTTTTCAGCATTTTTGTAGCATGCCCTTACAGATACACTCCAAGATAATTTTGATTCCATCAAGTCAGAGCAAATTTCTTCCCAAATTGTTTACTTCTCTTTTGACTGACCTAAATTGTATATAACAAGAGCATCTTCAAATAAAATCTATGTTCATATGTAGTAAATGAGGAGCATGTGGTTATGATAACTGTTATAACAGCATTGTAACTAGGCCAATGAGAATATTCGTAGCATGTGCTCCTCTGAACTGCTGCTTTGCTGTTGTTTTTGATAGATTCACTTAGAAAATGGTAATATTCATGGCAGAACACTTCTCCAGATCTTAAGTAAAAATAGCATAGATGTTTCATTAATAGATTCTCTAAAGGAAATAAATATATTTACAAGATATTAATAGCTTTTACCCTTTAGTTTTTGGTTGTGGTCTTGGACTGAAAATTATGGGAAAATGGAAGTGCAAGTGATATGCTATGTAACATTCAAGCATTAATGTTATGTGCAATATTGAGTTTTTCATATCTTTCTCAAACAAAAAAAAAATCAACTGATCCAGAAGAATTTAAGAGAACTTTCCTTGCAATATTATCCACATTTTTTAAAAGCATGTTTTATAATATTTGTTCTATTTTCAACCAGCTTGACTCAACATTGTTTCATGGGTTTCTTTGTGCAATCTCTTCAACTATAATAACTTATTACCTTTCAATTTTTGTGTTCAAGCCAGATAAACAAGTTGAATTAATTATTTCTTTTCCATATGAGTTTGGTTTTTTTTTTATTTCTCAGCTCAAAGTAGTGAAACTTTCAAAACTTCCTAGTTTAAGCTCTATCAATGAAAATCTCTTTCCTCTTTCCCTTTACTGTCTTGTTTCTCCATGAAAATTCAGTAGTGGAGAGAAATCTGCCGGCAGAGCCATTGCCCATCTGACCTAGTTCACTCAGTTGAGTCATAGTCCATCCTGTTCATAATTGACTAGTGATTATTTGGGGAATTTAAATCTTCTGTCTCTTATGAGAGGGCCTGACTGAACTTTTTAGTCTAAATATCCAGTCAGAAGGTTTCAGGTTAGATTCAATGCTTGTAAACATATGTGTAGGAATTAAATGCTAAATACTGAGTATGCAATTTAGTTTTATTTTGATTTTGAGGCGGTGATTCAAAACTATATCCTTACCATATCCATACCTGCTGGTGTTAGAGCATGAGCCCTACTGAAACTGTTGAAATTAACTATACATAGAATTAATCATATAACTTTTGTTTTCCCAGTGCATGCAAATGCAAAAATTAAAAAAATGTTTAATGATGCTTGTAAGCTACCTGAAACAAAATACAAGAGTTAACCATGCTTTTTTATGCCACTGCATTTTCCAAAGCCTGTAATAGTTGTCAGCTGGAGTTACTTGGAAAGCATAATTCTGAGTTTTCAGTAGTGTAAGAAAATAGAAGTTTCATTACAGAAGAGATATATCCTGTTCAGTAAAGTCTTCATATTTGGAAAGTGTTCAGAAAATAACAGTAAGATAAGACTGAGTCTAATTCTAGAAAAGCTGAGAGAATCCAAATAATCTGAACATGTGTAGTACAAAGAAAAAAAGGGAAATGAAGATCTGACTTGATCATGCGAGAAAGTACTTCAGAGGTAGTAATGGAAAAAGGTGTTTCTGAGAGCAGAAGCATTTTACTTTTAAAGACAAAGACTAATAAAATAATGAAGCTATAGCTGGGGACTGGGTGTAGAGAGATGCATAAAGAAATGAAGGAGAGCAGGTGGCACTGCAGCTCACTCTGGAGATCTGTGGATTGTTCATTTGATTGTTCAGACTTCTGTAGTCTTTTACAGTGTTGAATTGATTTCTGTTGGACATAATGGTAGTTAAAGCACTGGGTTTAAGTGGAGACACCTGTATTCAGGTTTCTTAAAGCAAGTCTTTGTGTTTTTCTTAGGAAGAGTCTCTAGATCAATGAGACACGATTGATACAGGATTCACCGTATGAAATCCTGTGTGGGCCATGCCTTTGAAAAGGTCAGATTAATCTATCACATCACCCTGTGAAAGGCATTTTCTTACAGCCTGGAGCTTTCCTTAATTGCTTGCTGTGCCTATATCAGTAGTAGAAATAATGAAGAATTTTCTAGATACTTTGTCCAATATATTTTGGGTTATTCTCTATGTTTCTGGATGAATTTGGTAATGATCATGTATTTCTGCACTTATTTAAAGAAAGGAAATTCGTGGTTTGTCCTGTAGCTAAGTACTGACCCTTGCACTTGATTCAGATGTCTCTTGTTGAGCAGGGAGGGAGGTGCACTTGTGTGTGTCCCATGGGAAATGCACACACACACACGTGGGAATGCACACACACACACACACACACACACGTGGGGATGCACACACACACACACACACACACGTGGGGATACACACACACACACATAGGAATGCACACACACACACACACACACACATAGGAATGCACACACACACATGGGAATACACACACACAAACACACACACACACACGGGAATGCACACACACACACACACACACACGGGAATGCACACACACACACACACACACGGGAATGCACACACACACACACACACATGGGAATGCACAGTGTAGTTTTAAGGACCTGCTGGATCTCCTGAGTGCTGATGCATCAAGTGAGACTGTGTAAAAGTCATATGCTGCTCTGATGTTCTGCCTGGGTGATGGTGTGGAAGTCAAACACAATGACATGAGTTTGTAAGCCAATTAGAAGTGGTAAAGGTTGCTTCTGCATTAGAGGTTAGCATCTAAAATGCAGCTGAAAGAGTTTGGAAGAGATTCAGGCATAAAATATGTATCCCATAATTCGCATCTGCTCTTTTAACTTGAAAAAAAATTCTACTTTTAAAAGGTTAAAAAGTACTAAAATAAAAAATACTAAAGAAGCCATTGCATTTATATATTTTTGCATTATGCAAATGCTGATTTCAATATGCCAAGTAATCAGAGAATTACGTATCTAAATATTTCTAATTATTTTAAAAGTAATGGTGCATATTCTCTCATGCTAATGCAGTCCTATGCCATTTTCACTATCTGTGAATAGTAGTATTTTCTTCTAGCTGATTTGCAGTTAACTTCAAAATTTGTTGCTCTAGTTTGGTCGTGCCAGAGTGCACTTACATTCTTCGTGGTATCAAAAAATATATTATTTTTTCTATTCAGTCACTTAAAACTTACAGTGTTCTGTAAAAAGTGTTAAGTATTATAAAAAAAAACCAATTTGGGGTCAAATATATATTGAATGTGTTTTCTGCAAGTCTATAAAATATTTCAGAGAGTAAATGAGTGCTGAATTTTACATTTAGTTAAGAAGTTCATCACCTTTTAAAGTTTCGTATCATCTCTCTCTGAGATATGTAATCACTTCCACTGGAGCACCAAATGATTGTAGTCCACTGGAGCAGTAGTGGATATTTTTTGGAAACTGCTTGGTCAGTTTTGTTGTATTACTGTGTAAAGTGCTTTGAAATACCATCAGTATTAAAGAACTGTTTTTAAAAAGTTATAATCTGTTATGTGTAATTCTGTGCACACATTTCCTAAGCTGTTGCAAAGATTATCGAGGAGGTCAGACTGGCTAATCACAATGGTTCCCTTGGGCTGTAAAAAAAAAATCTAAGACTAAATAACTAGTAACAATATTCTGTGATTAGGTGAAAAGATAAACACTAGTTTAGTACTTGCAAACTATTGCATGTTTTTTGGGTTTTTTTTATTTCTAATAAAGTTAGAGAGAAATTGCAGTTCTCTTTTCACTTAGGACATCTCTTATGTATTAATCTCTTTGAATTTTATTTATTCTGTTTTAGGAGGGTAAGTGAATAATTTCATCAATTTTGTATTACTTCAATATGTTTATTCTCATTTTAAAGAAAACTACTGTACTGCTTCCTAATCATTTATGTAACGTTTTTACAGCAGAAAGAAAAACATTCTCAAGCTCTGTTTTCTACTGTGAAATTACTAGTATTTATTCAGAGTTAGAAGTCTGAAAGATGTAGTCAAAAATATTATCACAAGAGATTATCAGATGATCAAAATTTACCTGGATTAAAAATTTAGAAGTGGCTTATCTGAAGAAGTGCTGAACCATTCTCTCAGATGCAAATGCTGTAAAACCTAGGCTACAACTTAACTTTACAAAGAAGATGGGCATATATATTTTAAATGCTACTTCACAGTGTAGGGTTTTTTCATTCATGTTTTTATCAGGAAGTTTCTAAGTTTGTTGGTTTAAAAATAGGTACCCTGATTAAAATTAAAGAATCCAACACTTTCCTCCATTACAGCAATATTAAATCTAGCTACATTTTAAAAAGTTAAGGTAGACAAACTTTTTCAGCCATCTAAAGTACAAGGAGAACCAGCTGTTTCCTTCACATTCCTTGTGTTTTATACAAAAGGCAACATGTGCAGCTGAACTGAAAGCAAAGAGCTTGTTGTGATATTTACAGCACTACTATTGCCCTTCTGAGGAAAGGTAAAAGATATCAAGGACCTGTAAATCATTTTAGTGAAAGAAGGAGAGTTGTGTATAGGGTATTCCAATTTGCTGAGATTACTTTTTTTTTTTTTTTTTTTTTTTTTTTTCCAACAGTCCTCCAATAAAGATTCTTGCAAGCTTGGGACAGGTACATCTTACCTTCCAGAGATCTCTCAGTTTAACATGGCTCTCAGAATGAGTTTCTCCTGATGAAGGAAACTTCAGAGGAGCTGGAAGACCGAGGCAACAAATGATTATCTTTGCTGCTCACTACAGCTCCTCCCAGTTCAGTTTTTTGTACATTAATGAAGTCAGGGAACTTTCCCCCCAGCTTGGGCAGAAAGACTCTTCTAGAAAGATTAGATAAATAAATTAAGAAAAGAACCATGCAGTGACATTCACAATGCAGTATGACTACAGTCATATTTATATACATACATACACATATGTAAGTATATATATATATACAATATTTAAACCCACAGCAAGGAATCCCTTCCTGCACTTTCTCAGCATGGTTTAAGGCAGTTTAATGGGGAATAGAAAGACTATAAAGCCATTTAAAGCAGGAATAAAGACTGCCCTAATTACATGAAATTCTAACCAGAATTTTGCTGTAGAGTAGGAACTTAGACAAAAAGACCACCACTACATGATAGGCAGAAAAAAAAAAAAAGTCAGAAATCCAGATCATTACAATAAGTATTTAAGAATTATAAGACTCAGCCACAGTCATATTTATCATGCTTAAGAGTCTGTTTCCTGCTTGAGACAATCTTTCTCATAACGTGATAGGAACTGACGGAAAAAAGATATCAGAAACATTGTCAGTTTTGTTTATAGTTAGTAAACCTATCTTTTACTGACAGAATTTTGCCTCACAAAAGTGAGATCTGTCCCTTTAATGCTAAGAATACATGAATTAAAGAATCTTCTTTTTGAGTTTTTGTGTATATGAAAAATCAAAGTGCCAACAAAAGTGTCTTTTGTGCATGTAGCTGCTCAGTTCATGAAAGATAGGTTTGTGACCTCTGAATCCTAAACTGCAGGTGTGTTCAGAGAGGATAAGACCTAAGCATAATATTTGAACATTATTTTAACTAATTATAAATGACCATATGCCAGATTTCATCAGTACTGTGCATTGGTTAGAAGACATATTCATGTCTACTGCATGTTAGAAAAATCTTGTTCCAAATATAACCACTTAGATAGCAACAGGACCTAGCAAACCATGGTAAAAGCCTGTATACAATGTGTTTTTTCTTGTAGTCCTGGCTGTTCCTTGAAGTGGCTTTGAAGACTCATAAACCCATCCTCCCTTAGCCAAACATAAGGTAGCTTGATTTGGAAACAACTATCTTTCATGCTATTTACCTTTCTTATGCTGCACCCAGAGTATCTTGCAGGCTGGTTTTTACACTAATAAAACCCAGTGGAAGGCATGATTGGGGACCATTAACCTTTAGAACACAAAAAGCTTAAGCTCAGGGAGCATTTCTGAGCTGCTTCTTAGGGCTTTGAAGCCACTGCTTCCATCCTTCATCTAAATTGCCTGAATTCATTTTCAGGGCTGATAAACTGTCAAGTGAATTATGAGACATGGGCCTTGGGTTAATTTATAGAAATGCTCCTGCACCAGTGCTGAAAAAATTCACCTTTCTTTGTTGATTATACCTTTTTCAGCTTTCTGAACTTATTTTACCTCTTTACAATGTCTGCATTTCAAACTCTCTTTGTTTTTAAAAAATTTACTGAACAGATTGTTAGGGAGGGGCCTTTTTCTATGTCATGTTTCACACTCCTTCAGATACAATACAAAGTACTGTAAAGTTACAATACATGTATGTATAGCAGCAATACAGTATGTAAACAGATGGTCAAGTTGGCTCATTAATTAATTTTTTTAATAAGATGAGGGATTCTATCTCAGTAACTGCCAGCACTTCACCTGTCAAAAATGAGTTCAAAGGAATAATTCACCTTTTATCTTCCTATATTCAATGGCTAGACAGACTGCAGTTTATGCTTATCTGGCTAGCTGAGTTTAGAGGGAATTACAAAGAAATCCTGTACTTGCCAGTTACTTTTCAGTGTTGGGTTTTGGCTCTTTATTTCCATATGTATTCAATGTAGGTAATATGGAACCGGAAATAACTTGACTGTCCTTTTTAATTAACTATTTTGTATATTTTTTAGATGAAGGAGACAAGTACCTCAAACTGAGATATTTAGGTTTCATATTATATGAAATTATTATTCATATTCCCATGAAAATTGCTAACAAAAACAATTAATTACTGCCATGTTTTGCTTGCCTTTGGGTAGCTCTCAAATTGACATTAATGTTCATTTTTAAATATTTGTATGGTCGGACATTCAAATATATCATAAAAACTACAGTATAAATTGTCTTACTGAGAGAAAAGTTGTGAACAGATTTCTTTGGTAAAACAGACAAAAGTAAACTATTCACACTAGTTTGGGGTTTCTTTGCATATATCATTGTCCTCTCAGCACTTCACTTTGGGTAAAACCTATTTATGCTTCAATCTTTATAGTTTATGCCTGATTAGTTCTCAAATCCTGTATCAACAATATCCTTTTCATGGTAATGGTTGTAAAGACCTTGCATGTATAGCAATTATATATAATATGCCCCAAGAGAACGCTTACATTTCTTAGTACTGTGTAAGCATCTTGTCATGGTTTAACCCCAGCTGGCAACTGAGCTGCATACAGCTGCTCACTCTCTGCCCTGGGAGGGGATGGGGAAAGCATCAGAAGAGTGAGAAAAATCAGGGGCTGGGATAGAGACAGTGTGGTAGGTAAGGCAAAATCACTGTGTGTGCAGGCAAAGCAAAACAAGGAATTCATTCACCGATTCCCATGGGCAGGCAGGTGTTCCTGCCTCTTTGAAAGCAGGGCTCCATCATGCACACTGGTGACTTGGAAAGAGAAATGCCACCACACCCAAAGCCTCCTGCTTTCTCCTCTGTCCCCTGCTTTGTGCTGAGCATGAGGCCATGGTGTCTGTTGGGGTGAGCTGTCCCAGCTGTGTCCCCTCCCAGCTCCTTGTGCAGCCCTGCCCAATTGCTGGTGGGGTGGGGTGAGGAGCAGAGAAGACCTTGACAGTGTGTGAGCTCTGAGTAGCAATAACTAAAATATCCCCGAATTATCAACACTCTTTCCAGCACAAATCCAAAAGATAGCCCATAACAGCTACTATGAAGGAAATTGTATCCCAAACAAGAGCAGCACACATCTGGAAACCTCAATGTCCTGTGAATGAATTGAGTTTACCAGGCAGTCACGAGCTGTACATGGGGCTGATTGAAAGTATTTCTTGCTCAGAGAAGAGGTACTATACCTATCACCATTTTGGTCACTTCTCTACCAAGAAATCTTCATCATGTCTGTACCTATTACAATTGTTTTCAGTAATGTAATAAGGATTAGTAAATACGAATCCTGTTTCCTGCAGCATCTCTTACTAAAAAAAGCATCACATTGCTATGACATACTGCAAGCACTTTGAAAGCAAAATGCATAGAATGATAACATAAACCCAACAGAGTTTTTAGCTTCAGAGATCTTTAAACTTTGTTATATATTTGGCACAAAGAGCTGTGAAGATCTGCAAGGAGAATGATTTGATTTTTTTTTTTTTCAATTAGAATACTTTGAAGCAAGTTACTTTTTTTGCTCTGAGATTTTTCCTGACCTGAATAATTAGAATGGTAATGTGTTCATAGATCAGAAGTGTATTCTGAAACTTAATTCCCTTGGCACCATAGACAATGAGTATTGAAATGGTAAGCATTCTTTTCTGAGGTCCTGATCTTACAAAGAGTACCATGTAAAAACGTGGAAAGAGCAAAGTCACTGTGTGTGGGGAAGGGATGTGAAAGGAGGTGAGGAAGGTGAATGAGGTTGTGGTTGATTGGCACCACTTTCATCCCTACTATGGAAATAGCTGTACTGGTAGGCACTTCCCACTCCTTCTATACATGCACAGAGGTTGTCAGCTGTCCTGAATTTCTCCACTTTTCTTCCTGTACATCATCAGGAAGACGTTCTGTCCAAACGCGGAAGCCTTCAGACTCTATTGTAGGGCCTCGATAGCCCCACGTAGAGATGTTCTCCCAGTCATAACACAGAGTTCTTTACCCACAGAATTACCCAGGTAAGACACACAGCTGCACATCCACGCAGCATTTCCATCCAGTGCAAACCACTGTGGCTTTTCCGAGGTCACAGCCTCAGAGGAAGGACTGTTCTCTAGATTTTACGTTGCTCTCACTGTAGCGTCCAAGCTTAATAAACAGAATGTAATAAGAAAAATTACAAAATATACGAGAACTAGGCTGATCAGACATTCTTATTGTAGCAATGCATTTTTTTCTGTTATTTACCTTTGGAAGGTATATTTGGGTTATAAAGACTAAATTGATTGTGTTTTCTAATTATGAAGAAAATGAGGAAAGAGGCTGAATATTTATTTCAGAATTGCAGTCTACAGTATTTAAAATGCATGACGAGCTACAGTCTTGCTTCCTAATTACTTAGTCCCTGTCACTTCTCATTAACATGTAAATCATGTTATAAACATAGTAAAGGTGGAGTAAAATATGTCCTGAGGGGAGGGGGCACACTGGAAAATTGCTTTGGGCAGTGTGGTGATGAGAGTGTTTCATTTGCAGCTCATCTGTATTCCACTCCTATGGGAAGATGCATATATGAGATTTAAGCAATCATATTTTCTTTGTCCTAGGCTGGAGTGGTTGTTGCACTTAAACAAATCGATCTCAAGGTTCTAAATTATCTACAAGGAAATTAGCATACAAAATATAAGACTATCAAAAATACTGAGAATACATTTAAGGAGTAATTGTATTCTTCTTTAAAAAGAAATAAAATTTGCTTAAGATTTTAAGTGATAGCCCTGAAAATAAGAACATTGTTAATAAGATGTTTTGATTCATAGCAATCCACCAACAAAAGCCTCTTGGCTGCTTACTATATAAAAATGGATTATACATAAATTAGACAACATTCAGAATATGCAGAATTACTCACTTGCCTTTTAGTATATAATATTTAATATTTGCAAGAATAATTGTTTCAAAACAAATTCATGCAATATTATTAACACTTCTTACTTACTCAGAGGAGTCTGCTTCTGAAAAGACATCAAGGCCTATAATTTTAATGAGAAAATCAGTTTATATGTATGATTTTGCTCTTAATTTACTTACCTGTCACTGACTGAATGATGAATAAGATAGAAGGCCTCCTTCTAAAACACTGCACTCAAACATGAGGCAAAAATACATACTACTGAAAAAATATAATTTAGGTGCTTTTTTTCTCTGTGGACAGCTACTTTGGAGTCCTTTATCTGAATGAGAAAACTGAATTTGAAAATTTCACCTTCTCTGTGTAGTCAAATTTTGGAGTGGCTTATGAATAAAAATATTTGGGCTAAATATTTAGTGAGATAAATATAATTTATATATAAATATAAATTATATTATATTATAAATATAAGGAGTGAGAGGCTTATATGTATTTAGCATACTCAGTAATTTGATTTAGCTCAAATTTTGGTGAGCTGATGAAACCAAGATAAAGGTTCTAGAAAGACCAAAAAGTGAAATGAGCATGTTATTGTTTCATTAAAATTAGCCTACAACACATAATTATATATGTTATGTGTATAATATGTTATACTGTACTTTTTAGCACTTTCCATATGAATATGGCAGCATATTTAAAAAAGAGATATTGGCAAGTGATTAGTGTACAGCTGGGACTTTTGGCATGAAGGATGTGTATTTCACACATCTAGAGCTTACTGAAACATTTAATATTGAGGAAAAGATGAATTTTCTGTCCCATCTTGAGAAAGGGGAAACAATTTTCTTTATTCTGGGAAGGATTGTCTCATTCCCCAGATTCTGGAGATTTTCATGACATCTGGTTTCCTTAGATATTGCCCTGTTATCTGCCATTACATCCACTTACAAAGCATCAGTTCAATCATTCCTCTGAAACGATGTGTTATGGTTAGCAGTACTGTGAGTGGAAGTAGCAGCTTTGATTAGAACAATTTGCTTGCCTCTGAGTCTTCTTATTTCAGGAAGCCAGTACTCTCAGGAAGACATTGTACTCAGGTTTAGTGTTTTCTTCACTGACAAAAGAGCTGGAGATATATATATTTTTAGTGAATTAATTGAAATTTTTCTATGCAGTGTATCTTTTTTAATTAGATGTCAATGACACTACAATAACTGCTCCCTCATCTTGGCTTGTGGTTTACTGGTCATATAAGGCTCTCAAGCAAAAAGGAGATAATGGTTTCAGCCAACAGTAAGTGAACTTTAAACTTCCTGAGTTAAGAAAAATTGAAAAGACATTTCAGAAGATGAAAATGAAATGAGACTTTTGATGAAAGGAGAAAGAAAAGGGATGTTTCTCAGGATGACTGTATGCAGGGATATAGGCTGAAATGAGGCTGTCATCATATTTTTTGGTAGAAGTTAGTGTTTAAAAAAATCTGTTGATTGTTACAAGAAGAAGTTAAAAGTAAGAAAGGTAATGTATCATCAGCTAAAAGAACCTGCACACAGGCTTGCCTCAGCATAGCAGGAGGTGAATTTACAAGTGGATTTACAGACCCTGGTAAACTTTTGTGCTTGAGCCTCGCAGGAGGAAATGTCTTTGCTCAGAGTGGTTGGAAGAGGACGGAGGTGGGGAATGACAGGTTTGGGTCTCTCAGTGGTTGTGTGAGGCAGTGGCAGGGCAGGGGGAGTGAGGCTCAGTGGCCTGCCTGCCTGGGAGCTCAGCAGCAGCAAAGCCTCCCTGGGGCTGACAGGACAGGTAGCCCTTGCTCTTCCCATCTGCAAGGGCAGAAGGGTCACAAATGCAGAAGTTGCAAGTCAGCCCCTTTCTGAGCCTCCTGGGGGCTCTGGGTCACGAGGGACAGTACCTTATGCAGAAAAAATGCTCTTTAGCAAGGGTGGTAAAAGGAATTCACAAAAGCCCGTGCTTTGTCCTCTGGCACTGCTATACTTTAGTTACTCCAGCCCAAAGACAGTTCCCAGGTAGGTCAGAGGACCCTGAGTGCTGGTCACCCATTTCCTTAAGCCATAATTAGTTACCTGCCATCACAGCAACATTTCACCCTGCCTTGGCTCATAAGAGAGTGTGACTCTAGGAACAGACCCTTAACCTTCCTTTTGCCCCATGCCCAGCCCAGTTTCCCGAGGGCACTTTTGCTCCCACAGTGTTATTCCCCAGCCACCAGCCTTGCAAGACTAGAAGTCTGCAAACTCATTCAAAGGGTTTGCACAGTGTCGTGCTTGGACCAGCAGGAGTCTGTGATCTGCTGGAAAATAACAGGAAAGCACTGAAAAGGTGGCTGTTTTCTCCAAAATAGAAAGGAGAATCTGGAGGAGTTAGCACAGAAGTAAAAGGTCCTAAAATGCCTCATGTATGGAGGGCAAAAATATAGAGGGAAAAAAAGATAAGCACCAAAAGCACCCTTTGGAGGACTGCAATAAAGAAAGGGTGGTAAAAGGAACGATTGCAAGATGTGGGTGGGCATTATAGTGAATAGGTTCTCAATGATGTTCTACAAAAAATAATTATTTTTTTCTTCTGTACTTGTCTTTTATTATCTGTGTGGTTTCTTAGTAGTTATTTGAAATATCAAAAGACAAAGTTGTGTAAGAAACGTCAAGAAAAACTGTTAATTTCACTTAACAGTAACTAGAGAGGAAGAGTTAAGTGAACCAGAAAATGGACAGTTAGAATAGTTTCCTGGTAACAAAAAAATTGTGTGAAGCACAAAGCAGAAAACAAAAATTTAAATAGAAGCTGGGGAGAAGCTATGCACTTTGGTTAAATTTTTCCATTTGAATTCTGACCTGTTATTAAAATTTTCTGAGCCAGGCAAAAAACTGAAGGCAGCCTGGGAACAGTGCTCAATGACAGTGACATTTCCTGACAGAGCAATTCTTTGCATATCACTTGTACTAATTGTATTCAATCTGACAGCAACAGTTTAACCCATTCACCAGGGGAATTGTCTTGCTGCGAGACCAGTGATCTATGTTTTCATTTAGATGTCAATCTAGCCTTGTGCTGTGTATTTTAAAGGTAGAATTAGCCTTAAATGATTGTAGTAATATGATAAACATCATCTGCCCTTGAATTGTTGCACAACAGAATCTTAAAAAAGCAACTTGTTTTCTCCTGCAGAAAAACTTAGAAAACTAAGGGGGTTTGCCTCTTTCAAAGCCAGGCTGAATGAAATCACTTATTTCCTAAGGCAGTTTACTTTATTTGACCATAAAGGAAAATAATTTTGGGCATCAGAAAGTGTTCTGCCTCCAAATATATCCAGGGTGCTTCATACAGTTCCAACGACTAAAATCCAAGTGCCTGTGCCATTTTCTTTCAGTAAGAGTGGGTTTTTATTTTTCACATGAGAGGCAGGAGACCCTATCAGGCTGGAAGAGAGAAACATTAGATGAAAATCAGTTAAATACATCCATTCATTGTAGAAATTATGCTGCCCATAGAAAACTTAATCGTGGGTGGAAATGGAGAGAGATGAAAATCCTGTATGACTGGCCAAGCTCAGAGGGTTGGAAGCTGCTTTAGATGCACATTCAGTTGTCCTTTGAAAACTGTCAAGCCTTATAAATGCTTCCCAGGCCTGTTTCTCTGCTCCTACAGCACTGCTAGCTGCAGCAGAAAATATCACCAGAATAAATCTTCAGAAATTACACCCTGCCAATGGGTTGTGCTGAAGATGATGGGTGCCTGAATAGACTTTTGAAATACAGCTAAAGTAGTCACTAAATACAGTTATGGTGTGAAAAACTCACCAATACAGGATGGTCTATTAATAAAAGGTGTGAGCTTAATTACAAAAGGGAAGAGAAGAGGAGATGTAGGGAGAGCATTGTAGGTAACCTTCAGGACCTGAAGACCTGTAGCTTTTAATATATGGCTGTTTTCTGTGTGGTGCCATTGGCTTGGGTGGTTAATTGTTTATATAACATGTTAAGAATTATGGGAATGGCCCACTGTTCTAAAAGACTGGGGAAAGAGAGCAAGCAGAAAGTTTGAAGACAGTTGCAGATAAAAAACAAAATCAAAATTAAAAAAAAGTCATGCAAGAGAAAGAAGGAAAGTTTTATAGAGAGATTACAGAAAGAAGGAAAAAAGAGATGGGCAAAAATAATGAAGGTAATTTGTGTTTTGCAGAAAATCAATATGTGTTAGCTTTAAAAACATCTAATAAATTGTTTGATGTAGCATAGAAAGCTACAGTACATCTATCAATGGACAACTTTTGCAAAGCCATGCTATGAAGGCAACATTTAAATGGTAGCCCTTGCTCAATTGGAGTGGTGAAATTTTTTGTTTGCATGAAGTCTGACCTCTCTTTCCTTTGAGAAATAAAGGCTGTAGAGCACTCCTTTAGTGGAGATACTTCAAAATTTTCCTTGAAGAGAAATAAGGAAAAACTTAAACTAAGTAAATAACCAACATGATGGTGAATGAATGTTTAACTGAAACTAATGAACATTGATCCAATACCAAGTTCTTTTAATAGACCTTGTTTGCAGGGTCAACCTTTACTTGATCAATGTATTTATACCCAGGTAAGGGATATCTGTGCATTACTTATAGAATGCAATGAGACATGTTAATGTTTAACTACTGTCTAAAAATCCCTGTAGATATAGAAATAAATACAGTAAAATGCAAGTATTCCTGTGCCAATCCTTAAATGAAAGACAGATGATTTGAGCAGGTTTAATTGTATATAACTTCAGTCCTGTTAAAGAGAGTTGTCTAATTTCATGCTAGTCACAAAGGCTTCCTTTCCAGTAAATGGAATAAATAGGCATAGCTGAAAGATAAATAATCTGGCCTACTTTAGAAGCTATTTTAGGATGAAACGTATTATCTTTTGGAGGTGCTTGTTTCTTTGACAATGATGAAGAGAACTGACTGTGACAGACCTAGAGTAATAGGTTTAACTTTTAGACCCCTCAAACATGGCAAATCAGTTACATTCTTTGTCATATGAAGGAGGGTCAAAGTAAAACACTGGTCTGCCACCAAGAAGAGTTTTAATTTTTTTCACAAAACATGAGTTGTTGTCTGTTAGTAATTCGGATATGCAGTAATTCAAGAATCCTTTTGTTCTGCTTTTGTTTTCTCACTGTTACCCACAGCTCTTGTTGGTCTATGCTTCAAAAGATGTTTCATAGAAGTTTGTGAGGAGTCCGAATATGATGTATTATTTTTAAAAATACAAGAATATTTTGTGGAGGATTTATATTTCCATATTTTGTATGCTCCTCTGAATAGCATAGTAAAGTTAAAAATATCTTCCAGTATGAATTTTTTAACAAAAAAAAGTCTGTAGATGTTTCTGAAAATTGTATAAAAATAGAACAGAAAAAAATATCAAATATAGAACAGCACGTGGGAATGCAGCTTATTTTGACAGATGACTATAGATTGCATATTTTTTGCTTTCACATGGTGTAACCTTAGTGCAGGTTAGTAGCAGTTTCCCAGAAGCTGTACTGAACATTTGTACCTGTATCTGAGTTGTGTGCTTCTCACTGTACCACACTAAAGATGATGTTGTGCTCATCTTGTGGACATTTTCCCGGTGTTATGTGGAAGCATGCTTGTACATGGATCAAAATATGGTATTTCCATAAAATATACCCAGTCATCTATTTTCCTTTGAATGTTTGGAGCTTGCTGTTGTGAAACACTGATTATAATGAGCCCTGTTGTTTTAAGTAAATATTTGAGGTTCCATCTGAGCAGATCTCTTCTTGTGTGGTAAATGGCCTTGTTACAAACTGCCAACGAGATGCAGTGCAGAGCATGCACAGTTGTGGTCCAAATACATACAGCTGCAGAAACTGAAAACCTGACGATGACGTTTATATGACATCGTTTTTCTTATGATATTAATCTCTTTTTTTATCATTTTGAAGTTACAGATTCCAGCTAAGCAAACTGTTGACTATTTTATTCTTTTTTTAAGGATTTTATTTTTCTGTTTACTGAAAGGGCTTTAAAAACAGGAGCCGCTCTTAGCAGAGCTACTGTGATATTAAAGCTGTCAAGGACACGAAATAGCATCATAACGTTTTGACAGAGTATAAGTGACTGTGCTGTAGTTTTGAGATTGTGGTTTGCAAGTCAAATGTCAGCAGAGGTAACTCATTAGCAACAAGGCTTTCAGTAAATGTGACCATGTAGTGGATTGGCAGTCACGTAATGTTCAGCTGTATCTTCGCAAGTGGGGTGGGGTTTTTTAGCAGAACACAAAAGGTTTGTTTCTAGGTAAGCAAATGTATTTTGGGTCCCTAGACTTCAATCTCTTTCTTATTAAAACAGCACCACCAATGGAAGACTGTTACATTTTTTAGAGTAGGGTGAGCCATTGTCTTGGATAAAGTTTCAAAACGTATAATTAACCTGGGACTTGCTGGTCACTTTTTCTAGACCCAGTGTAAGCAGAGCAGTGGGTTATAATGAGGACCAGATGGATGGGTAAAGATGCTGTGCCTGTTACACTGGAATGTCCCAAGGCAGCTGAGGAATCCTGAGAGGTTGTTGTGGAGGCAGGGAGTTCTGGTGTGTGTATGGCACAACTCATATGACAAGTTGGTGCAGTGAAGGCAATGAACATCCAAGGCTGAAGCTGTTTAAAAAGGGTGACATGCCTATGAATTGGTCAGAATCAGGTTCATCATTTCTGTTTCAGATAGAAAAACAGGAAGAATAAGAAGAAGGATGAAAGATGAGGAAGGGCTGTTTATCTGCCCTGACATTAAAAAGGATAAAAAAATAATAGAAAATAAGAATAACAACAAACATATATGCACAAACATTACCCCTTACCCCACCCCAATAATAAGATTTCACAGTTAATGCTCAGAGGAAAACACAGCCATATACTGACTGCTTTGCTCTGGACAGTCATCATTTGTGTAGAACACCTGATATTACTACTGTTTTGAACTGATGTTTGACACTTTTTTGTTTTAAACATGGTTTCAGATAATATCTTCTTCTCATGTTAAACCTCACCTGTATTTAGAAGAGGAAATAGAGCATCTCACGTAAGAGATGTCTTAATAAAGAACACGAGCAACTTCAGTTCTCTCCATTCATTAAGGGTATTGATTAAGAGTACATTTTCTCACCCTCTCTTTGGACTCTTGTGTCAATCATCTGGAAAAAAGCTAATAGTGTCAGAAAGGTGACAGAAAGTTTCTTGAGTAGTTTTGATGTCTAAAAAACAGATCTTCTTCTGTAAACTTCCATGTAACATGTCTTCTAGGTTGTATATTCAACAGTGAAAACAACTGCAAAAGTTTATATCAGGTTTTTCAAAGGTATTTTAGTGAAGAAAAATGAAAAGGGGATATTTTTTTCATGAAGTGAGAGAATCTTGTTTGAATTACCACAAGCTTCCTCTAGACTTGATGGAAGTTTGAATAATCTTAGAGACAGTTTTAAGTGAGAGTGAAAAGGACTGTCAATAAAAAAAGCCTCCAACTAAGGGTAAAGTGTTTTATGTGTGTGGTATGATATAGATGTCTAAATAGTATGAGAGCTGTTGGAAGATGGAGGAGCTACAAGAAACTTAGTCATATAGGAAGGAGAAGAGGGCTGAGGATTTTTCAGAAATACATTGGTCTGTTTAAGAGGAAGATTCCAACAAGATCAAGAAAAATTCCCAGTTTAGATCAGTTTAAGTCAAATAACAATTTGAGACAGGATATAAACTTCTTTGGGGTTGGGGGTTCTTTATGTTCTTAAGAAATAAGTAACTGTTTTTAAAAAACAAGATACCAAAAGGATAGTAATATTCCACCATTTTTTTAGACTATGATGTCAAAGACATCTAGAAAAAGTGTCCTGTGATTTTTAACTTCTTTTGTTATTGAACAGACACCACTGAAGACTTTAAGTCATTCCCATGCTGTTTAAGCAAATCAAATCTGGCTCTGGCACTCAGAGATTACAGTAAGAAAACTGTGATTCCTGGGACAACAACAGCTACACCACAGGAGTCTTACTAAATCCTGGCATGGGTATCATGTGCCTCAAATCTTAAATCATGAAATGAGTGAGCAATGGAACACACCAAACTTGAAAAGATGTGTCTCTGTGAGCCACTCATTTTGGTCCACTAAGGGCATAAGACTGTGGGAGGCAGAGCTCTTTCTAGCATTTTATTTATCTGTCACCCAGAACAATAGTTTTGAACATGGATGTTAAAGAAATACTGCTTACTTGAGTGTGAAAATTTGTCATTCGTAGTCAGGAAGAATCTAGTCATCTTTTAAGAGTGCACCCTCAGCAATTTTGCCGACGATACCAAGCTGTGCGATGTTGTCGACATGCTGGAGGGAAGGGATGTCATCCAGCAGGACCTTGACAGGCTTGAGAGGTGGGCCAGTGTGAACCTTGTGAAGTTCAACAAGGCCAGGTGCAACGTCCTGCATGTGAGTTGAAGCAATTCCAGGTGTAAACACAGGCTGGTGGAGAACAGATTGAGAGCAGTCCTGAGGACTTGAGGGTTTTGGTTGAAAAGCTGGGAGTGAACCAGCAGTGTGCACTTGCAGCTGTGAAAATTAGCTGCATCCTGGGCTGCATCAAAAACAGAGTGGCCAATAGGTCTAGAGAGGTGATTTTCTCCCTCTAGTCTGTTCTTGTGAAAACCTTCCTGGAGTTCTGAATCCAGTTCTGGAGTCATCAACATGAGAAGGGCATGAACCTCTTGGAGTGAGTCCAGAGAAGAGAGCAAAGATGATCAGAGGTCTGGAACACCTCTCCTATGAAGGTGGGCCAAGAATGAAAGATCTGTCTAGTCTGGATAAGAGAACATTTGGGGTGACCTTAAAGCACCTACCAGTACTTAAAAGGGGCTTAAAGAAAGGTGAAGAGGAACATTTGACAAGAGCATGTAGTGATAGGACAAGGAACAATGATTTTAAAAAAAACTTTAAAGAAACCCTAGAAAGAGGTCAGATTTAGATTAGATATTAGAAATAAATTCTTCACTGTGAGGGTAAAAAAATACTGGAGATATTGGAACTGGTTTCCCAGAGAAGCTGCAGGTGCCCCATCCCTTGGAAGTGTTCAAGGATGTGTTGGATGGATCTCTGAGCAACCTGGTCTAGTGGAAGGTGTCCCTGCCCATGGCAACGGGGTTAGAATGAGGTGTTCATTAAGGTCCCTTCAAATCCAATCCATTTTATGATTCTACGATCTTTAAAGCACAGATTGTTCAGTTTAGTTGGTGTGGAACTTTTGATTGACTGTAGTAAAGACATGGTTGTTCATTATCATAAATGAGTTATCCTTCCTATTAGTTTAAGATTATAAAATGCCTTTGCAGTGGTTTACATCCTTAGTATTGCACTTATAAAAAAATTCAATATATTCTTCCTATCTGACTTTGCACTGGGAAATTATTTTTTGAGAATTTGACTCATTTATAGGATCTAGTTTCAAAGTAGGAAAGCACTGCCAAAAGTGCCAAGGGCTAGAGATATTAAGATGATGGCAATAGACTGTTTTAATCAGTACTTCTGAATATGAATTAAAATATAATGGAAATTACAATGTAGAATGACCAAATGGGTCTATAAAAATTTTGGGTAATGTTTCTTACAGATGGAACATCAATGACTATATAGTGTTACAGTACTTCTTACAAGGAAGTAGCAATAATATGTCAACCATGTATCAACAATAATCACAACTCCAGCAAACTGTGTTTTGACAAATGAGGTGGGTTCATTTTGTTTTGTTTTATCTTGTCTTGAATAGAAGCACTAGAAACATCTACTAAAATCTGTTAAGTCTGCTGGAAAAAGGAAAAAAATATTTCTAAGATGCTTTCAAGTATGGTATAGCCAAGTCAAATGAAATATTAATGGTCTAGATATCTACTGGTACATTACAGTCACACAAACAGACATCAAAGGATTTCCTAGGATATAAAAGAACTATCCATGTGATTGTGGAAACTGAGATTACATCTAGAAGAAAGGCATTCTGACCTGATTCAAAAAAATAGAGATTAAATTCTCTGAGAGCACCCTAATAGGGGAGCTCTGCACAAGTAACTGAAATCAGCAAAGATGTAAAATGAATTCCATATTTAAAAATAATTCACGAAATTACTGTGTGAGCTAATTAAAGAATACTAGAGGGAGTTTTATTGCTTGGGGTGTTAAAAATTAGAGTGGATGAGACACTAGGGGGCCTGTTCAAAAACCTTTGAAACCTTTTGAAGTCATCATAAACTTGTCCCTTGAATTTCAGCAGGTTTTGAGTCATCCACACATAGTTGTGCTAAAAGAATTGCTCTCCATTGTTAAGGTATGCAATACATCACTGCAAAGCGTTTCATTTTTGACTTGTATGTATACTTGACAAATGTAAGTGTGGGAGAATATAAACACTTATATTTGTATCTCATAGAATGGAATTTGTTGTAATATGAATAGAAAAGAAGATAGATTTTACATTTATATGACAAAGTTATATATTTCCATATTTCTCAGCATTGGTAAGGGATACAATCTCAGCTCTGTGCTAAAACTCAGGATCTTTTGCTAACCAAGATACAAAAATAGGCATAAATTTTCCAAGCAGAAAATTACTGCTGAAGGAAATTTAGTAACTGAATTGGGAGTCAATAAAAAAATGTAATTTTTCATTATCATAACTAATTTATTAGGTTGTAAAGAAGTGTGGACTCTAGCATGGAACCTAACAGGAAGGAGCCATCTATTTCCCATAAGTTTTTCATTAGGTATTCCAACATTCCAGAATAAAATTTTTCAAATACTTTAAAATGGATGAGTACATTCCACTAGACTTGCATATTCATAACTCAGTTGTTTTTTCTTAATAAAGATGAGAAAAGTCCATATGAAGTTTAACTTCTCTCCTGTAATCTTGTAAAGCTGTATTAGATGTAAGAATAAGTGTATTCAAAATTCTCTGTTTTTGCAGATATTTACATACATTTGTACTTGCATGTGCAGGTGTGTTCATGGGCTCCCCGAAAAGGCAGGTGGGTGGAAATTACTCTTCCAGTCATTGATGTAACATCAGAACTGGATAAAAGTGGTTTTTTGGAAATGTCTCTGTGATGAGTGTGAGTGCTGACCCTTAGCTGTGACAGATTGAGAACAAACTGGAGGAGGGCAAAAACCACTGGCCAAACACCAGCTCCTGTTCCTGTGCCAGTGTCCAAGGGGATCTGCCTGTAGGAGCTCACTCTCTGGAGCCAAGCCCACGTGAAATAACAGCAAAACAAAAGTGGCTGATACCTGTTCACTTACAATCCCTTCTGCACCAGAACTGCTACAGAATTCCTAACTATGCCAATTCTGTCTAAAGTGTCATTAATATATATTTCTAAATAACCAAATTTCATACCTTCTAGCAATCTAAGAAATGAAAACAGAATTTTTAATGTCATTAAAAGATGGAAATTTGGGATGCCTTTTATATAACTTAGAGGTCAGAGCTAAATTTATAGTTTGATTTTTTTTGTTGGGTTTTTTTCTTTTTGTTATTTTTCTCTATTTTCTAGACTCTGTAGCATTAGAGCATTATCCAACTAGTTTTTGGTTAGCTGTGAATTCCATTGATTGAGCATCATTCATTTTTATGTTCTTTACACAGAGTTATAAGGAAAAAGATTTTTATTTACCAAAGCTTGAGTACCCATTTAAACACCTAAAAAAGTTGCAGTTTAAAAGAATTCCAAGTTGATCCATTGACATTTACAATTTCTATTGATCCCTGTAAGGTGAATTTGTGTCTCTAGGTCTTAAATAATCCATTCTGTGGAATCCACTCAAGTAAAACTAGGTAAACAAAGAAGTGGAGTTGAAATCCAAGATAATGATGTTTTTAAAATATCCATACACATGATTTAATTGTAATAGAGAATTTTTACTGAACACATTTATTATATCTGTATTTCTCAGGGAGTAGTAAAAAATAGTTTTTTTTCCCCCAAGGATTAATGACATTCTGCCCATTAGTTTGATTGGTTTGATTTAATCAGTAGGTTCCACAGACGAGCTATGCAGACATAAAATACCCCACCTCCAAAAACCCCCTTAATAATTTTTCTATAATATCTGACTTGGCATAAAAGGCTGTTAAAAATTAACAAGAAATTATGTAATTGATGCAATTTCAGTACTATAAATTTGAAGTTGGTCAGAAAAAATACTCTTAAATTTTCTGTCTTTTTATTGGAACTAAATACAGATATAAAAATATTTGCAAGTATCATTTGAAACCAACTGAAATATGGAACAACATAAATTCAGGTTTAGTGATCTCATATTAAAGTATCTGTTTATGTTTGTGGTACAAAGAATAAAATTAAAATTCCGGTGCTGTTCATATTTTTTGGAAAGAACTCTTTTAGAATTATAAAAACATGAAAAAGTGATAAGAACCTAGGATACCTCTGTAAGGGAGACCAGACACTGAGTCCTGACAAAATGGGTTGAAAGTCATTCTGATCTTTTGGCTATAAACAATCCCCAGTGAATAGGATTTGACATCAATTTTTGTCGGTGACTTGGTTTATATAACAAAACCATTACAGGCTAGACAGAAATGGCATGCTCCACTCAGGGAAAGCTTAGGGGGAAAAAAAGTACTATAGGCATTGCATAATTTCTCTTCAGATAAGTTCCATGAAGGATGGGCCTCAAATACAGTCTTGCAAAAACCCCAGGACTGAGAATCCCAGGATTGGCAGCACCCAGGCAGAGCTTGGACAAGGCATAATTGAGTATTGTCATCTAAGAGACCGTGGGAAATATCACCCTTTCTTTGACCATCATAGGAAAGATGTCATGATGAGCAAACTGGGACTGGTAAAACATTCATCTGTCAAAACAAACAATTTTTGCTAAAGTTCAAAGCATCACTGCATCTTCCAATATGGGAAAGATGCATACAGAATACTGTTCTGTGTTGTCCCTGAATACTGTTAATTGTATTTTCTTTTACTCTATATCCATAAGTAAACTAGAATGAATCTTCATTTAATATTCTGTATATATTGATATATGTTCCTGAGGCCCTATTTTCTTCCAGTATATTTCAGTTACCTAAAAGCTGTTCTACTGAAAAAAACCAAACCAAACCTCAAACTACAAACAAACAAACAAAAGCAAGCAAATAGGACCCCCCAGAAAACTGCTATGAGAACAAAAATAGCAAAAAAAAAGATAGTCATTCGTAGTATTTGAGAGTTTTTACTTTTATCTGGAGTTTTTTTATCTCCAAAGATTAGGCTTAAATAATATTTTTCGAGTATTTATAGAATATTTTCTGCTTAAGCAGTCAAACTACTTTGAAAAGTTTTAAATCAGGATTTCCTTGTGAAGATGTGAATGTGAAAATGTATTAAGTCACATAAATGTTCTGAGGTCACACATAAAGCTAGTCAAAGACTTAGGAATTAACCAAGCATTTTGTTCATAGTTTAAGACCCCTTGCCAACCAGAAGTTGATTTTAAATTCAGTAGATATAGGATTTCCCCCAAATTTTGTGAAAGAAAATATTTTCTCTATAGATGGGAAAATATTTTCAATGCAATTTATGATTTTCTGGAAATTTCTTCTTTTTTATGAGACATGAAGATTTTTGCAGCATCATAAGAATTCTTGGATGCTATAAGGTTAAAGCAGTTTGCATATCACTACTAGTAATTTAAAAGAATCTAAATATTAGAAAAGGCTTTCTATGGTTTATGGGCTGACAGATTTAGGTTTTATTTTTGTTAGTGCAGTTAGTGGCAGCAGAGGTATTAATAACCAGACATTTGAAGAGTAACAGTAATTTCAAAGTTCCAGTAAGATTTAAAGATCTATTTTGTTGTTTGCTATCAAAGCACAGAAAACTTTTTACCCAAAAAAACTAATTTCTAATAAGGTATATAAGAAAATGAGAGTAGTGTCTTAGAATATGACATCCAAACAAATGAACATAGAGATGAATTGTGTATCAAATTTCCTCCAGGGCTCAAACCTATGAGCATGGAAACTTGCTAATGCAACCTGAATGATTAGGTTGTGTAACTCCCTAAGTTATTTCAAAATTTATTTTCTGTGAGGAAATGCTATTTATATATGAAACAAGTTGGATGGGAAAATCCTTATGAAGAAAGGTGGAAGCTTATTGACAAAATGAAACTTATATTTAATTATCTTATTCTTCATCCATTCTAAAATCTAAAAAACTGCAAACATAAACATTTATTTATTGCATCAAAAGTTTTAAATCAATTTTGTCAAGGAAGGTAAACTTAAATTCCAATTTCACTCTACAGAAATGTCTATGTGATGTAGGAAAAAAAGGAAACAGAAAATAGTACAAAATGCATTATGTCTCAGTCATCTAACATTGCTTAATGGTACTATTAGTAGTTTTATAAATTCTTTTCCTATAAGATTTATGGATTGGTTACTAGTAATTTCAGATTATATTAGGCATTTATTTCTGCAGTCTTCATTTACAGTGGGCTGTTGTCATTCACACTTCAAGATATAATTGTCTCAAAAAATACATTTCTGTATTAATTGAGAGGTAACTGAATATTTTGTAAGATTGTAAAAATCATTGTTAGTTTCTGTTGATTATAATAATAATAGGTCTTGATAAATAAGGTGAGGAAATTTAAAAAATTACCTCCATCAAGACTGTCTTGATGCACATGTAATTGGTCAGATGCTTCTAACATTCTTCCTCAGCAATGTGATGTTATTTGCACAAAGACATTCTTCTAGCCTTAGACATTATCTCTCTGACAATTAGTAGCTGATAAATTAGGTGCTGATGGGGAGCCAACAGAGTGCAGTCAACTGTGAGTGTGAAGATAGCACTATTTGCATTCCTTATTATTCATAAAGAATTACAGGACGCCCACACATCTGACATGATTAGAACACATGAGCAGTAGATTAAAATCATTCTGTATTAAATATAGAAAATGAAGTAGAAATGAAAATACATTTTGGCCATTATAAGAAAGTGATGTTTGTTCAGTACTTCCTAACTGATCTCTGTATTTCTGTCAGCTGTCTTTTCAAGCAACAGAAAGCTTTACCTTTTGTGGAAATTCTTTCCTTTAGATTTCAGTACAACTTATTGCCTAGGAATTACATTAGAGGCTGTACTGTAAATCCTAAGTCACACTGGAACTGAAAACTCAGAGGTGATATTTCTTCCTGGCTTCTTTCTTGGCTTTTTTGTTTTTGTTTTTTTAAATTGTGGTATTAATTATTTTCATGTGAATTTTTAATAGGGAAGTTTATTATTGAAGTTTTAAAAGTCTTAAAAGGTGGCTGAATCCCTATATTCTTCTAAGTAAATGTAACATACCTGTCCTTAAATAACTACAGACAGCAATATGCAATGTTGCAAAAAAATGGAGAAGAGAAACCGAATATGCCTGGAAAGAGACTCTGGAAGTTGGTGTGAAAACTCACAGGAGGCAAACAAGAATGTATTTTGGATCAGCCCTGTGCTCCTGTAATCATATTATATACCCAGACGTGTGTTACTGCTTTCATTTAACTTGCAATTTTCACAAGTCTTGAGTTCCTGTGAGAGCTTTCAGGTCAGAAGAAGTTCATTGGCATTTTGTGACAGAAGTCTGATTGACACAAAGATATATACTATCTTTTTAATCAAAGCATCCAGTCTCTACAATCAGATGCTTAAATTCCACTAGACACTTACTCTGATACTTACATTGGTATACCATAAATCAGTAATAATTACACTAAAATTCCACTGACTCAAGCATGTTTTCACAAATAGACACAATCAATCATCTGTTCACTGCCTGCAATCCTGGTCAGCTGTGGTCCAGGTGCCAAGGAGCTGTATCAGAGTGCTGAGCATGAGGTTATATACCTACCTCAAAATCACACATCTTCTGGATCAGGAGGCTATAGAAACTGTAATTTTGTTTGATTTCACAATATCTGTCATACTGCTTGAGCAAAAATTTTAAAACTCTCTCCAGGAAAGATCAAGAGCAACAGAGGGGATTGCAAATTATATCACAATAGTTGAGGGTTAGGCTTACTTAGCTTGTGAGAGACTTAATGAACCTTTATTACGTAGTTGGCATGACAGCAGAAGAAATTTCCAGATGACAGATGTAAAGAATAGAAAAATATATATTTGAATTATCTATATACCTCACTGGACCTAAAGATGTTGAAATTGCTCCTGCTGAGGAACAAGGTACCATTTCAGGGAGTTTTCCTAGTAATTCTGTTTGAAATTGACAATGATGTTTAAGGGATCAAAGACTATGTAGAAAATAAAATGTAGAGTATTCAGTATCATCTTACCAGTTTAAATTTCCCATGCCAAATTTTAATCACCTCATTTTAGAAAAATTGAAAGAATTTTGAAGAGCAAAATAAATAGGAGCAGAAGACTTTGAAAGTAATGAAGAGAGCTTGAGAAGTCTGACACTAACTTATGCAAGATATAATAGTAAGATGTAATAAATTGGAAGTACTGACAGTGTAACCATAATGTATCTTTTATCATCATACCAAACAGAGGGAGTACTTTTAATTGAAATTAAAATTGAAGATAGTCAATAATATTTAATGATAAAATGATTAATTATTTTCTATTATTTTTCCTTTGTATTATGTTAAATTTGTCTTTGAATAAATCGAGTTTCAGAGTTGAAAGTATTAAAAAAAAAACAAGACATACATTGACTGAAGTATATCCATAGTTAGATCAGATAAAGCATGTCCTTTTGAGAAAGGATACAAACTCAGAGATTTCTGAGTATAGGACAAAATAGAAACTAATGGCATTTTTTTTGCCTATGGGCTGATTGTTTCATAATTGTCAACTGCAGAGTTCCCTTCACCTTCATTTGAAGCATGAGGTGATGGCCTCTGTCAAAGATGGGATAGTGGATTAGATGGATAATTGGTCTGATTCCTCATGACAGCTCAAATGATTCTATGTAAAGTCAAAGTAAAGGAGAAGAAAATCAAGCTCATACTTTTGTCTGAAAATGAAAACAACTGTCTAGTGTGCTGGGTGGGGTTTTGTGGGGAGGCTAATACTTGCAAGCATTTCTGCTACACCTAAGTAACACTGAAGTGAGAATTTCTGGAGATTGTTCCAAAATGCAATTCCTTGTAGAAATAGGTTGTGCTAATTTAAGTTCTGGAAAAGGTTTAAAGCTGTATGAGCATGTCCTTCTGCCTGTAGTAATACACTGTGCTATGCTGTAATCCTCGTTCACCCAGGCAAAGTGCACTAGTAGGTGTGGTACTGTTCCTTCTGGCATCTGAGCCAGCTTGCCTTTGACCACTGAAATATGTGTGTGGGATTGTGCAACATATTGTCCTGTATTCTGCTGCATGTACTTATCCTTGTGGAACAAACATCACAAGCCACTTAGACTGGTTATAGACGTTTTAAGCCTTTTGGGTCCATTAGATTGACAAGATAAAAATAGATGTAGCTACCTTTCAACATCTACATGATTACTAGATCTGTATAATGAGGTCATCTCTTCATTAGAGAAATAGCAGGAGCAGTTCTTTTTATGCTGAAGGGTGCTTGAATGAAAGAAGAGTCCTTTCCTTCCTTCTTGGCTTGCTTTTGGCTTTCAAGGAGAGTATGCACAAACAACCCTGAGTTATATTTAATGAATGCAGCAACAAACTTTTCCTCCATGCAATCTCTGTTGCTTACCAAGTACATCAGGACACAGAGAACATTTTGTTTTTCTTCCATGTTCTGCTGCTTTTTTTTGTGCCTGTTTTTCTGTTTTTGCACTGTTTTGGGCAGCTGTGATCACTGGAAGGACAAAATGATGATCATAAGATGAAGAGAAGCTTAGAAACAGAGAAGGAGACAGCGTTTATGCGAGGAAACAGAATGTATGGTAAAAAAAGAAAATTATATTACTCATTCTTGAAACAATGTATCTCTTATTTTCAGTAATTGCTAATATTGTTTTTTAATAGAGGTCGATTATCTGCTTTTGACCACTTCTAAAAATTCCAGTATGATTTGGTTGGTAAAAGACTGCTGTGGAAAAATAACAGAAAAACAACATTTTATGGAAAGACTGCTTGTCAAGCAGCAAAAGGAGTAAGACTGTAGGTCAAATGGTCTTGACCACCATGAATTTACAGCAGTAGCTTTTAGAGCAGCACTTATCTCCTAATTGCTAATGCCAGACATGTAGTGAGATGTTGAGCAAGTCATGAATTTCTTCTGTGCATTTCTTTATATAGCTGTGTGATGGGGGCCTTACAACCCTGTGCTCCATCGGGCACCTGGGGCATCTTTAAACCACATCCAAGGTATACAGGTCTTCCAGGCTGTCAAACAGGGTCCACTGAATCAGCTCTTTGGTCAGCTGAACAGCAACACTCCTACTGGGGGACCAGTGAAATCAGAAACACATTAGATGGATTTTCTTGTACTCAGTGAAGTCTGAGAACAGTGCATGGCATGAGGAGTGATGGAGTAAATTTTATGCATTGAGTTTTCCATCTTCTTTATGTAAAATCTGCTGGTGTTTGTTTTTCCAACACTTTGGTTAGTTGTTTGTTATGTCATATCTTTAGCTAGCTAATGTACATGCAAAAGTTAAAATGGTAAAGAGTCCTCTATGCAAGAAGATGGCAGTGTTTTGATTTGCCTCGCTCAAAATGTAGCTTCTCTGGAATTATTTTCCAATACCCAAAATACAAGCAGTTCCAACAAGAAATGTAAGTACAAGATATACCAATAGCTCCTTACAGAAAGGTGTCTTGGATTCATTTAATACACTCATTTATCAGTGCTCTTATTTTAGTGTTTTCTTTATAGTGCTAGTGATTGAAACAAATCCTCCTGTTGATTTACCCGTGTTCTTCCATGCAGAGCGTGGGTTTTTCTGGGAAACTTTGACCAGGAATTGCTGTGATAGGGAAGGTTGCTTAGCTCTTGCAGTTGGAAGTGACAATTCAAATGTCAAGCACTGAGTGAAAAACTGATTTCCACAGTTTCATAATTAAGTCCTTTCTTACGCAGCCTTGCTCATTTTGTGGTCCCAGGTGTGAGAAGCAGCTGGTTTGGCTGAGCTTGCGTGGGTGACCAGCTGTGCCTGGCACGTATTCACACAGGGGGAAATTGCAATGAAAAGGTGCATTGCTAAGAGAAACATGCAGTGTCCACAGGTTGGTATCACCCCCTGCCCCACAGAGCAAGCAGATGAGCCTCTGCTTTTCAGACAAATGAATATATCGAATGTAACAGTTCCACAGACTCCTCTGAATGTCCTAGTGCAGGGGTGGTGCAAACAGCAGATTAGACCAGCTGGGGAACCAAAATGACATTTCATGCACAGACTGAATTAGATACCTACTTTACATATAGGTGTATACGTACATTTGTGTCTGAGCCACACAGCTTGATGGCCATAGGTGAACATAGGTAAGTGTTAAAAATCTGGTATTTGCAGTTAGAAGTTGTTCAACATGGACCTTGGTGCTGCCCCAGGATTCACTGAGATAATAAAGTCTTCATGTGACAAGATTTAGATTTATCCTAAATGAATGAGCTGTATTTCATCTTGCATATGTTAATATGATTAGAAAAAAAAAATTGTTTATGTAAATGTAGCTAAATGCCCATTTTTCAAATGATGATAACATGTTTTCCTTTCATTTTTAGGAAAAGATACAATTATGATAAATGACAGATTCTGTATTTTTCATTATCCTTGGTTACAAATTCTGGTATTAAAGTACTAAAATTGACTGATGTACATTGCACAAATATGCTTTAAGTATCTATTATAATATATATAGTATATGTAACATATATATATATATATATTTATTTATTTATTTATTTATTTATTTATTTATTTATTTATATATGCTTTAAACTGTGGACCTAAACATGAAGTAAACAGTTTCATGTGGCAGACAGTAATGGGTAATCCTCAACAAGCACAGGCTTGCCAGTAATGCAATCTTTAGGCTATACAGTTTTGTGGTCTTGCTTTATTAGACAGTCTCTAAAAGAAAAAAATTCCTTCTCAGTTACTAAATGCCCCAGTCAGACAACAAATGCATTGGCTGGATAAGGAGGCTGGAGAATATATTTCTATCCAGTATATCTCCCCATAATCTGAGTTTCGACACTTACCAACAGTCGGTGCAAACAAAGCATTCAAATATCATTTTTCAATCACTTTTAACAAGAAACAGCTTAAAAAATATTGTTTGGGGGTTTTTGTTTGTGATCTTGTTTCACAAGTATACAGTCTTTTCAACAGTGTTCTAATTTTAGAAAGGTAAGAGATGTAATTTGAATGTTGAAGAAAAGTCATAATAGAGAATAATGGAGTAAAGGTTGTTTTGTGATAGGTAGACAAATAAACCTAAGCTGCGTAAGCAGAAAATGGGAAAAAATGAGGTTGGAAATAGTAAATTTCTGTACTGGAAAGTACTGGACATTGATGGATCATGAGTTTACAGAGAGAGATGGAGGAGAAGAGATGATTCTGAAGGAGGTCAAATGCATCCATCGAGACATGGAAAAAGAAACAACGCAGAAGGATGACAAGGTAGAGCAAGTGGTAAATGGACGAGTTGATCCACGACTGAAACTCAGTCTGGGAGGTGTGCTAAGGAGCTGAAGGGGATGCCATTGCAGCTGTATCAACTACCCAGTATGAAAAAGAAGAGGCTTGAGTAGAGGAGGAGTCCAGTCAGAATTATTTTTCTTTTTATTTTCAACCGTCAATGTAAGCTTTGAAATATTACATGTATACTATCTATAGGCTCTGAATTTTGGCCATGTCCACAGTGCAATAAGTATGGTTTTATTCATAAGTCTTTTTCTTTATTTCAATACTCACTTGAATGGATTTAGATTTATATGTCGAGATACACGTTTAAGGAGATTGAAGCCAGTAAGATCAGTTGGTAAACTGCAGTTTTTTCTTCTTATATTAAGTGTGAAAACATTGAATGCTATAGATGTCATTATCACACTGTCAAGGTTGAGGCAGCTTTGTGGAACTGTAGGCTCAGGAGCTAATCTCTTCGAGCACATAAAGAAATTAGATTAATAAATCTGATCATGAAAGAAAGTTTTTTACGTGGATGGATGGGATTTATTCATTACAAGCAGCCTCGTTTGGCTTCTGATTTTAAAGGAAATGTCCTTGTCTGAAACAGAAAGAAAATCATGTTAAAAAGTTTTGTCTACAAGTGTCATTTGACTGTAGGAAAAGATAAACTGAGTCGAAAGACTCTCTTCTCTTGGGACTCTACTTCAGGGACTCCTCAGAGACCTTGGAGACAGCTGCAAAGGTGAACTTGCTTTTTTTCAGAGTATACATAGTCATTTCCACTCTCCTTCAGTGCTGTCTCATATTTTCTATATTCCTGGATTATGGAGTGTGGATACAATTTAAAAATTTAATTTTCAATATATAATTAGCATACCAGTATAAGTGGCCTGATGCTTTTCCCTCAGAAAGAGACAGAAAGGAGCACTTAATATTTCTTTACAAGTTCTAGAGTTAATATCCTAAATATTGCCCTGGGAAATATCTTCCTGAAACCCACCACTCTGAGACTGCTTATGTCCCATGACCTCTTGTGCCACTGCTGTGACTGACCTCCACAAAGTCTCATCATGCATTTGTATGAGCTTAAACTACCTTTAATTTTGCTAAAAAGAAAGAGATTCAGTGGGAGAAGTTACTAAAGCAAACATTTTAAAATACACAGCAGTTTATCCTGCAATGAAAGCCAGTGCCTGACAAATAAAATTACAGCAGCTATAAAAGAAAAGTGTCCCGGTCTACAAAGTTAATGATATCTTTGGTAATTAAGTTACAAAACTAATGTAAACACTGCAATTCCTTAGTTATAGCAGAGCTTGTAATGTGTTTTTGTCTGTTCTATTTTCTTTCTGAGTGAATATATAATAGGTTTATTGTTTAAGTTGAGAATAAACAGAATTACAATACTAAGCCCTTAATTATTTTACCATTTGGAGTACAATTAAATATCTCTAAAAACTGGTTGGTAGTTTTGTTAGCACTCCCAAGTTTTAAATGAAAACTGAATGATATTTTAAATCTAATTTACTTAAACAGCCAAATCAAATCTTGCTGTGAGCACTTATCAAAGTTAATCTCCACTTGTGCTTTTTATAAATTGGGAAAACCAGCTGTTTTCAACCTCTTCTTTAAGCCTGGGTTGCTTTTAGTGGTGGTGAACAGACATCTGGTGGAATAGGTATTATCTTGAAATAGAGTAATTTTTATTTAAAGGCATGCTTGCTTATATATATTTTAAAAAAAAAACAAAAAGGTGTAAAAACCTACTAAAACTTTGAAAGAACAGAGGACATGGCAGTAATCTTGTATTTAGATTGTCTTTCCTGCAAGCAGGTATGCAGACTTTTTAGCTGGATATTTGAATGATCAGTAGGCACTTTCATTTAATGGACTCTCCTGATTAAACAGTGAAACCATCTTTTTTCATCCAGTTTCTATTTATTCTCCATTTTCCCTCGAGATTCATAGAAGGAAGAGAAAATGTTCTGAAATATGTTCATGGGCATGTATTTGTGATTAGGTGTATTTTTGTTATAATAGCCCATTTTGATGTTACTTGATTATAGGAGAGATATACATCAGCATCTAGCTTTAATTTGATTTTATCCTGTCCCCATTTCCTATATGGTTCTATTTCAAACTTTATTTCAAACTGTGTATGCAGCAAAGTTGTCTGGCTACAAAATCCATGGAGCCAAATAGGTATGTGCTACCAGATAATTTACCTTCTACACCATTTTGAACTCGTGTTACTTTGTTATCATTTACACCCCACAAGCCAACATGAAAGTCACCCATATTTTCATGAACATGAGTTGAAAAACAGTATTTGTCTGATGATTGAGGGAGCTATATAAATACTTATAAATACTATATAAATACTGCATTTTATTTTTAAAGAGCATTGCATTGAATAACCTCTGAAAGATGAGAGGCTGTATTTTTTATCTGTATAATGCTAACCAATTTCTTAGCTGATAGTTGAATTTATTTCAGTTTGTTTGAATACAGAAAAAAAAAGCCAATATGACAATAATATTTATTCAGACCACATTGACTGTTTGGAGTTAATATGACTCTACCCAGGATAATAGAAATATTTCAATATACCAATATGCTAAGAGTTTGACCCTACTCCATGTGAATTTCAACATTTCAATAGTTTTCTGTGTTTAAGTACAGTGATCTTAGACAGTTTAGTTCCATGCCAAAGCTATGTATGATGAAAGGGGAAAAAGTGAAAATTTAAATCAAAATGCAAAAGCAAAATAAATTAATACAAAACTTATATAAAACTCTCAGACTGAAAATATTGGTTAGAGTTGCTATTTTAGACATGAACATATAGAAGATTGATTAGAATAATTCCATTTCTGAATTTTGAGTGGACAAATGTGGATAATGGCTATTTTTCCAATTTTATCAAAGCAATCCATAGTAGTAAGAGCAGAATATCTTCTCAGTGTAAATGGCTCTGACAGCCACAAACAGACACCCTAATGTGGTACCCACGATTGTAGTCAACAACTACTGCAATGTCCTCTACAACACCTCTTTTTATTTTCTATTATTTCACAGCTTAAGGCACCACCAGGCAAGTTGTTTCCTTCTCAGCAGGAGCTGCTGCAGCCTGTTGTGCCAGTGCTGTGAAGCGTGGTGAGGCTCAGGGTCACTGTGAAATTGAGAGATGGGCAGAGAGGGAAAAAAAGTAGGTAGTCAGGAGGACAGAAGGGAAAATGGAACAAAATCTCATTTGTGTTGGATAAGGTTGTGTTGGTGCCCTGGTACCAATCAGAAATCCCTGGATGTGCTTGGCTAGATGTCCAAGTGATCAGGACTCACTAAAAAGGGATAGAGTTTCTAGACCACAACAGAGGTTACTGATCTTTACAAAGGATTACTCCAGGAATTCTTACATATTTCTTTTTAAATTAAAAATAAGGGGGGTAGGTGAAAAAAGAAGAGAGAACAAGAGAGAGAGAGAGACTAGAATTTATTTTATTTATTCTAATTGTTGGTGAAGTTGCTAACAAACCATGCATTTCATTGTCCTTTGAGTCTGTTTAGTTAGAGGTCTGTTGCCTTCTTGTACCCTTGCTATCAGAATTCCACCTTACCCATTAACCTATCACTATCAACTTGCTTCAGCTGAGATGGTAATTGAGATAGATCTGTAGGACTCAGTACAACGATAAGACACAGACACAGTGGATTCTGAGAAGCATTCTCATATAGCTTGGCTACTGTCCATCACTTTCACATCAGTTTCTCACTCACAATTCTACTTAGGGGATTTTTGTGGCCAGATATTACCTGTTATGCCTGTTTGAAAAAGGCACAGAACGATACCCCATGGATCACCAGTGATTGGTTTTAGTGCTTGACCTGAAAAGCACTGAGAAAGGAATTGTTTTTCTGAGACCTGCTGATGGAAGATTTGCTGTTATTTTAACTGAGCAGAGGAATAGGCTGCATGGTTACCATGCTGTGTAGCTCAGAGACAGCTTTAGTACCTGGAAATGTTCAGGGAAGCTGAGTGAGGGGACTTCTGATGTTCTCCGTACCCATACACTGCTATGAAGCCTCTTTAGAGATACTCCCAGAGTGCTCCTGACAGAGGATTTAGACATTGCTTATATCAGCCATTTCTAAATTCATTTGAACTTGACATCACCTTTCTTCAGTTTATATGGCAAAGCACAATAATTATTTCATTGTAATAGGTCACATCAGAAATTTTTCACTTAAACAGCTTTTATTGTTGGAACAGTCTTTATTTTTCTTTTTTTTTTTCTACTTTGCCTGTGAAAAAACATGGAAAATATTTTCCCCAGTACGTTAAATATATATATATTTAAGCCATGTGTTTATATTTCTTTGACTTCCAGTGAATTTCTTCTTTTGTTATTGATTAAGTTGATGTAACTGCTACAGACAGAGTCAATAATGTCATTGTTTGTAGGAGTTTCACAGAAGGCCACTTCTACAGCTGTGGTCTTTTTTTTTTGCTTTTGCATGTCCATTTCCATTGGTACCCCCTCACACCTGCCCGAAGCTCCACACTTTTCTCTTACAACCTTTACATGGAGAATACCTAAAGAAAGGTAAAAAGTCTTATTTTAGATATATTTATTGTATGTTCATTGTTTTATGATCACGGAATCGTCTCTGGAGATCATCCAGTCCAATCCCTTGCCAAGGTAGGGTCACCCAGAGCATGTGACACAGGAATTCATCCAAGTGGGTTTGGAAAGTCTCCAAAGAGGGAGACTCTGTTGGCAGCCTGTTTCAGTGCTCTGCCATCCTCAGTGTAAAGAGGTCCTTCCTCATGTTGAGGTGAAATTTCTTGTGTTTAAGTTTACAGCCATTGTTCCTTGCCCCATAGCTGGGCACCACTGAAAAGAGTCTGGCACAATCCCTTGTCACTTTGAGATATTTACATCCATGAATATCTTCTCCAGACAAAACAGGCCCAGCTCCAGCTCCCGCACTATCTCCTCATAAGAGAGATGTTCCAGATTCCTAATTGACCTTGTGGCCCTCCACTGGACCTGCTCCAGCATCTCCTTGTCCTTCTTGAACTGTGGAGACCAGAACTGAGCACAATACTTCAAATACACAAATACTACAAATAAACAAATACTTCAAAGTGGCCTCACTAGGACAGAGTAGAACGCCAGGATCACCACCCTCAACTTGCTGACCACAGTTTTCCCTCCTCCTTGGGGTTTTTCCATCCCAGGTGCCAGACCTCTCACCTGCCCTTGTTGAACCTCATTATTCTCTCCGACCAAGTCTCCAATTCTGGCATCTCCAACCAACCTGTCCAGGTCTGGCAAAATGGCAGCACAGCCTTCAGGTGTATCAGAGACTCACCCCAGTTTCATATCACCAACAAACTTCCTCAGAGTGCCTTCTGTCCCTTCATCGAGGTCATTGATGTTGAACAAATTGAATAAGATTGAAAACAAGCTGAGTAAGACCGAAACACATTGAATGAGACTGGAAAATGATCAGTTATAGCTTTAGGTTGGATGGCTCAAAGTTTCTGCCAGCATAGAAGAGATTTTACTTTGTAGCATTATTTGTACAGAAGGCAAGGATCACAGATCCTCTCTGCCTACATTTATCTGTGTCTTTGTGCTCCCTTCAAAAACTTTTGAACTTGGTGCATTTTAACTGAATGTGACAGAAGTAGAGGGGTCTAATTAATTAAATAATTAGATTTTCACAGATTTTTAAATGTTTCAGTTGGACATCAAGGTCAATCAGTCACAAGACACTTCTATAACAAATTATGTTTTATTAGTTCCAGTGACGTCAGACCTTACTGATGTCTGTCATTAATCACTCAATTGCTTTGGTGCCAGAGGATGTGTAAACACACATGATAGATGTAGATGGCTGTGCAATCCATTACTTTTGAACAGTGTAGATTTTCAAATATATAAAAGCAATTATGGTGGCATTTGAGCATCCAGCAAAATGTCAAACACCTAACAGGGTTTCATGTATGGAAACCTTGGGTGTTAAGTAACTAAGCATTTTTAAAAGTCTCCACGTATCTTTGCAAGCATATGAGAGAACATCTGCTGCACTTTTTAAGTACGAGCAACAAAGGTTCCTTTTCAGTCCACTGACATGCTTGTTTTTAGGAAACATGCTCTGAGTTCCAAATTCCTCTCTGGTTCCCTAAATTATGCATATGGACAAGGAAATTTAAGCAAAACTAACCAACCAAGCAAAAAAAAAAAATAAAAAAGGAAAAAGAATGTTTAAAAAAGAGCTTCAGATTTTTCAGTCAATTATCTGCAGACATCTTTCTTTTCTGAGGTGCATTAAAAATGTTCACAAGTAAGGTGCAATAATGTGCTAAGCATATGAATCTGAGATAGTTGCCAAGGATTTCCTAACAGTCGGCAGAAAGATTTAGGTGATGCTGGAGGCTAATTCCCCCTAAGATAAGTACTAAAGCTAAGTGGAAAACATTGCCCTGGGGTCATTCCTGTCTTTTTTTGTAAAGCAGACTAGATGATTAGGTTCTATTTGACATATATCATTTCTGTTGCTAAAATTAGCCAAAATTATAGCCCTATCTAGTTTCTAAATTGACATATCAATTTCTGTGAAATAAAAGTGTTCCTCAATGTGAAACAGGTAAGATCTACCCCTTAATATTCCTTGAAATTGTCTGTTCTATTTCATAAGATTCGTCAATATAGTTTTGTCATCATATTTAAAACTTAAAAAATTTGAGCCAGTATTCAAAAACAAGTATAAGTTCTGAATTATTACCTTTTCAGAGACTAAAGCAACTTCAAAATTTCCTTCATCTGTTTTAGAGCTCAGAGATTGGGCCTGGTCATGCAAGCACTTTTCCCATTGTTTCCCATCATTCCCATTGTTTGCAGTCTTGTTAATTGAGAACTATTTGCCTAGACCAGTCTAAAATCATATTCATGCCATCACAAATGCTCTGAAATATTTATCTTTGTAATTGATAGATAAACTGTGAATAATCAGCTCAACATTCTGGGTGAAAGTTGAGATGAAAGATTTTTTGCAAGTTATTAAGAAATACTCAAGATTGGAATTTATCTATGTTCTCTGTAAATATATTCTGAAATTCTGCTAGGAAGAATTCAGACCTAGAATCACTTAGATTGTTTGGGAGGAGTTTGTGTTGTTCTCCTAATCCTGGACAAAACAACATGCCCTCTTCTGGGAAGTGTGCAATTCATTTTCTCATAAAGTAATGAGATTACTTCTCATAAAGTAATCTCAGGCTTGAAAACATGGACAAATTTTATTTTTTAAAAAAATGTATTAAATTTCCCTTTAAAATCTCTCAGTACAAAAGATCCCAGTAGCAATGAGCCTGCAAGCAGCTTACATGCTGCTTCTAGATAAAGCTTTTATTCCAGGCTCTCTTTTTTCTCACCTTACACACGCAGGAACACAAGGGACTCACTCTTGGCATTTTCTGCCACTTGGTCTCCTAAAAACAGACAATAGTGTGTCATCCTAATTGAAAGCTCTTGATGTCCTATTAAACCAGTGACAATTCAGGCAAACAGAGCTTCCAAGCTCGGCAAAGGGTAAAGTCTTCTCTCCTGCTTCCTATTCATTGACCAGAAGTCTGTTGGAAGTGTGAGCTGAGGGATGCAGCTCACACAGAAACATGAATATCACTGATAGCCACCACCGTGCCAGGTGGCAGCAGATCTGGCAATGCCACACTAGCCACGCTAAGGGACAGAGCTCTAAACCTGTCAGATGTTCCTTCTCCCCTGGACCATAATCTCATGCTCATTATCAAGGCATTTTCAAGGACTAACACAACCAGTTTTCTTCCACAACTGATATTTCTGGATGACAGGACAGGAAGGGTCATCTTCAGATTCTGCTAAACAGAAGGTGGGTTGGCCTTGGTTTTAGAGGTCATTGCAGTATCTTCCAAAGCAGCAAAAATAGAAATGGGTCCCATATGTCATTAGAAATCTGCTTTTCTGGAAAAAATAAAGAAAAAAAATTGTAATTTACACAATATTTTTTTTTTTTTTTACCATAATGTATAAAAACAGAAATAAACGCCTTCTCTTTGTGAAGTATAAATTTACTGTGACAGTATTTTTATATTGCTAATTCACATTGGCTGAATTTAGTGAGGAAAACATTATTCATTTTGGAGGATTGTTTTGTCTTTTATAAAAACTGTTCCAAGACCTGAAGAGATGTTGCAGGTATGAGAAAGAGAACTGAATTCTATTCCCTTTTTGTGCAACAACTAGAACATAAACCAGTATCCCTTGGTCAGTCCAGGAAAGGATTGCACAAACATGGAGGGGAAAGTGTGGATGCAGGCACTTTATACTGGAGTCAGTGGAAATCCTGAACACATTTGCTGTGGAAACCATGGAGAATCACAGCTGGTACCCAGAGCAATGCCCCAGACAGAGCAGGGGTGCACTGCCTCCTGCAGAGTTCCATCTCTCCTGCTGGCACTGATTATCAGTCCCCAGCAATTTGATTTCTCTGAACAGTGTACATCACATTTTAAAAGGTGCTTAAAGAGGAGTATCAATGGTATCTAGAAATACAGCAAGGAAAGGGTTGAAGACAGTTAAGTTGCAAACATCAGTGCATACTCAGTCTACCAACTGTGCTTTCAGAAATGTCTTTTTTTCTTCCCTTATATGATGTAGTATTGTTGGGAAATCAAATGCAAATAAACATTACTTTGGAAAAGATGGAGAAGGAGGACATTACCACATTAATTTAAATAAAATTAAGTGAGCACAACTGACGTTTTTTTCCTTCACTGCTCGATGTGGTATAATAAATCATCCTTGATGTTTCCCCATTTTATTATCATTATCTGTGAACAAGCTAGAAATAAGTTGATTCTATATCAACTATGACATTCATCTGAAAAACAAGACTAAAAATTCTGTCTCCAGAGGAAAAAATTAAAACCATTAGGGAAATATAGAACAGAATGCCTAATCAAATGATTATATTGAATGAAGGAAAACCATGATTTGGCAATGAGGCATTTTGCTTTGTAGTCAGAATTAACTTGGTAATTATAATGAGTTATGAATTTTGCAATTTTTATTTTTTAGAAATGTGTAACTGTCCAAAAGAGTGGATTTCAAAACAACAGTGTTTCAACATCAAGGAAAAAAGTGTACTAAAGTACTAAATAGAATTAAAGTTTATATACACACAAAACATAACTGTAACTCTGCAAGTAACCTTAGTTTGCACCAAAACAAGTATTTACTGGTGAAAGCAGGGACACATGATTTGGGAGGAATATGGAAACGCTTTTCAAACATGCAGGAACAGAGTTAGAAATGTCAAAGCCCTTTTGGATTGGAATCCAGTAGGGGACAGAATGGGCAATAAGAAGGCTTCTGCAGGTTCATCTGTAGGAAAAAATAAAAAAGGATAAGTGTGTTCCTGCTGCTGAACTGTGCAGAGCACCTGGTGATGAAGCATGTAGAAAAGGTGCCCAGTGCCTTCTTTGCTTTGATCTTTACTGGTAAGACTGGCTTTCAGCAATTCCAGGTCCCTGAAGCCAGTAGGAAAAGTGGAGAAAAGATTACCCTTAGGGAAGAAGGGCCAGAGGGACCATAAGGGAACACTCAAACAGGTAAGGCAGGACAGGACATACAGAAGTCTGAGTGCATCCTTGAAGGTTTTTACCCATTAGTACTGAGGGAGATGGTCAGTCACCACAAGGCCACTGCTGGTTGTATTTGAAAGGTCACAAGAAAGCAAATATTATTCCTATGTAAGAAGAGAAGGGAGAAGGATCCAGGGAACTGCAGGCTTGCCTGCCTCACCTTGGTCCTTGAAGGGGTTGGAGAGAAAAATCATTACTAAATGCACTAAAGGACAAGAAAGTGATTGGAGATAATCATCTTGAATTTATGAAGCAGAAATCAGGCCTGATCATGCCTTGTGCAGTAAAATAACTAGCTTGGTGCATGAGAGGAGAGCAGGAGATGTTCTTCATCTTGACTTTAGTAAGGCATTCAGCACTGTCTCCCATCCAATCCTCACAGACTAACTGGTAAAGTATGGATTAGAGAAATGGACTGTGAGGTAGATTGAAGACTTCTTGAACTGCTGGTGCAAAGAGTTGTGATAAGCCACCCAAAGTCCAGCATTTGAGGTAAATCTGCAATGTGCAGGGTAATAATGAAGCAACAAAAGCATCCTGCTTAGCAGGTGTCTGTGAAATTCAAAGCATACGTTATGGACAGGCTGATGCAATACAGAATAGACTTTTTGGGGTAGATGAAACAACTGCACTTAAGTTCAGAGTAGTCAGATCTTAAAGAGCTTCTACCCCTTTCTGCTGGCATGGGGATTGTGTGGCTTGTAAGCAACCTTGGGAACTGGTTGTGGGGCAGGATTTTCCTGTGAAAGAACCTTGGCCAGCTTTGGGACAGATCAGCATCTTGAACTAGCACAATGAATGGAGGAAGAGAGAGAGGATGAAGCCACAGCAAATTTGCTCTGCACTGACATAAACTGTTGTCCCCTTCTCAATATGAAACAATAAGAATAAATAAAAGAGCAAAATTTCAGGAACTAGACCAGTATGTGGGCACAGTTGCAAAGAAGATTTTTTTCCTACTGCAAATACATCCTAAATTATCTTTCATGTATTTATAGAGTGATTATCTTTCACTGTATAAATCACTTGACACTATACAATAATGTTGAAAGGAGTAACAGTTTAGGCAAAGGCACACTTCTCTCATGGAAACAGGACTGCTTTGAAATGTTCCCATTAGCTTGACTTTTCATATATCTGTTTTAAATTTTATTGAGCAGAGAAATATTCCCTTTGAAGAAGTGCATCTATATCTATATTTTGTTACAAATGAGGTTAGAAATATTTCATTATTGATTGTGTGATTAATTAGAATGGTATCTAGAAGGAAACCTATATTAATGTTCAAGTGAATTTGGTTTGTTTTTCTTTTGTTGGATAAAGTACTAACTATATCAAGGGAAATTGCTTTGGTATAGATCAGCTGACTTAAAAGGGTTAACTGCATTTCTGGAAGGGCAAACCTATTTATTTCCTTATCTGTCTTGGACCAGAGAAAAGCAACTGGCATGGAAAGTATTTTATAACTGTGGCTAAGCTGTTAATTAGAACACTTCTCAAAAACAATGGATTTTGTGAATAAAATGAAACAAATCTTTGATTGAAGAGAGCAATTCAGAGCAGTTAGGTATTACTTTTGCTTACAATTTCCTGCATACTATAATTTAGGACTTTCTGGATTTTAAACTAGGTATTTGTAAAATTTGTAGATGTGTATTAAATTACATCTTTTTAGAATTTGTGTCTTAGAAAAATACACAAATCTCCAAGTATAAGCATAAAACTGTATGAGCACAAAATCTTTTTGTTTTCTTCTTTTTCACTTAAATGTGCACATCCATAACACAAGGCAATGTTAAGGCAGTGATAGAAATAGGCTTAGCTATTGGTGATTTTTTCTGAATAATAGCATGTTTCCTGAAAAATGCAGCTCAGGGATTAAACTCCATGTGATCTTTGCTTTAAGCTCTTAGATGAATTACAGAGAGGGAAGGGAAATATCTCCTCTCTACTTCTTTGAAACTAATTATTACAGCTTTTTTATTTCAAAGTATAACATTTAGAAACTTATGTATAAAAATGAGGTATTTTTTGGGTTAAATACACTGGAGAAAAAATACTTTGTTTTTTAGGTGACCTTAGACTTGGTGGTGATGTTACATGAATGAAAAGGAACATACACCTCAATTAATTATCACAAAAAATAAGAACTATTCATGCTAGGAGAGAAACAGATGTCCAGAATTTACTTGACTTTGCCACTGTCATGTAGTACATTCTGCATGAAAGCTAAGATTGGAATGCAGTAGTTTCTACCTGAAATATTCTTCAGAATTTTAAATAGTGGGATATTGGCTTTAGGGATTCATTTGCATTCTGGAAACTGGTCTTTGTTGGGGCTAGATAAATGAAAACACTTGAATAAAGTGCAAGTCCCTTAAAAAATGGGACAAGTAATGTGGATAAAGTCATCATATTGTAATATATTATTATTATTATTATTACTGTAATGCTTTTTGTTTAAAAATATGTCAGAGTCTATAAACCTTAACCATTTATTTTTCTGGTAAAATTTGCTTAAAGGGGAGAATTCTACATTTGTTAACAAGGATATCAGAACAAAAATTAAATCTCAAATTTTTATTCTCAGTTATTGCTCTTAAATTAAAATCACATGATCAGTTATTGTCACACATGTGGATTGGAAATATGAAGAGATCATGAACTTTATAAACTTGGCTTGGAAGCTGAGGTGCACTTCCACTTTATGTCAAGCAGCTTTTCTCTGGCCAGATAGGAGCCAGTCTGGGGGAGCACTGTGAGGAACCGTGCAACTCTTTTGGGTTTTATTCATTATGTGATGGTATGAATTACCAGAGAAAAAACAAAAGAAAAAACCCAAAATAAACAAAGACACAAAAAGGCACTGAATGGTTGATTTTGCTTTTGTAAACCAAAACTGAGCATCCAAAGTGTCAGCTAAGGTCAGTGGAAAGCATTATTGCTCAGCCCCACAGAAAACAGCTGAAGAGACCATGATGAGGCAGCAGTGGGTGAGAGAGCCTCACTCATAGACCTCTTGGGTTTAAATAAAACAGCCAAATGTAAGCCCAAAACACCTCTTTCCTTCCTCTAATGAACCACAAATCCAAGGTGACCTATGGCACTTAAATATAAACACATAGCTTTTAAAGCACTTTATAAAAAAATACTGGAAATTTCATGTTAATTCCTAAAATAATTATTTTTTTTAAAAAGAAAAAAAAACTTTTTTTTTTTTTATTTGAAATATAGTAAAGGAGAACTTTCAAAATCAGTCCTTTAGTTATTTCACAAATACCTATGGTTTTCTATTGAATACACAATCATTTTAAACATTTTACACTTTCTAAATTTTCCACAGAATCAAACGAATTTTTTTATTTTTTCATATCACAAAATGGGGACTTACTGCAGATATAAACATAAATAAAGCACCTGCTCCTGATGAGTTTAACCAGTAAAACAAACTGCTTGTTACTGGTGGGCTACTTGCCATGATAACTACAAACTGACAAAAGAAATATAATTTCTTTAGTGAACAAGAAAAGTTTTACAAATATTGAGATTAAATTCATGCTGTATTGTCTGTGTACCACATGTATGCATCTAAGAATTCTCATCTCTTTTTTGATGTGGACACTGGAAATAATAATATCTCATATACAGGGTGAGAAAGAAAGCAAATACTGAATTTTATTCAGACTGAATAAAATAGCTGAAGAAAACAATGCAGAAAGACAATCATGGGGCATGAATTTTAATTTTATTATGAATATCACTTCATTTGAGTATCTGAGAAATAAGCTGCTTCTGGAGGTGCTTGGAGAGTAAGAAAATCAAGCATTATTTCTCATTGAAATAACACTATATTCTATGCTGCACTAGTTTTGAAGCACCAAACATCTCAGTGAATTGATTCTCTTAAAGAAAAAGTGCATGTCCCCAGTATACACACCTGTTTTTTCACCACTCTTGATGGCAGTATCATTAATAAAAGTAGATGCTGAGTTTTCCTTTGTGTATTCATCAAATTATGACTATAGGCTGTGGCAATCTGAAAGAAATGTCCTTTAAACAGAATTTTCTCAAAATCTGAAAACCACTTATCTGTGGGAACTGCCTCTGGAACCAGCATTATGCTGCATCCCAACTGGTGGATTTTTGCCATCAAATGACAATCAGGCTTTTATTTCCTGTATTCATACTGTCTTGTCAGCACAGTGATGGAATGTGAGAACATCTTGAGATGTACAACACCAGTGAAAGTGTGATTTAGGTACTCACAGTAGGTGACTGAAATGCAGTGTTAGTTTGGGGTTTTTTTTATTTTCCTTAACTTCAGCATTGTCTCAGACATAAGCTGCTACATTCAATTTTACATCATCTATTCCTCCTGATCTTAATGGATCCTGAAGGTGCTTGATTTTAAATGCTATCTCAAGTGCTTAAATAGTAATTTTTCACTTTTTGTTGCAGTGAGTAGGTAACAGAGCACTTCAAAGGTACGTTTCCTGTGGCATTTGCCTTCCTAGTTATGGAAAGAATTAGGAAATCCTATTCCCAAGTCATCTACTGCAAGTCTTCTAATGATAAATTTGGAAATGTATCACATTATGTTGTTTGACATATTGTTTGACAATCTTCCTTTGATTGAAAAAAAAACCAGGCATTTCTGTTTGTCCTTTAGTCTCTTGCCCTGTAATAAAAATTAAATGCACTCCTTTTCTTTCTTACCTTTTCTCAGGTTTGGAATGCTCACTTTTGCTGAATTGAGCTGATTTTTTTCCCTATAGCCAGTTTCTTCCTTCAAATCTAAATGTTTTGTTTCGCTCTTCAGAAAACTGATGTGTTTGCATGAAATTTTACACAGTAGTTTGTCAGCACTTGAAATAAGAAATACTGTACAACAAATTGTCCATACTGGAGTAATGCAGTTACAGTATAATTAATGCAGCTTTCAAGGCTCTCCTGCCTTCATTAGTGTGTAAGAATATTTTCCATTCATAATTCTCTCCATGACAACTCATAAAATGAACAGTTTGTGCTCATTTTGTGCTAGTACTCATTTTGTTTCTCAGTCATCCAAGACCATCTGCACACTCCTTACTCTAAAGATATATATTTCCATTTCAAATCAACTTGCAGTTTGCTGAATATAGCAACCCAAATACTGTGATTGAAGACCTCTTTAGATAAACTCAAATACTTTAATTTCTTCTTCTAAAATTCCTGTGAACTAGGTACTTCTTCCAATAGTGTGGTCTCTCTTGAGAGAGATATAGACATCTAATTTTGTGTTTAATTCAGAAGGCCCATAATGATTTGCTGTTTCCCATCTTAAGTTGAATAGGTTTTAAAGCACAGATCCTGTGTTTCAATTTGCACTATTTTATTTATTCTAAATAATCTTATCCCCAAATCCAGCAAAAGTAAAATGTAAAAGAAACTAATCATTTCAGTCATGAACACAAGGGGTGGGGGGAAATCTTGTAGCATTTGTATATTTCAATGCTCCATAACGTTGAGCTCAGGTTATAACTTAAATAATAAGCAGTTCATTTTTCCATGTTCAGGAACCAGGCACATTCTGTCACAAAGAACCAGCACACACCTTCACCATCCAGGCTTCATGCTGATCATTAAGAACCCCCTGCAAGGAGCCTGAGGTCAGGAAGTTTTGGCCATGTACATGTTCTTTCAAAACTAGAGATCTGTAAAACAACTGCCTTCTTTTTTTCTCCTTAGAAGCCGGGTAACACACAGAGATTGATGCTATTTAGGTTTGAGAAAAACTAACAATTCATCTCTCTTAGTATCTTAGTAACTCCTAGCATCCAGTGATGGGAATTACAGGAATAATGGGAACGATGATTACTCTTCTGCTGTAGTAATGTAGTCAGGAGTCAAAAAAACCAAAACACTTCCTTCTGCCTAATTGCAACAGTAACTCAACTTTCAACTTCTGCAACAGCTATATCCACTTAAATCAGCTTCAAAACTTGCATAAAAATGGGTTTGCTTTAATATTTTAGCATACACAGATCTTCAAAAAAAACCAAAATTAATGTTTATGGAAAATAGTCAGATGTATTAATTGAAATATATGAGTCACCTACACATCTATAAATCTCCCTCTGCAGCCTGATTCACAAGCTAACCACCACTGCTTTGACCTGTCAGATTTAAACTGTGGGAAATGAGGAAATATAAAATTAACCTTAGCTCTGCCCTTGCTAATCCATGGCCTATGATATATATTTTTCATTTTGTTTTTTGCAGATAATATAAAAGAATCATGAAAAAAGCACTTTGCTTACTTCACAGAAACACTCTTTTTTCCCTTTAACTCACTATATATTTTACCACTCTGCCCTGTCATGCACTGCTTTTGGAGATGGGTTGTCACATATATTCCCAGTGGCTTTTGCAGAGGTAAAATTGGAGTGAGTTAGACTGAGCTGTCATGTACTGTAATCCTTTATTTTATGCTTTTCATAAGGTTTAATTTTTCTGAAGTGATGCTTTGTAAGAGATACTAGGGACAGTCTTAAATATGTGTTAACAAAATTTTTTTGAGAACGTAATTTCTTATGTAGGAGGATATAGATTTATATCTGACTTCTGCCATACAGGAATATTGTCTTAAGATTGAAAGCCTAACTATAACATAGAATCCTCCTACAACAATAAAACAAGGAAAAAGCCAACCGAAAAATCCCCACAAAGTAACCCAAACTAAGGAAAAAAAAAAAAGAAAAAATAAGATAATAGAGATAATAGAGCTGAATTGGACTGTTTGGTAAGTCAAAGTCACCACACATGGAAATTTCTTACCATCTGAAGAGGCAAGGACTTTTAGAAAGTTGCTGAGGATGCAGTTGCTTCTTCAGCATGATGGAATCCATTAAAGGATGTATCTAACAATATTTTGAAGTTTTTATGGTAAATAGTGAAATACCTTTCTGAACTGTTTTGTCGTGATGGTAACGTAAATGTCATAATTAAATCTATCATTTGTCATAGGAAAAGGGATCCTATGGGAGAAAACAAGTCATGGTATGTGCCATTTGAATCATTGTGAACTATGGACTTTTAGATTTTGATGCATAACCTTGACTATCTTCCAGACAAATATCAGAAAAATGTCCTAAAAGGTTGTAGATTTTTACATGTGGGATGCTGAGTGTTGGAGTCTCAGCACAGTTATAAAGTTGTCCCATTCTTAGTTTTGCTTTTTCTAATTATGTGTAATTTACTATACAATGATGGAAAAAAGCACTATCTTTAAACCTCAAATCCTGCAGATTACATGTCTTTTTTTTTTCCAAAGAACTGTTGATGCAGATGTTATGCTCATAAAAATTCACATGCATATGTCTCCTGCAATGATCCCCTGTACCTTATGAGCAGAATTAAGCCCTGCAGCACAGTTAAATGCCATTCTGCTTTCATAAACAGGTAAACTGAGGCATTGCAGTCATGACTTGCTTAAAATGACACCATTTTAATGATAAAATTATTGGTGCGAGCCAGGAACTCTGACTAGCAATTATTTGATCCGAACTGCAAGAGCATACAGCATCCATTAAGCCAGACCAACTTCAGCCATACTTCTTTATAACTTCGTACTACAAATGTTTCACTTGCATTAAGCTATAATGGTTGTTGACATTTATATTTCATCTCTTCCAAGTACCTCTTTCAGAAGGTTCAGCCTTCTAAAGCCACATCATAAATCCCTTTTTAGACACTCATATTTTTCACTTATTTCTTTCCATTTAGTTTCCACCCTTCTCTGCAAAACATCATCACTCTGACCCTGCAGTGTGCTAAGCACACTTTAAAATTCCCTTTCCTTTCCTGATGATTTGTTTCATTAGTGACATTCTTCAAACCAAATGTACCTAATCCATGGTTCAGTCTACTAACAGGAAATCGGTTCAGTGAACAGGGTTTTATATAACAAAAGAAGTGCTCACTTAGAGAGTACTTTTAATACTTTGTTCATTGAAAAAAATGCTGACCTTAGGGTTTTTCTGGCTTTAATGCTCTGGTGTTTCAGTTTGGATTTAACTGTAAATGAAAGCCTTCAAAAGCCACATAATCCATTGATCTCATACTTGCTGAAGCATAAGTTCCATGGTACATGCGTGTATTTTATTTCTTTATTTTTTTTTTTTCTGTTGTAATTATGTCAGCTATGTTATTCCCAGGCATTCCTAATACTGTGTCTGTTCTGCTGCACATTTCTTAACCAAGGTCCAAATGTCTACTTCATTTTGTATTGTTTAATTTTGAAATTACTAATTGCAATCCCAGCATCTGAATTCATTTGATGGGAGAAGGGAGTGTCCTCTTTTTTATGTTATAAGTACTTCAGTTATTAGACTTTTGGGGCATAGGTGTTCTGCTTTGAGAATTTGTGTATCTAAAGATATAGTCATCTTGCTTGATAGATTTTTGTTGGTTTTGTTGGTTACACAGACTTTTAACTTTTCCTGAGACATTTCCTGAGACTATTTTGTGTATTCTGACAAGAATGTTTTTATTTCTTTTTTCTTTTAGAGAGGTTATAGATATCAAACTACAACAGACTACAGACCATTAGATTATTTTATCATCTCTCAAATCAGTTTAACTAGCTGCACAATTCAGTGTTCCGAGGAAATACCAAAATCTACTGCGACTATCACCACTGTTAGCTTGGCTGGCTTTCAAAATTATTAATCTATTTGTAATAGTCCAGAAAGGGAGAAAGATGGACATTAAGGTCAGGGAATGAAAACAAGACAAATTATGCCAAAGAAACTCTGTCTTGAAATTGTAGCAGTCTAAGGAATTGTTGTGCCAATTAAATACATTTATTTATTAATTTGTTTCTTTCCCCAGGGAACAGAGATTCCACAGTGTTATTGATTAGAATACTTGGGTCCTAAAGTAAAAAAGCCTTTTTACTGAGGCATGTCATGCTTCTTTTATTCTTTCATTTTTAAATCTCGTAAAATAACATCTACCTCACAGAACACAAATGACCTTGTGTGGCTCAGCTATCATTAAATTATTAATATAAATTCATTTTATATTAGAAGCATGCATGGTGATCAGATTTCAAGAAAAGTAGGTTTCTAAAGAAAGGAAGTGAGAAGAACCCATCCAGAATGTGAGCAAGAATTATATAACATGGTTTTTTACTCTTAGCATATACTTGAAGAGCTTTTTCTTATGATTTGTCTCATGGGTTTTCCATTGATCTTCAGTGGGATGCAGGTATTTGAAAATCCTAGCTACAGAATCACGAGACATGCATATTTTCTATGTACAGATCCATAGTTTGCAAAAAGGACTTGTTGTGATACTTTTTGCCACTACTCCTTGAAGTGATGGTCCACCTCATCACTCATCTCTGACTATTCTCTTCCTTCCCTCTGGAATATGTATCTCATGAAATGAGATGCACAGATGCAGTTTTAACCCTGCCCCGAATATCCTCCTATACATCCTGCTCTACCTTCTTAAAGAGAGGACAGAAGAAACCCAGCCATTCATTATCTAGTTTTCAATTCAGAATGCACTTTATCTGACTGTAGCCTTGTCTAAAAGAAATTATTCCTCCCCATTTCAGTCATCTGTTTTTGCTATTGTGATGAAATGCCAATAACACTCAATAGTCCATGCTACTGGCAATAAGATCACTGTATTGATTAAGGAACTCTTCCTTATCTAGGACTACCTGTAAAATAGAGTATTTTGCTATGTCATGAAAAACTTGAATAGCTGAAAAATAATGCCAAATGCTCAGTGTAGCATCTGCAGTATATCCCAGTACTGACGAATAACTATTCTTCTTTATTCACAATTAAAAATATCCTTAATATTCTTCATATGAAAATTGTTGCCTGTACCATCACTGGAATCAGATGCAAGGCAAAAATCCACAAGTCCTCTTATGACTCCTCTAGGGAACATGAGAGCAGCAGTAAAGATATAATCTATATAATTGACCATAATCTAGTCAAAGTTTCAGCTTTCGTTTTGGAGTAACCGTGTATGAGTTCCTCCTGTTCTACTCTTTCAAAGAAAAACCCTTCTGTATCATATTTTAATGGAGTCGTAAGTTAGAGATATTTGCAATACAGTATTCTGTTTTTATTTTTTGCTTGCTAGGCTACAAGATTTTGGTAATACTCAGAAGTTAGTTCTTATTTTATCAAATCCCATATAAGAAACTAGAAAGGTTGAATGAATATGTACTGAATTTTGGTATGTGTAATCTTTGTTCACAAGAATTTTTTTGTCAGTGGAGAACAGTGAGGTAAACTGTGATATCAGAAATCTTGACATGTGTGTCAAAAATGGGTTTCTCTTCATGTGTGAAGGTTTTCCACAGAATACAGGAAAATACAGTAGAAGAGAAAGTAAGATTAAGCTCTTGGTGTTGATTCTGACAATTGAATCCAGGCCTGACACTCTAGAAAATGGGTAGTTGCAGCTATCTACCTTCTAAGGAGACTGTAAGCTGTGTGCTTGGGATGCCAGCTCATAACTCTAAATCATGACATTTCCAACTAAAGTATCATTAAAAATTGGGTGTTTAGTATTTTCATTTTTTTTTACTTTCACAAACAGCAACTGCAGTTGTTCCTCTGTATTTAACTGTTTCTAATGTTCCCACTCCATAGGATATAAGATATCAGAAAGATATTAGGAAGACTTAATTTTCTGTAGTTGGACAACTATGCAGTATTTCTGTAGTATGGATAACAATCATTACCTATCACCAATTCTAACTTTTAGTTCACATTTGAATTCACAGATGTTCTTTAAAATCTTTACTTGTCAGCTTTCTTTTGCCAAATGTGTGGCTTCTTAATTCCAGAATCCTTATAGAAAAAAACCACTTTTTTAAGAAGTTAAAAAAGTTGTGATTTCCATCAGAGTCAAGTTATCAAAAATTCTTCTAGAGAAAAGATTTTTTATTTGTGCTAGGGGAAAAAAAAGACCTATAGAAGTCAAATATGATTTATTAAGCATACTTTACCAGTTTTGGTTTCCATTTGACAGTCAGTCAGTTCCTACAGAGTGAATGGCATTATTTGCTCTGCTTTTGAATTTGAAGGCATGGGATCTCAGTAACGATAACAGCTCCTGCCTTACAATAAGGATGGTTTGCCTTCCTCTTTCACTGCATATGGAAGTAGGACCTTTGATTTTGTGCTGAAGACAGAGTTGCTTCAGCCCATTTGTAGAGTCAAAAATTCACCTCAGACCTATGAAGTTTGTCTACCAGACACACTGTTCTTTATCCTCAGTTGGCAGGTTATATAATGACCTATATATTAGCCAAATTGAGTTCTGAGCGATCCAGGGTAAGGCTATGATTCAGAGATGGTGTTTGAATGTGGCTTTATACACATCTAGATGTGATATTAGCCAAATTGAGTTCTGAGCGATCCAGGGTAAGGCTATGATTCAGAGATGGTGTTTGAATGTGGCTGCATTTGTACACACCTTCAACTTATTCTTGTCTAAAGGATACATGTCCTTATTCTTGTAAATATGTGGGGTTTACCCTTTAAACCTCCACTGTATATTGCATGATTTTCCTACTGTGTATTTATAAGTGCTTTGACTGAAAGTGGATCTTTTAAAAGGTGCCTTGGAGCCACTGTAAATAGTCCATCATGGCACTTCCAGTTTGACTGTTTAGTTCTGAGGATTTTTGTGTGTGTGTGTCTGAATCTTCCAAAGCACATTTCATGAATCTTTTGTTTATTGTGAAGGAAGAGAGGCTATTTCTTATTCTGATAGAGCCAATGCTGAGGATACACTCTGAATTCCATATAGCAGAGTAAGCCTACAAGCCACATATTGAAAGAGAGACATGAAATGTATTTTCTGAATTCTCATGGCTTTTAGAAAGAAAGAATGCCTCCAAGATGCCAAATCCACAAAAAGAGTCTCTTACGAACCTTGTGGTTGATCTCCAGAATGTGCTCATTACTCAGGCCTTCCTGATTCCCCCTAACCCTTCGTATCATCACAAAAATTATAAAAGCTTGATAGGTTGAAGATTACTATTGCATTATATAAATCATTTGAAATTGGCCATTGTGCTCCAACATAGTCAGGGAGACTGAAGGACACACAGATAAATGTATGTTTGTGTATATGCCATATCCTTCTTTCCTTCCTTCTTGATTCCCTCTCTTAATGCCATTAGAGAAACTTGATTCTCCTTAAGAAACCAAAATAAAAAATTTCAGTGAGTTACACCAGTGAGTCTGCACCGACTTTTGGGAATCACTCTTGATTTATATCTCTCTGAGAGTTAATTAAACTCTGAGGCTTAATGAGATCATTTAGGAACAGATCTGCAAGGACATACCATGGGGCTTTGTGCAGGTGAATAGGTCCAGTGAATGGACTGGGATTATTCAGCCTTATACATTTTTGCAGAATCAGGTTTTAACTTCTAATTTTAAATTTTAGTTTTTCTTTCAAGTTTTGAAAAGGATCTGAAATATTAAAATGTGTTTAATACATGCAAAGAAGATTAGTAACTACAACTGCTTTGTTATGGCCATACTGAAATATTTTATATGACTACAAACACTGTAATTTCTGATTCAGGGTATCTATAAAGTATATTTCCTAACAATACAGAGTGTAAAAGAATGCAGTGTAACCAACCAGGTACATATTAAAACAACAAAACTATAATGTGTGATACAATAATTGTACAGAATGTCCCATGATGATATTGTCAACATTAAAGATAAGGCAGACTTAAAAAACTCAAAAAACCCAAAAAACCTAAACCATAAAAAAATAAAACCCACACTTTGAAGAATACAAGGGAGAGCATTTTGTTTCAGACAAAGAAGTTTCTGTAACAGCAAATATTACTATAAGAAAAAAAAAAATTTTAGGAAGAGGGAGGGAAATATGGACTAGTCATAAGAGACACAATAATAAGAAGAAGAATAAGAAGAGAGGATAATAATGAATGGAACGTGGGAGGGCAGGGCTGTGAGCCGCTGCCAGCGGGACTCGGGGCGCTGCAGCTCTCCAGGGTCCTGAACCTGAGAGCCGCCACTTTGGTCAGGAGGAGCACGCAGAGGAGTAGTTTAATTAAGAAAATTTTAAGTGAATGCGGCCAAAATTACTGGAGAAACTTAAATGTTGGATTAATTTTTTGTGTGTAAATAAGAACATTCAGCAATTTTGTTTATTAATTAATTTATTTATCTACTTCTTTGTTTATTTACTTATTGAAGTAGGGATTGTGTTTTGTACATCCTGTGCATTTCACTATGGTTCTTATGGAGAATTTTCATGTTTTTGCATACTCATGCACAATGTTTAGAAAAGAGTTTGATGTATTCTGCTGACACAAACTTCCCATTGTTGCATTCCTTGTGCATTAGATCTAATCAGAGATATGCTTCCATTCTGCTTTTCATACTGAGTTAATTCCCTCTTCCAGTGGGCAAGCACACCACAGAGTGTTTCATTTACTTGTCATGGTGAGATCAGGAAATCTAATGTTAATTATTATGGTTTCAATTCCCAACTCAGCTGCCTATGTCAGATGTGCCACTGTGTGAGTGTTTGACTATTAATGACTAGCTGGAATATTACTATGTACAGTAGGAATATGAGGCTTGCTTTCTTTTTTTTTTTAAGCAAGGTCTTCTAGAAAGAAAAAAAATCAAAATGATACCAGAAATATATGTCCAATAATTGATTTAAATACAAAACTATCAGTTATATGTGTGCATATAAGAATTAAGTGATAAAATTCTTTGGAGTTTTAAAATGTATATGACATTTAAAACTCTGCATGAATACAGAGGTGGATGCTATTAATCATAATAATAATACCAGAATCTTATTAATGAGAAAAATATTATTGCACCTAGCTGAAATACTGAAAGTATAAGAAAGATTAAATAAAATAATTAAAATTGTAGGTCTCATATCTCATACATGTATATAAATACAATTCTTATATATGTATTCTGAGTAATTTAATGATTGTCTTTTGCTAATAGGAAACAAAAAATCCAGAATTTCGATTTAATCTCCTCGCCTATAGAAGCCCTATTGATTTCCCCACATTTGAAATTTCAGAGTAGAAGAGCAATTTTATGAGAAATGCTTACCTCCTCTTCCCATACAACACATCAGGAGGGGGAGAAAGAAAAAATGTGTCATAATTTCCAAATGTTGGGTTTCCCTAGAACAATCATATATGAAATTTTAAATCAGCCACCTCCCAGTAAAACACTGTTGACTTTAGAGGAGTATTACAGTCTTTGGTCAGTAATCATTAGGGGTTACAATAATGAATGTGTTCCCTTTCTGTAAATACCTAGCTTAGGATTTGGCCTATTTGTGGAAAAAGTACAGACCTTCCATTTTCTTTTGCAAAGGTATTATAGCAACCCCATAAAAACATAACTTACTTTAAACAAGATATCTTAATATAGTGTATACAAGCAGAACACTCAAATGTATTTTACTTTCTTTTGTGAGTTCCTTTATTTTAATATGACATTAAATAAAGAACATTTTTATATTTACAATTAATATAAATATAATAAATTAGTAGACTTAATGCTTTAAAAATTTGTTTTCTTAATTCGTTATTAGCATTATCTTAATCAAAAATTTGCAATAAAAATTTTGAGAACTGTTTTAGAAGGGGGTTGTATCATACGTAGGGACTAGGGAGGACTGAGCAAACATGCAGTTGAGCAAATAATCTCTAGCAGATAATAACTTAGAAGCATAGTGCAATAATACTAGTTTGAGAAGGCTCAGTCAAGAGCCTTGTTATTTTGCAATATTACATCCATTCCTCTTGCAAATTTAAATTTTCTTATTCTTTCTGTTTCACTCCTACTAGAAGTAGCACACAGGATTAAAGAATGTTTGCTAAAATGTAATTTAGCTCTTCTTAAATCATGGTGAAATAACATTTAAGTAAAAACATAGTCATGGCATATTAATGTTGATACAACCACAGTGATTTTTCAAATTTATACTTTAATTGATATTTACAGATCAGGAAATTATTTTTCTCCCTGAAAAAGTTTCGCAAAACTTATTACACTTATCTGTTTAACAGAGGAAAAATAAACTTGCAAAAAATATTATTTCTATTTAAAATTGTATTTAATCAAGATATCATTTACATAAAAGGAGAATTGGCAAAATCTTTGACCACTTTTCATGGATTTAGGCAATTGTCTTTGCAACATACTAAGTGTCTTTAGCAAAAACATTTGGCATCTTTGTGGTTTCTTAAATTGGATGACAGAGCACTAGGGCGCAGTCAGAAAGATAGGTTAAGGATTTATTTTTATTTAATTTTTTCACATAACTTAAATACTTGAAATCTAGAAAGATTCTTTACAAACTATTATATTTTCTCAAAAGAACAAACAATTTACTTTTTTTTTCTATCAGACGAAAGATAGTTTTGCATAATTAAAAAATTGTATCTTCCCAGTTCCAGAGAGTAAAACTATCAACACATGGGCAAAGTCATAGGTGCAGGAAGACATTCCAACTCTAGTTTCAAATAAAGTAGGTTACATGCCATAAACTCAGACCAGGTAGAGCTTTAATTTTTGCAGTCAGTGCCACAGGAGTTGTGTGATTATGCTGCTGTTTAATAAGGAATGGGGCATCTTGGTACGATACTTATTCTCTGGGAAAAAGGGGAAGAGGTCCTCTAATAAGAGAAGTGTGCTGAGTGAGTCAATCTAGTGCCATTGGAAGAAGAGCGAACAGTGAATAAACCAGTAATTGACATCTTGTGGTTACCTCTATTGTAATTCAATTAAACTGTATTGAGTTCCAGCAGGGGAAAGCAGTAGGGGCACAGATCCTCACTGCCATGCTACCATAGACCATCCTATGCAGGCACTGGAAACCAATTTAAAAACTTACTTATCCAAAATAACACATTTAATGAACACACTGTCTGAAGAGGACTATAATTATCTTCTCCTTCTCCTCATGAGCCTGAACAGGCAATATTACAAGCTCAAGGAGAAACAATTGAACTATCCCAAGAAAGTTAAATTAATATCCTCAAAAAAATAATCAGACATTTTTATGGGACTTTTTTCCCATCGCTACCCACTGGCTTCTGCCAAAGTTATTAAGGCTACCGTGTTTAGCAGTTAGATGAAGACACTTAGTCTTCTCTGAAACACAAGTCTAAGAACATATTGGCAAAGTAGTTTTGTTAAAGTTTTGCTGGAAGCTGTACATTCCATTCCCCAAATACTCCACAAGTTGAATTTTATGGAATTTAATTGAACCTTGTACAAATTTTGTACAAGGAAATTAGTTTCCTCTCTACTGAGCCCAAGTGAGGCTGCATCTGGTGTGCTGTGTCTGAGCTCCTCAGTACAAGAGAGACCTGGTGCTCCTGGGGAAGGTCCAGTGCAGTTCTGTGAAGATGACTGGGAGAGTGGAGCATCTCCTGTATAAGGAAAGTAAAAGCTGAGGGAGCTGGGCCTGTTCAGTCTCGAGAAAAGATGACTGAGAAGGGACCTTAAGAATGTCTATAAGTATCTGAAGGGAAGGTATCACCAGGATGAACCAGGCTCTTTTTGGTGGTGCTGAGCAACTGGAAAAGAGCAAAGGAAAAAAAGTAGGAACTGATTCACCAGGAAGTTCCACCTGAACACAAGGAAGACTTCTTCACTGTGTAGGTAACCAAACACTGGAACAGATTTCCCAGAGAGGTTGTGGAGTCTCCCTCACTAGAAATAATAAAAAATATCTGGATGCAATCCTGTGCAATGTGCAACATACCCACAAGGGAAAAAAATGCATGGACATTCCAGCAGACTTGATGGTGAATTTGTTCCTCATTGTCAAAGAAATTCAGTTACTTCTATTTTTATCATTCATCTATTTTTTAAAGAAGGGGAAGTTTCCATAATTTCTTTTTGTGGTTTCCCGTAATTTGACAAGGAAAGGTCATGAATTCCAAAGAATATTTGTATTAATGTAGCTAATCATCTCTCAGCTCTTTCTGTCTCTTTGAAAGTCAAAGATAACAACTAATCCATTCCATGGAACAGCCTCTATAGTGGCTTTCTCTAACATGAGTCACAGACCACATATCAAGTGGCTTATTTAAAATGTGACTGGATTTAGACCACATCTTTATCTCAGCCTTCTTTTACTTTCTTCTTTGCAGTCTTTAACCTGTGATGACAAAGGACTGTAGGTAAAGCCAAAACCCAAACCAAATCTACCTCAAAATTGTTAAATTTCCTCATGATAATTTACAGTATTTTTAAGGGTGGAAGATACTTAAAATATTGTAAATGCCATTTTTGTTGTGGTTTGCCCCATTGTATAAATTATGTTTGTAACTTGTATGCACTTGGATATTTTCACTCATCAATAATATTGATGTAAAGGATCTGAAGTCAATAGCTGTTTTCTTCCTTTAGCACTAATTTAGAAATGTAGACTTGAAAATTCTACATCTGAAGAGTAGTGGAAAAAGAAGCTATTTGTGCCTGTTTGTCACACAAATTCAAAAAGACTTCATAAATACATGACATACCCATTTTCTTACTGATTGAATATAGTTTTATTTTTAAGGATATACCTTTCTGACTTGCATATAAATTAGCTGTAAAAAAGATGCAAGCTATTTCTATGGCTTCTTTTAGGAATAAATCCAGCCTTAAGGCTGCTATTATTATAAATAAAATAGGGATTTTTATTGTTATTTTATGTAGATATATGCATTTTTTTTACTGTTTTTAAATTAACATTGCAAATATTGAGACTATTTCTATCACAAAGTAGACCATTAATTTATTTTTGTCATGCCTCAATAATTTGATTATGTCTGTGTTGTTGTTTGAATTAAAGCTCTAATTTTTAAAAGAGTATGATTTAAAACTAGTTATTCTTCTGGGAAACTTTCAAATTCCTCCCAAAAGATTACAGGAGATAAACTTAATGATTAAAAAAACCTGTATTTATTTCTTGAGTAAAGTATCAGTTTGTACTGATTTTTATTTCGATAAATATTACTGCACAGAGTTTCCAAAACACAATTTTTATCTGCATGGTTGAGAGAGGTTTTCATCCATATTTATTACGTGGTTTTATTAATTATGTATACATGTCTTTACACATGATTTACATACCTAGTTGCATGTATACATACAGCTTTTAGATGGAAGATTAGCCTCCAGTTTTTTCCAGTGGATGAGTCCTGTACTTTTTACAGCATCAACATGTAAAGTCTGAATGTCTTGCTCCTGTCAATGTGTATGGCAGCCCAGACATTATAGAAGGCTTTTTTTTCTTTCTGGAAGCCTAAAATCATTGCTCTATTTCTTAGAAATAAAATTACTTTATTTTGAGAGTTGTAAACCATACTTTGCAATAGATGGGTGACCACAGCATTTCATTGTTGAAAAGCTCTACTATACTCAGCTTTGCTAAAGTGAACGTTTTGATGACTGTAATAAGTGTGCATAAGATGTGATCCTCTCACTTATCAAGAAACTCATCACATTCAGTGGGAGTTCTGTGCAGAATGACACAACTGCATTCTAGTAGTTGACTACATGGGAAATTTGTTGAGCAGTCTCTGATACACACTATTGTAAGTACTCCTAAGCACCAGGCAGGGTAATTTGTGTCTATATGCCTTCTCAGAAATGATAGTTTAGGTCTATTTTTTTACTGAAAACAAGTCTTATGTTGACTCTGTAACAATAATAAAAGGGTTGACAGTGTCCAAGTTAGAAAACACCAATGTACATGGCACTAAACATAGCTTGGCTGGCCCTGCTAGCCTCTCCAGGTGAGTTACTCAGCTGGCTCTCATATTTGACCCATTGCAGCCAGTAAACATCACTACTCTGCTTGCAATATTGTGGCTTCAGGAGGGTGAAAGGAAAGAGCTATTAGTAGAGGACCTACATGTGCTACAGAGAGTGCCCAAAAGAACTGCAGAATTCCACCTGTAACCAGAAACTTAAGACAATTGAGATGAAACTGTTTCGCTCCTGTCTTGAGTTGGTTCATGTGGCCTTCATTGCTGGGGTCATCTTAAACATGTTCTAGTGTTAAGTGTGTAATGGTTGTTAGATACCTTTCTACAAGGATATGCTTACCTGGGCATGACAAGTGTCCCACTTCTGACTTTTTTATTCTATACATAATTAAATGAAATGTAGCAAAGCAAAAGTCCAGTGATTTTTTTTTTCCCCCATGAAGACTGGTGTGAAATAATGCCTCACACACACACACATATATATACATACAATAATTATGGGAATTTTACCAGCCCCTTGGAGTCAGTCTTGGCTTCTGCTAAAAGCTCATGGACTGTGGCAAAAAATTTTGTCTATGATAGGAATGATGTGAAGCACTCTTACTAGAGCATATCTGAAAAGGATGTGTCAGGGTTAAAAAGCCTTAAGTCTCTGAAAGTCAGAGCAAGAAAGAGTTGTTAGTATCAGTCTAGTAGATATAATATAGCCTAATGATATGGTGAAGCTAATCCATAATCTCTCATATAACTCTTTTCCCATAGTATCCTAGAAGAAATCCAGGTTGCTCCTTTGTGTACTTCACAAAAGAATTACCTAACATCGTAAGAGTGATAGTGTAGAAAGCAGAAGGTGGAAATTGCATTCTGTGTGTAGTGCCAGAGGAACTGAGGTGTCTGTGGACAGATCTGCAGTTATTACAAGATGAGCAAATGGTTACTTGTTATTTTGTTGGAAATATTGGGAAGTTTTAGAAGAGCCTGTGTTGGATGGTGGATGGATGAGTAGGCTTTCTGATTTTAACCTGAGTCTCTAAGAATATGGTCATAGGAAAACAGGTTTAGATTTCTTCTGGAATAGATGACACCTTACATCTACACATTTAGTTTCTCGGAAAGATTGATTAAATGCGGATGCCTACTTTACCCTTTGTGCCTGGTTTTGTGGATGTTTCCTGTTTGTTACCATTTTATAATGAATGCATAGGAATATTTTGGGTGAAATTGTGGTCTAATTAAACACAATAAATTTTTAATGGAAACTGAGGTTAAAAGCACAGTATTTTTCAAGACTCACAGTCTGTTTCCTACAAGATTTTCTTGTAGCATATTGTTTGCAAGTAATTCTGACTTTTGCAGCAATATTTGGGTATTTCTTATTACTTGGCAGTAACTAGGATTCCCACAGAATCTGAATTCTTTCAGTCTTTTAGAGCCTAAATTCTAACACCCTGCATCGTATGGCAGCTTTAATCAGGGTAATCCCAGGGAGCAGGGCCATTGGTTAGCCTACAATTCAGAAAGTCAGTTTTAAATATAATAGCCCTTACATCAAAGATACTTTGAATTCCAATATAATAATATGAATAAAGAACTAATATTTTTTTTTTTTTTAGTTCAGTACAGTCCATTTGCTGATGAGAAATTAAATATGGCTCCAGCATAAATATTTAAAGATTGTATTGTAAAAAATGTACAGTTGGGTACAATCTGTAAAGGGATACAGAACCAGCAGAGCGTCAAAAAATAAAATTATGTTTATTTAGTAATAAGCCTCTAATTTTAAATATTTAGGAGTGTCATGGTATCCAAACTATGTATGAGTATTGTCACTGGAAAGTTTAATTGCATATCTTTGAGCTATGCCTCCTTGTGTGGATTGCCAGCGCAGAGCTGAAAAGCAGAAGGATGCCTGGTGATCTCCTCCGAGCCCTATTTCCCTCCCTGCTTTGTAATGTAAATGGCTAGTTTGAATCCCACCACGGATCCGTGCGCTCAATCCCCGAGCATCCTCTCCGTTTTTAACCGGAAGATCACCTGACCGCCCCCTGAAGCTGCCCCTCGCCGGAGGAATCTCGGCGCTGGGCTGGGAGGTGGCGGCTGCGGGGGCCGGCGGCGGAGCCGAGCGCTCCGGCGCTGCCGGGGGCGGAGGGAGCGGGAGCGCCGGGAGCGCCGCTGCCTCAGCCCTGGAGAGAGGGAAAACAAAAGAGCTCAGCTGCAGTTTTGTGTTGCTGTGTCTGGCTTAAGCAGAAGATTCTAGACATTCGTGCCGAAAAATCAAAGCACGGCTGAGACTACATCTACCGGGAAGATAATTTTCGTCCCCAGAATGGGCTGGATCCAGTACAGGTGGTTTGCAGATCATGCGAAGACAGACGGGCTGAGAGCCATGGAAAGGTGGGATAAGGCGCTGCCTTCTCTTTCTTGCCTTTTTTTTCCTTCTCTCTCTGGATCTGTAAAGCGGTACAGATGGAACCTGAGTCAGGGTCACTTAAAGAGATTAGATGGGGTTTAATCCCACAAAACACAACCAAAATGGGAGACGCTACTGTGTTCAGACAGATGTTGAACCCAAACTTGTGCTGAGTTGGACTTGCCGTGAGCAATCCTTGTGTAGCTTTTGATGTTGTCTTTGTTTAGAATAGTTCCTTCATGAAACACAAGGCATTAGGACAAGCTGCATGCTTCTGTAACAAATTGTCAGATGACTGTTCCAATGCTAATAGATTTTTGCCTGAGAAGCTGCAAATGAAGGCTTTGGAGGTGAGTTTATGGAAATAGGAAGAGCTGTTGACTTTGAATTCCTTGTGATGCGGGCACGGTTAGAAGTTGAGCCGTGCTTCTTGTTGTACATTGTCTGAATTGTAACAATGGGCAGTTCAAGTAGAGCAAGTTTGAATGGTGTTTCTTCAGCAATACAAAATGCATTTCACTCGTATGATCTTTGGCTTTTCACAGAAGGCAAGGAATTTCGCCTTTCTTTTGAGGAAAAAGCCAACAGATTTTTTTTTAAATATTGAAGAACAGAAGCAAATTAGCATTTTTATTTGAATGGTGGTTGTTAACACCAGCATGCCTAAACATCTAAAACATATCCCAGCAATTTCTCATTTCTTTTGCTGGGCAGATGCATTTCTTTTGTTCCTGAAAAATTTCTCTGCCTCTTTAGAACAAAAGGCATTTCCTTTTATTATTTATTTTTTTTAATGGCAGCAAGAGAGTTATATACAAATTAGCAATTTTATACAGGTTAATGCTCTGCTTCATTCTGAAGTAAACTGCCTTAAGGTCTTAGGAGAGGGGGTGGGCAAACCGGGGGAGGCTTGACCGATGCCCAAGAAATACTGAATTCAGATGGATTTAGATCATACAGAGAAGCATACATTTATCCGTAACTGGATTTCAGCTCCATGTCATGCAAAATCTGCAGACTATAGCAGGAAGACTCTTAGCAACCAATAAATCAGATTTGTAATGGGCCTTTAAAAATATCTGTGAGGGGTGACTGCCTGGGTCCCCTTTGGCCAAATTAAGATGCAATCTGACAGTACAGTAGCATCTGTGTGCTGACATTTTCTCGTGAACCTTGTGAAAAATGGCTCCAGATCTCTTCTTCGGTCCCCAAAAGACAGTTTCTGAATAGCCATGCATTTTTGCCTTGTATTGTTGTTTGTTATAATCACCATTCTCTCTGGTAATGTCTGGCTGGCTTGTTTTGCTTTGCTTTCTTTGACTGTTTGACTGGCTAAGGGGCTATAGTGGGCAGTGGTTGTTTTACCTGAAATCAGAACCTCCTGTCAGTACTGCAGCTTACAAAAAAGAAATATTTTTTAAAAGTGTGTATTGCAAATGTGTTGTATAAATATTGCTAATAAAGCAGCTTCTGTCAGTTCTGCTGGAATTAGGTAAGTGGGTTGAAAAACATGTGTCTTAAATAATGTGCCGCCCACGATACAGGTGAAAAAGAAATGCCAGCCGGTGGTGAGTACAACAGACAGGTAAAACTGAAAATCCTGACAAAAGGCACTGGAATAAAGTCCTCAAAGGCCAGAAGTATATGTATGGGTACAAGTGTTTGTTTATCCAAGGGAGAAGTTCATGTTCAGATACTAGAGGAGCGAGGGGGGAGGAGGAGCAGGGGAGGCACTCCTTTAATTGTACTATAAGTGTGCTGGGTGGAAAGAGCCCCGCATGGAATGGCCATTCAGCCTGATTCCACAGCTCTGCTCCAGCGTTCCTGAGCAGCAGCTGCAGCCCAGAGATGGGAGCAACCTCTGTCTCTCCACATGTGGGGTGATTGCAGGGCAACGAGGAAGGGGACCGTCTTTCTCCAGAGGGATCCGTGCCAGAGGATTCATGGGGCAACTGGAAATTTCTCTCCGGTGAAAACCACTTTTTAAATGACCCTTCAGATAAGGTGGCTCCATAGCACAAAAGTAGGGCAAGCAGGAGGCAGAAGGGTAGCTGTGAGAAGTTGTCAGTAGTATGGATCTTCTCCAGAAAATGTGGCCAGTGTTTTTTGTGACTACTTAATAGTGCCTACTATTTTTGTTGGTGCTTAGAAAGCATGTTGTGTGAGTACTTATAAAACCCCCAAATGTTACTTGCCAGTCTTGTTACTGTCTTTTGAGATTAATTTTCATAGACCTAACTGCTTCCACTACCGCTGGAAAGGAGCAAAAAAGGAACTTTAACACTGCATGTAGATCCCATAGTTCCTTCTGTACAGGTAGATAATTTGACAGTAGTAAACACTTGCTTCATGGAAAGTGACACAATTGCACATTGGGGTTGTGAAAAAGAAAACAAACATCTTGCAAACCATCAGACAAGCAGAAATGTCAATGAGAGATGTTCAAATAAATAGAGTTTAAAAGCTTTGAGTGACAGAAATATTCCAGATGCCTTATTCACACTGACCATAGTTACAAAGCACTGGAATGCAGCTGCAGTTTTGGAAGGTAAACCAAAGCAGGCTGATTTTCAGGTGTGTATGTACATAATCAGAATAAAATGGCAGTCCAGTGCTGAACAGGAACAAATTTGATTTCAGAACTTTACACATTAAGAAAAACTGGATTGAAGATCACTACAGGCAGAAAAGTTTCCAGAAGAAATTAAATGAGCAAATTTAACCCTAAAGAAACACACACATCCAACTAGGAGTGCTGTCTATTGATTATGTGATTATTAACTGCAACATTATTTAAAGTGGGATTTAACAGTGAAAATCTGATTTAAGAAATTAAGAATGACTTTTGACTTTTATTGTCATCACAAAATGAAAACTGCCCAGGGACATTGCTTGGAAATACACAATGTATTTCTTGTGGTGCAGCACTGACACACTGGAACTCTGTAAAGGGGGAGGGGAAACAGATAAAATGGTGGCACTAGGAAAATTTCTCATCACTTTCTGGAAGCTGTGTAAATACATTCTGTGGATAAACATAAAAGTCAGGCTTGTCTTCTAGTTGCAATGAAAATAAATAATAACAAGAATTAGATAGATTAGTATATAGTAACAGGAAAAAAGACACAGACCCAGAGTATTGAAGTCTGAGCAAATTATATTTACATTGAAGCACTCCAAGTAGGAATTGCCAGTGTTCCAGCTGACAGACTCATCAAGCAGCCCACCTATTTCCCACTTCAGTAGCAAATGCCTATACAGAAACCATCCTGCTCTCCCTGCAAAATAAGCTTAAGAACATTAAAGGCCATATAGTATTCCCGGCTGCCCTAATGCAAGCAGTTTAAATCAAGTTTGTTATAAATGATGTCACTATAACAGAGCTGATTGTAGCCCATAGGGCCAAGAAAAGAGTATGGTCAGCAGCATAATTTACTTTCTCCCCACCACACCCTCCCCACTTAAGAATATCCCAGCTTTTCCTATTCTTCTGTCATTGCTTCCTCACGTGTACAGCATACCCCAGACACACATGTCTGATAAAAGCACCAGACAAAAATTTCAGATCTCTCTGATCACTGTAGCAACTGTTCTCTGACTACATTATGCTGTAGGATAAAGAGGAGGATGGTTCTTTTGGTGATCTTTGGTGTTTGTGTACGAAGTATACCTATGTTTAGACTGCCCACTATTTTGTAGAAAGCAAAACATCAATAATAGAGTTAGCTGAAAATTGTAAACTGAAAGTTGGCTGTGTTCTTTCTCTAACCATGGAAGGTTAGGTTGACTTTTTCAACTAAATAAAGAAAACCACTCTCACCTGGAACCATGCAAGATGCTTCTAACCTGACATTGCAATCATTTTCCTGTTACCTTTCTAATTTCTTTGTATTTCTCCTCTCGTACTTTTTTTTACTGACTCTCCACAAACTTCTTTATTTATGTAAACCTTCTTTGATTTAACCTTACCAAACATCTATGACTTTTCCCTTCTGGCCCAGTTCTGGGACAATGAGAAGCAATTTCTGCCACCAGGCCTTTCTTTAATCCAGGTGAAGTCAGAATTTGGTGCAGGGGAGCTAGGTCATAGAGAGGTGCATATCCAGATTCCTACAGAACACAATACTCTCAATCTTATCAGTCTTCCTATGACAAAAAGGAAATTTTTTTTATCCCAACATCAGCCAAGTATACCATAAAGAATTTAGCCAATACTCCCATGGTTCAAACTGCTGAAGGGAACAATGAAAACTGGTGGCTTTCTTGGGACAATTTTATAATCTGAATCTGTATCCTGAATACCTGTATGATCATAAGAATGGTACTAAAGGAGAGTGGGGTTTACAGCTCAGTTTTGCCTCCGCTGAAATTGGTGCCAAGTTTCACTCTAGAGATGAGACAAGAGAACATTTAGTAGAGAAAATACAATCTTGCAGAGGGGCTCAGGTTAAATACATTTTATCACCTTCCTGGCAAAGAAAACAAGCAAATAGGATTGACAGTGGGTGATCACTGAACCTCTAACCCCCTAACTGTTATCCCTTATGAAAATATGAATAACAGAAAAAAAGTGCCTGGGAAAGATTCTTTAATCTGAAGGTATTAGGAGTTAAGTCTTTACAGCCATGACAATCCCCATTGACAAAATTGCTCATAACCCAGAGGTGATGGAATACAAATGGGCATGGATGTGGGAAGCATTGCAATAGAGAGTACATCACAATAAAAGCTCTCTTTCTCAGTTATCCTTTCCTTTCCAGTCAAATAAATAAATTGCAGTGAAGTACAGTGTGAAGAATTATTGCCACTAGAGTGCTTTTCTGATGACAGAGATGATGTAAGGTATAAAAGTCTGTCCTATATAACAAAAATTAAAGACTTCTTGAAATTAGTAAAAACTCTATGAACTTCTGGTAAGTTTGTAAATATTGTAAAGTTTCTAAAGATTTAGGAATGCTTACAGTCTGGATTGATTCAAGCAGACTAATTGGATATGGATTGTGTAACTTCAAACTTGGTCATCTGCTGAGAAAACTGCTTTGATGGGAGCACAAAGCCTTGGCACACCTGTGCTGCTCCTCCTCCATCTGTTTCTTCTCCCAAGGTCCTGGATTAAATCCTCTGGATTGCTCATGACATTGGCCAAAGTTATTGGAGTGATTGTATTCATCTCTGTGATGGCAGAAGCCATGATGAGTCCAGGAGGTGATAATATTTGTAATGAAACATTGGTGAGCAGAGCCTCTGCAGGGACAGAACCTCCAGGGCAGAGTTCCCTTTCATTAAAGGATTTTTCACCTTTAGAATCAGATTTTTGGAAGAAATTCTGAAAGGTAACTTGGCATCACCCTGTAATGCTATACAATCCAGAATTTTCTATTTTATAGCGCATATAATCGAAAGAGGCATGAGAAACACTCCCTTTGTCACTAATTAAGGTTCTCTATCACATGGTTGAGATCAAGAACCTCTAAAAGCAAAGCTTGATTATGACACTAGCCACTGGAATATTCCATAAATCTAGAACATCTGGGGAGAATTGCAGATGGCTGAATAAAGGAGCTTGATTGCATCATAATTGTTCACTGTTTGATCACATAATTGGCTGGGGCAACTGGAAATGCGTGTGCCTCTGTCTTCAGAGCTCTGCAGCTCCTGACTGACAGAAGGAGACAGCAGTTTTGGTGTTTCTTGTTCGGATGATGTAATAGCAAGAGGTTCTGGAAAACACAAGTGAACAGTTTGTGGAAATGCGAGTATCATTGCACCCCAGAAACCCTTGTGGGATGAGTGACAGCTGTCCCTCAGACAGCACTAGGAGGAATTTGCTGCACAAAAGGAAAGAGTAACTCCAAACTTCCCTAGCTTTTAAATGGCTGGATTTTAAAACATGGAATAACTGAGGGGATAGTCTGTTCCCATTCTGTCATCGCAGCCGTCAAATGCTGTTGTCGAACCAACTGCAGCGACATAACCATCAAAAAACACCTGCCTGTGTGCCTATTGGAAAGTCCTTCTGAAAAAGGAGGAGTGTGCCAGTAGGGAGCTCTTTATTGTGTTAGGTTTTTTCCTTCTGCAGATTCAGCAGGTGCTATATATTATCCTTTACAACCTTCAGCCATTTGGAGCTAGGACACTGTAATTATGTTCCCTGTCCATGGAAGTTACTGACTATTACTGTGTGAAATACGAGCCCTGCTCAGAATTCAAAACTAAACCAAGGAAGCATGTTTGCTGCTGTTTTCATACCAACAGAATAACAATTGTTCATTTTCAGTACTGTTCATTTACACTAGCAAATGCTCTCTGTCCCTTAAATGGTGGAACCTACATAAAAAAACCTTATTGCTGATATGTAAAGAGGTCAAATTCTCAGTGATTAAAGTTCTCTCCTACAAGTGGTAGTTTACATTTGTGTAGTTAATTTTATAAAAAAAATTCATAGAGGTTCACTCCTTTGTAAATGTGCAAATAAATTGGGAGGCTGAGACAGAGAAAGTGCACAACCATTTTTAAACAGAAGTAACTTTCAGTCCTCTTGGTAGAGATAGTCAGGCTCTCAGGGCCCTTCCCAAAGAGTTGTCTTAATTACACATTGCTCTTGCATTTGTATGTGGGTTGGTCTGTAAGTACCTGTACCTGGCTCCCCCAGTGATTGAGTAGCACAGGAGAAAACAAAGTTGGGTTTTCTATCTCCTGCTGCTCCTACTTTTGCAACCTCATCCACATGAGAATTGCCTTCTGTGAGGTTTCATCACTTTCTGACTAAAAAGATGTAACCTGTTTTTATCTTGCTCTGTTCTCTCCTGGAGTTATTCCTATATGGGGGGGTGCCTTGCACACTATTCCATTAGGATAAATAATGTATGCTGTCTATTGTGTTTCGAAGAATGCTTCAAAGAAAGCTCTCCATGGCATAGTTATGATTACAAGCAGGAAAAAAATAAAAGTAGAGAGAGCACAAGAAAATGTAGGTGCTTTGGTATTATCTGTTAGTTCAGCATTACGGTGCTTGATAATAGTGTGCTTCTTCTGCCACAGCTCTTGGCAATAGCCACAGCAGTCCATGAAAAAGTTCTGTAGCCTACAGCTGCCCTAAGAACAAGGAGAAAGTTTTTGTTGCTCTGTACCTTCAGGAGATAAGGTTCAGACTGTCCTTGACAGAGGTGCACTGCAATGTGACCAGATCTTGAATATTTTCTTGTCCTGTTCATTTCTTTTTCCCACTTTCATTTTACTGGGAAGGTCCCACATGCCCCCACAGTCTCTCAGGGGAATGACCATGGCATTAAGAAGCATTGATGTTCTCAGTTTGATTTTCTTGGCCCACATCAGATGAATGAGTCTGTGATAATTGCTACAAATGTTGGTGCACCCACTGTGGTGTGGTAACTCCTGAAGGTAGGGGACCTCCTGCCAAGCATTATTTTTTTAATGTACCCTGTGTTTTTCAATCACTTCTATATATAAAGCTTAGTATACATGAATTATCCACTGTAACAAGAATATGTGATCAGACAGTCCAGATTCCACCTCAAGAGCAAATACAAAAATTGCTGGCAAAATATGTTAAATGTTTGATATGGAATTTGGTTCCCCAACTGGAGTAACAGCGGGTATTTGGCCCAACATCCCATTTTTCACATTGAGAAAGAGTAGCAGCACTGGGCCATGTGGGGTAATACTTTCCTTTTACACCTCCTAGTTTCCAATATAACTCGCCAAGATACTGGGATATTTTCCAAGTGATATGACATTCTTGTTCTAAAGCACAAATTGATATTTATGTGGCCACACAATGCAGGAGAAATGTCATTTCCAGTGTTGTTCTCGTGGATACATGCTCAGTGGTGTGTATGCAACCAGACCTTTACACCTCAGTACAGGGTGACCCAGTCATGGAGGAAAATTGGTTTGTTCTGCCTTCACCTGAGCTCACTGCTGCCTTGGTGATGAGCCTTATATCTTCAAACACATCAGACCTTCCTGCCATCATTAGAAATACTTTAAAACTTTAAAAGTCAAAAGCCTTGAGTTTTGGCTAAGTCAGCATGTAAATCTGAAAATGTGTTTCATTTGTGATAAAGACATTTCTGTGCATATGAGTCATGCCTGGAAAAGGCAATGTACAGTAATCCAAAAAGAAAAAAAAAAAAAAAAAGAAAACACATCAGAATAAACTCTTTTTCAGGAAATTACTATCGAAAAAATCTAGGAAAGTGTTTGATGTAGAATGTGTCTCCTCTTCTGGGATCACAGTATTTTCCATCAAATCACTTCTCTGTTACGGGAATATTTTTCTCCTCTCTCTCTCTCTCTCTTTTTTTTTTTTTTTTTTTTTGGCATGTCTTTGAAATGCCAGTTCATCTTATTACTTTGCATATGAATTTCGTTTGTCTATTTGTTCATCCTTTTTAGGGTTCTCCCTTTCCCCAAAGGTGTGAGGGGAGATTGGATCAAAATAGATAGGTGGGTGACGAACAAGTGCATTTTGATCTTTGAGTGCACTACAGTTGTCTGTAAAGAGACAGCCTCTCTTTGCCCTTAAAATTACTGACCTTCTCTCTGAAAATGGCTGTTCTTGAGCCTTGGTGTGAACATCTTACAGCGACAGAGAGAATTGGCCATTGTCAACAAAGGTTTGTAACCAACTATTTCTGCACCAAGAAGTCAGTGGGAGGGAGAGTGTTTAACAAGCTGAGTGAGTGGCACAGAGGAAGACAGGGCATGGAGAGGAACTGAGAGCAGAGGGCTTGGAATAAAGGACCAAAAAGGAAAGAAATCCAACAATTCACAGAGAAATAGAGAAGACAACCAAGAACAAAATTAAGAGAAATGAGAAAGAAAAAATTAAAATGTATGATTGCAGAAACAGGAATCTTTATGCACATCCTCAAGCTGTCATGGTAAAGAATATAAGCCAAACAGCTTTTCCTTCACTTCTCCATGGAAATAAAACAATTATCAGGAAACTATTCTATTTTATTCTTCAAAGAAGTTATTTAAAAGCAGTTCCTCATTGTGGAAAGACTTGACATCAAGAAGTTATTGTCTCTCACAAGCATTCTTTATGGTTACTGTTTAACTCAAATGCCAGAAAACTGACATACCATGCTACTTAACAGAAATGGATGGGTTTGCCTTATGGAAGCTGAAGAGTAAGGAGAAACATGTCTTTGAAAAAAAATAATTGTGAGCTGGACTGTGTTCAGGGAGAGTTAAACCAGTGCTAAAGTTTCCTTCTGCAGGTAGTAAGGTTTTCAGGGCAGTGAGGTCCTTCACTTCCACCCCAGGCTCTCCTTGCTCCTGATGCTCATGCCATTCCCCTCTTGCTCTCAAACATCCACATCCCACCATCACAATTTCCTCCCTCCAGAAGGACCCAGTGTCTGGTGTGTTGTACTGGGCTCCTCTCCACCACTGCAGTTGTGGGAGTGGTTGATGTCAGGGCTTTCACTGGATCAAAAAGTCTTATGCAGGTTTTCAGCATCCTGGTGAACCTTAGGCTGTTGAGGAAGAAGAGGGTAGAAGGGTGAAGATGGAGAAACCTAGTCATTGTGGCCTCTTCACAGCATCCCTGCTCATCAGAAAAGGCAGTGTGAGAGAAAAGGTTCGAAATCCTGGGAGCTTTGTGATATAATATTATATGACAGCAAGAGAAAACTGATTTTTGACAAAAAAATCACCTTGTAGCACTTTGATGCTCAGGTTCCTTGAAGCTCAGCCTGAATGAAACCTGGTTAAATGAAACTCTAAAACACATGCTTTATCTTGAAGTCTTTGAAGAAGTGTCTTCACTCTTGAAACACACTGAAGCTTTATTACAAGCCATAATCTGATCTGAGGCACCGTGGTGTAAATCTGCAATTACTCACTGAAATCAGTGGTATTTTCCTAGCAGTGGAAGAGAGGAAGTTCACCCCTTCCTCCCAGGCAGGGGGATGAATTCCTTCTAAATCACTGTCACTGTAAACTTCACCTGATATAGTGCTGGCACTTACTTTCATCTGGAAGATTAGAATTAAGCATCACCTTAATTTTACAATTATACAATTATATATTTAGATAAATAATTATGTTTTAAACCTTCTGTTACACTGTAGAAAATTTACTTCAGCTAAAATCCATACTTATTATTTTACTTTAAATTCTGTGCTTAGGAGTGTTTCCCAAAACTTGGGAAATCATAGTAAAAACATGGAGAGCAAGTTGTCTCTGAAATGTTGCTACCAATGTTTCTGTTTTCACAGTTAGAGAGGCATTAAATTTCAGGGTGGTCTAAGGTTTGTCAGTTTGTAATAATGACAGAAGTGCTGGGTTTATCAGAGAAGAGGTGTAGATAGTGGTAAATGAGGAGTCAGTGTTGCAATTTTTATTCAAGTGACAAGAGGCAAAGACTGAATTTGCACAAGAGAGTTCATTTGCTTAGACACTGTATTCTGCATCCCAGGTGGTAGTGTCAAACTGAGAGGATATTCCAGGAAATAATCAAAAGAGTTCTTTTCTAGGACCATTAGTCCTAATCCTCTCATCATGGGGTTTTTTTTTACACACTAATATCATGTGCTATTTTAGTCCTCTTTACTAGTCTTTCACAAATAGATCCTTTTTCTCCTCATTAAGATGGCTATTAACTTCTTAGTGATTTCCTCTGATGCAATAGGTACTACACATCTTGATCAGTATTAGTTGTACACATTTATAAACAGAAATTCAGTGTCCACCTTAAAGGGGTCATGAACATGCACTTCATTTGACATGTTCTGTAGCTGTACAGCTGTATTGTACTGTTCAAGGATTTCAGAATTCTTAACATAAAAGCGCATTTTACAAAGGTTATTTTTTAGAAGTGTAAACCATGCAGTATTAAAGCATTCAAAGAAGTTTTTCATCCATCCAGCCATCCGTAATAGAGAGACACTAAGAGGTTCATATGCAAGATTATAGTTTTTCCACTGATTTTGGCATAGGAAGGACCAAACCTGAGTCCTTTCTGCATACAAATTAAAGTATTTGACAATTTCCTGCTAATGAGAAGCAAAATATTTACCACCTATTAAAATTAGTAGGGTTATAACATTGTATCAGAGATTGCATATTTTCTTTTAATTAAAATACCTGTACCATTTTTTCAGAAGTGTAGAACTGAAAAGATCTCTAAGGCATTGAATTCAGTCCCCCTATAACCACAGGCATCTGTATCATAAAATCTCCTGGATAAGCAAATCAGTTTTTCTGTACTCACTGCATGGAGCACCAACTACATTCTCATCACTTATCAATGTTTTTCATTGATTTCACTACTGTGCTCTATTCACCAATTAACTGGGCATATCACCTTCACTGACCCAAATACAGACATTTTGCAGAATAATCTCTCATCCAGCAGCCAGATTTGCTGCTTTATACCCTTCCACCTGTCTAGCTGCATTGATCATATTTTTTTTCTACTGAATTATTGTCCCTTTTTTTTTGTTGTTATTTTAAAGTTGTGGTCATAATATTAAGTAATGGGTGATTTTTAGATGTGTCAGTCAATACAGGGGAGAATAATTTCCAATTTATTATTTAAAAATATATTTATTTTAAAATTTTGTTCACAATAGAAATTGGTTTAACTTTTGTTGCCACAGTGCACATCCAGTTTGTGTCAAACAAATGTAATAACACAAATCTAGTAACACAAGCAAGCATTGTCCTTGGTGCTTGAATCAAGGCATGTACTACACAAAAGAGAAGATCATTAAGCTGTTAAAAATGTTTGATGATGAGGCTTCCATTTTGCCAAATCTTCTCCTGGACTCCTGGTTGCATCTGTGGGAATGATGGATCAGTGAAACAACCCTCATGCATAAACATGATTGCTGTATTTGCTGCACAGTTCTGGATGTCTGACATTTCACTAGGTATTGCCCCTTTAACTGTGATTTTTGCTGTGTTCTTATTAAGTCTTACATGATTTTAACTTTAAAGGAGAAATGTCACACCCCTTTAATCACATCACATTTATTTATTTTTTGTGCTTCCACATTTCAACATTATGTTAAATCATTCTTCCTGTGACCTTGCTTGGTCCAGACTTTCAATAAAGGACTTTCTTCGAAAATTAATACAGACCATTTCTTTTACACAGTTGTGTTGTAGGGATAATAAAAATCTGTAGTTGACAATTAAAATTAATATTCCATGAGACTACTAGAATAAACTTTTGAGTATTGGGAAACAGCAATGAAGAAACAATTTTTGTCTATAGAGAACCCAACTCTTTATATTAATAGTCATCCTTTGATCTCTGCCTGGAGCTGACAAGATAGGAAGCAAATTGTTAATTTTCAGAGTTTATTTCTTCTAATAAAAAAAAAAAGAGAGAGATAATTGCAAAAGCACGTTTTGCATCAGTATGGGACTTGCCTAGCTAAAGATACAGACAGGCAGAAAACAGAATCTGGCTTTCTAAACAGCAGTTAAGTTATTGTGCTGTCAGCTAGCTGTGATAAAAAATAGTATTTCCTGCTCTTAAAATAGCAGTTTGTGACATAAATTCTATTACATAAACAAACTATTCTGTGTTGGTGAGGTAGCTTTTGTTTCTTGAATATTTATCAAGTTCTTTAGTGTTACTTTGGCCATGATGAGCTGCTGTGACTCTGGGCTGTTACATTTCTAGACCCTTCTGTCAAGGAGGATTCAAACCACTTGTCTGTTTACCAGCAGCATCGCCTGCAGAGAAATTAGAGTCTGAACTCAGTAGTGAAGTGGTAACTTTTAGCTATATTCACAAGTGTCTCTCAACCCTGAGATGTCACTTGAGAAAAAGCCACATTTCAGAATGCCTTGAGATTCTGCTTTTGAAGTGCTGAGGGGAGACTGAGAGATGGAGAATAGGCTAAATTCAGGTACCACAGAAGTAAGAAATGGCCACATATGGACAACTGGGTGCTCTAGCCTTTCATGACAGAGATGAGTGACTTACTTAGCATTTATACATAAAAGCTTTTACTGACCACAGCACTTAAGATAATCAAAGTGAAAATTCATTTCTTTCCCATTTGGTTGGTGAAGATATTTACCTTCCTGAAAGCCTTTTTTTTTGTTTTTGTTTTTTTTTTCCCCTGTGAGGAATGTTGTATGACCTGTAAAGAGATGACTGAGGAATAGAAGTACTGCAGTACTGCCATGACCAGTGATTTCTTTATGAGAAATATATTTTCACATAAGAATTTCAAAACAGAGCTTAGCTTGATAAGCCCTGGGAGGTTGCTATTTTGGTAAACACAAAATATTACTGGGATATTTCTGTGGCTGACATTAGAAATGGAAGTGAAAAAGAAGTTTAAAAAGCTCTTCACACATTCTAACATGAAGTAGGAGGAGTGTGTGTTATGTTTTTTGTCCTGTGTAGCTTACTGACCAGTGCTGATGTCCCAGGAGTGAACTTGTTATTGTTTCTGGCAGGCCTTGCAAAACCAATACAACAGGAAAGAAATGTGATGAAATGACAAGAAACCAAAACACAGCACTCCAAGAACTCTACACCCACATTTATGAGTGCTGATTCAAAACTAAAAGAAATCAAACAGGTATAAAGTCACTCCAAAATAAGTGTCAGGACCTGTGAAACAGCTTGTGGTACCCAGAGAAATAATAAAGAAAAATGTGCATTTGTTTAAAAAATAACAAATGGATTGACTTAGTAGGAAGCTGTGTAATTGCTAAAAGAAGGATGTTATTATTTTTTCATATTAAACTGATGATGGGTTAGTACAGAAACCAAATCTGAAAAGGAAATATTGTGAAAACAGAATCTGTAAAGGTTGTTAAGCAACTGGAGGAATGAGTAGAAATTGCTTCTCCTGTTGACATGCATTTCTAAACAGGCTGAAATCAGGAAAAAAAACCTAAAGGTTAACTCAGTATTTTGGAAATTACAAGGAAAGGATTCAGTGGCCAGCACTTTAGACTGTGTTATCTTTCTATGATTGCCAAGTCCTTACTGGGGCAATATATTTGGATATATGACCGTGTCAACTGAAACAGATCTCAGCCCAAAAGGAGAGTGGGAAGAAACAGGAGGCACTGGGATAGCTTAGCTCATCAACACAGCAATTCTGATCTCATTAAGATTCATACAGTTAATGAAAAAAAGGCATGCTTGGGAGTTTGAGAAAGACACTTTAAACATAATCTACGTTATATAAAACTTTCTGTGTTTACACTGTGAAAGTGCTGACACAAGCTGAGAGTCACTCATAAAGCAAGTTTATTTTTCAAATACATCAAGTACAGAATGCACAAAAAAGCTTACAAAAGATGGAAATATATCTCAGAAAGACAGAAAAAGATTCAAAATACTTTTTATTAGCCTAGAAAAGATGCTGGTTTTCATATAAATCTTTTATTTGTTTTTCTTAAAGACTTAACCATAGTCTGTGACAGAAATTTTATAACTCTAGAGATAAATCATTTTCAGATTCATTGTGAAACATCCAATATTCCTTCTTGAACTTTCATATAACCTTAGCTAGATGTTTTACTTAAGGCTAAATCTTCTCATGAAGAATTAAGGCTGTCCCAGCTTTTCCCATTTCATTTCTTCAACCATGCAGTTGAAGAAATGAAAGCACTAATCCTTCTCAGCATGGCTTTTAGTTCCAGGCAGAACAGGAGTTCACAGAGCTGTTGGACTATCAGATTGTGTCACCCTGGAAGCCACATCCACATTGCCATGGCAATGACATGCAACAGTTTCTCTGAGCTGAACCTCCTCCACTGAACAACAGCTCCCAAAAGGTGACAAACACGGGTTCAGCACTGCATCCGATTTTGGAGTTTTTATAAACCACTTCTGGTAGATTCAGGTTGTGAGATCTGTGTGTGTGTCTATCCTATGTAGCAATATCAGTAAAAATCTGACTTAGCACGTGTTCACATAGGCTCTGGATAGCAATAGAACTCACCAACTTTCCATACAAATAGGTTATCTTATGCTAAGTGTGTTCTCCTGAATCTGGGAATAATTATTACTATTATTATTATTATTATTATTATTATTATTATTATTATTATTATTATTATTATTATTATTATTATATTTTTATTTTTATTTTTATTATTCTTACTGCTGATCTCAATACACCAATACAAACACAGATATTAATGTCTATGGCAAAGTTGGGGATTAGAGGCAAGTCCTTTTAATGTGCCCTTGACAGATGGCTGAGCTCTGTTGGGCTGTGACTTGACTTCCTAGAAGAAAGACAACACTGGAGACTGGGCTGGGATTCTGATGAGTTCTCAATTTGTTTGGGTTCTTTTTAATAGTGGTCTAGTCCATATTCATTAGGGACCTAAGTCCCTAATGCCTTTAATGACAATGAAATACAGAAATTGGTAACTATGCCAGTCCTTCTATAGAACATTCTTAAAATCAGAGATCTGATCGTATGATTATGTGTGATTATGCATTTTTCCAAAGTAAATTGGTTTTTATTATCAATAATAAGAATTATAGCTTCTTACAGGTAAGATTTGATGTCTACCTTACCTAAATACTCATATACACATTTTTAAGGACTTGTTGCTGAATGTTCTTTTGACATCTTATTTTTGCCTGTATCTTTCCTGAGAATGTTGGCACTTCTGTCAAGCACAAGTTCCATATATATCCACCTCTGTGTGTGCAAGGGTAGGGAGAAGACAGCTTACTTATAACAAAACTGAGATTTCACATATGTTAGTTTCTTCTGCATTGGAAGGTATTGGAAAATGTGTAAGATGGAAGAAAAGGATTACACTTCTCAAATACACTCATCTTACAAGACTTGCTCTCTATTGATTTTTCCTCAGGATCTCTTTGACTCATGCTAAGTTGATGGCAGAAATCCTTGCTCTATAGGGACGAAAACACTTCAGCTGTGTAGCTTTAAAACTGATGAAAGGTTTGTTTAAACACTGAGGGAATAATCAAGTCACCTTAAAATCATCTCTGTACTTGAGATGAGCATAGTGTTGTCTCAGTTTGGGAAAATAAATGGTGCTGATATGTCTAGTACTTTTCTATAACTGCAGATACTGCATATTTAAAAAGCAACACATCAAAGTGATTTAATGCATTAATTGGATAAAAGGAAAAACAAGTAAGTCTCTAAATGAAGGAAACCTAATAAAGCTGGCAGATCTTTTGCAAATAGAGAACTATTTTCTTTGTATAATGAAGAATTCTTCTGAAAGCGAATTTTTTCTTTGATTTAGCCTTGATTAAGTGTTTCAGGGGTAAAAAATCCAATTATGCCTAAACTCAGTGTGTTGAAAATACTCAGAAGAGAACTTAAAGCTAATTGATGTATCTGAATTCATATTCAAAGTGAGGAATTACCTAACATATGTCTGTAAAGCATTGTACCAAGGTGTTCATTTCCTTGCAGCATCTTTCTTCTTTCAAGATACTGCCCTCAAAACTTTAAATCAAAACAAGCAAATCCAGTATCACAAATGCACTGATTGCTTTTCAAACTGTCTGAAGAGTTCAAACCACACGCTGAATTAGTGGAACAGAATTCTCTAGAACTTTTCCTTGACTCCAATTAACTTGTTTTCTGACCTTGGGAAAAGTCTTTGGACATTCTTTTTATCTGTATATTAGTAATGTAAGGACAATGATGTTTATGAATTGATGTTTACAGGTTTTTTTTTAAAAAATCAATTTCTACTGAAAGACAAAATGTGAAGTTCTACTGCTCATAACTTTCAAATCTCTTTAAACTCAAATATCTTCAATTTGATGTTACTTTTTTATGTTTCTTACTTCATGCTCCATTACTCTGTGATTACTGGGGTGTTGGTAATGTTGCTACACCTTATCAAGAGCAAAGGCATAATGTTATCTTTCAGTGGCCTATGAATACAGACACCAACAAAAGAAATTGGTGAGATAGCAGTGAGTTTCCAATTCCTTGCCCTAAGGAAAGAGCATACTTTGGGCCTCTTATATGAGAAAAGTGTTATTTTTCCTTTTCCTTATGAACTGAAAGATGAACTTTTCTCAAAACTGAGAAAGATTTAGGACTACACCAGATAAGCTGGCATATTTTACTGGCAGCACTCATTTGCTTTCTTTATGCTGAGAAAGCTGACACGAATAGGCTGTAAAAAGAGGTGATAATACAATGAGAGATAGTTAAAAAGAAAATTGGGGGAAATGTAACGAGTACATTTTCCTCTAAAATGTAATTTAGTTTTTCCAAACAGCAATAAGACATAGGTATTTAGTATAGTAAGTGGAGGTATGTATACATCCCAGATGGACTTTTAACTGGAGTAACATCATAATGATACTGGTATCTGCTAAAAAAAATCAGCAAAGATCTTTATATGTCACTTTAAAATAGTTGGAAAATTATATTTCCTGCCGCTTTTTAAATTTGTACACATGGTCAAATTCCAACATCAAGGGAGACACTGAGGTGCTTCTTTATAGAGTCAAATTGTGCCTAGTAAGATTTGCAATAGCTGCAGTGTGAAATGAGTTCAGAAATGAGTCCAGTGTGGAATGAGCTTTTTTCAGGGCTGGTCCAGAGCTGGGCTCGTGGAGCAGCATTGGCTGATAACTGTGCTGATAGCTGGGTACATCTGCACCAGCAGGGCACAGCCTGCAGTGGGGTGCAGGGATCCCCTGGCACTGGGTGTAGCATCACAGCAGAATCCCAGGGGAATGGAATCCCATGGGTTCCCACACAGGAAGGGATGGATGGTGGTGTCCATTCCCAGCCAGGTCAGGCTCAGAGCTACACTGGGGGATGGCTGGTAATGTGCCTGAGCTGGTAAAGGAAAGTGAAAGCCACCGTGGATAGTTTTGCATCTCCCTCCCAGCCTCAGGGACAGCACAGATCCAGCAGACACAAATGGTGTGTTCCTCCTCAGCCCTGGCTGATGCCACCAGTGCACTGTATATTTACAGTGGTCATGTAAACAGAGGTACTTCAAAGGCATTATATGAAGGATATAGCAAAGGCTCTGGGCATCTTTCCTTTGATGCTTTCAGTTGGGGATGAAGCCTGCTATGCTAAAAGAATTTTTCTGTGTGAGGTCAGTTTAGCTCTCAGTTTAGCCCCAAAACCCCGAAAGAATGCTATTTTTTGACGTGCTGTTGTTATCAGTTTTTTCACAAAGCCATAGAGCATATAAATTTAAGAATATTTTAAACAGTTATTTCTAGTGTGCTTAATTAGAACTGAGTTAAGTGAGGACAAACCCAGACTTGGAAGTGACTGCTCCACTTAACCACAGATCACTGGTCGATGAATCTTTTTTCTATTAATATAATTGCCTCTCTCTGTTTTCAGGTCATATTGCATGGATGTCTGATATGAAAGATGTTCAGTATTGCTTACTCTGCTTGTCTTGGGGTGTATCAATGCATTTGTGCCTAAGAGGAATACAATACATGGCAGCTGCCTATTTAACTCATTGCTTTTCATTCTCATGAATGCATCCTCAATGTCTCATATAAGGGCAAATGAACAAATAATAATTAAATATATTTTGTGGAATTAGCTTTATTTGCCTTGTTATTAACTTCATCCATTCAGCTTTTGTTCTTGGATGATGTGAGGGAACTTTTCAGATGTTAGAAACCCTTTTATGAGCTTTGCCAGTGACATGCATGTGCTTCTCAAAGGAAATGTACTTTTGTCCATGGCTTGCTTCAGAGAATAAAAGGGAGGTTTAGAAACTGTGAAATGTATTTTACAGAATAACTGTTAATTCCCTATCTGATATAGCTGGACTTTAGTCAACAGAAATGCTGTGTAGCTGATAGGATTTTTTTAGCTATAGAGACTGTGATTAAAAGTAATTAAATATTGAAAGGTTTAAAAGATATTTAAGAACCACGACTCAGTAGAGGTATATTTAAATATTGCTCTTAGATAAGTACATATTTTCGTAGTACCTGATGATTTTACTGATTTCAAGTCCTGTACCAGTATTAAAATGACATCAGATAGTTCAGTTATAGACCAGGTTATGTCATCTTTGTATGTAGCAATCTGCCTGTGTAAAATGTATGAAAATGTGTTTCAGATGCATTAAAGGAACAGCACATCATGAGTTAGAGCATCCCTCCTTGAAGGTCTTTGCCAATGCATTGTACAATGGTGAACCAGCAAACTGTTGATATAATTTCACTTTCCCTCTAATCTCTGATAGTTGTTGCTTCATCTTAGCAAGCAAATGAGTTCATTGTGTATTTTGGAAAACAGTTCACAACTGATAAAATATAATTACTACTGGAAATCAGTAGTCAAACTTCAGATGATTTCTACAGAGTTGGGACTGACATACTCCTGCACATATGAAACAGGACCAGCAGAAGCTGAAACATAGTTAATTTTAGGAATATCCAGAAGTTATACTTTGCCCACACCTAACAGTTGTCATCTAGCATGAGTTACACTGGTTATTCCCATTCAAAAACAGGCATGGTTTAGCCTTTGTCAGTTATCTACATGTTTTTGTTCAGCTTTGTGTGGGGGGGATAAACTGATCCATGCAAGTATCCAGAGATGCCAAGCAGGCAGATCAGGGACACTGCTCACTGCTGCACTGCAGTCACTGGCTTCTCTCCTCACCATAAACATACACTCCTTTTTTTCTTTGTTTGTTTCTCTATAGCTTAAGAGCCACCACAGAAACCAGAAAGAATACTGTCTGCTCCCACTGCTTTTCAGTCTGTTGCTAATTGAGACATAGCAGTAACTCTGTGATGCTGGTGTATGTGACAACTCACACCCATTTACTGTCTATTACTGTTATTCTTCTAGCCTTAGAAACTAAATCTGGCATCCCATTTTACAGCTTGGGAAAAGATCCTGTGAGGAACAAAGCACTAAGATGCAGTCAGAAGTGTCTAGTCACTAATACCAGCCACCATCTCAGCTCACAAAAGAGCCTGGATTAGTGTTTGACAGAACCCCATTTGTTAAAAGAAGGAAAAGATTTGTTTTAAAAGAGAATGTCTTGGTAGGATGCCTATTAAAATAACAATTACAGCCTATAGAAATGGAAGTTTTGGAAGAGTCCTGGAAATGATCTACTTGTCTTCTACACATCCACTGCAAAAAACTTGTGTAGATGTGATGTCTTGAGTTCATTAAAGGGGCTTTTGCCAGGCTGACAGACCAGGAATCTGAACTCCTAAAAACACAAGCCAACCCTACAATTTTTTTCCATGTAAAAATATTGCAGTCATAGCAAACATTTCAAAGACTAGACATTTTAAAATTGCAGCGAGCAGGGGATCACTTGAAGCATTGTTCATGAACCAGTGTGTCCCTTCTTTTCTAGGCATGCTTCTTCAAATTAGATAGTAATTTAGAAAATATCTGTACTGCAGAGATAAATCATTGTATCCCTTCAGTGTTGCCACAAACAAAATATGTACAAAAATGCCTTTTTTGAGTGTGCTGGCACGTGAAAACTGCCCTTCCTGTCTCCTTGCTGCCCTGAGATGAACTCTTGCTGCACTACACAGGGTTGCAATAAGATAAGCAGGTGGTCAGCCTTCCCTTTCTTGAAGCTTCCCAAACCTCCCAAGCTCACTTTGGAGTCTTTAGTTGTTTATTCCTATGTTCTGGTATGGAAATGTCTTTCAACTTTAATAAATTGTAAATAATTTTTGGCCCAACTCTGTCCTTGCAGCATTTATATATGACTTCTGTAAAGCATTTCCATCCTTCAGCCAGCTGTCTGCAAGGCAGCTGTGATCCACTGTACTGGTCTGGTCTCAGTGATTAGGGAACTTCTTCCCTCTCTGTAAAGTCTGCTAAGTCAGATAGTCCCACGCTCAGGGATCCACATGAGGCCCTGCCACAATTTGCTGCTATCTGAAATTAATATTTAAGCCTGACAACATATTCAAGGACCTGTGGTATAGGATTAGGAAGATTCAGGCTTCAGAGCCAAACAAAAAACTTCCCCAGCATTTCTCTCCAAAGTTAGCTGGAAAAAAACCCCCACAAAATTTCTGTATTAAGCATCAACTTTGGAAAAGAGAAAATCCACAATTTCTAATGCAGCACTTATCTTAGAACATACTTTCTTTATTGGGAGGCTGAACTTTTGCCTGAAGCTCCTCTGCCTGACTCGCAGAAGCTGCATCTGGAGCAGATAGTAGCACTCACTACCTCAGTGTACCTGTAAAAAGCTGCTTAGGGAGAAAGAAACCATAAAGATTAGGGGGAAAAAAAAATATTAAAGAAAGGGGGAGAGTCATATTTCTTAAAGGCAGGACAGTATGAAAGCATTGAAAGGTCAACACTGTCTGTTTAGGGCCAGGCTCTTAATTTAGTACACTAAGGGATGCTTCATGCTAGAGGGGAGGCTTTTCAAGCAGTGTTGGTTTACATTTGGCCAGAGGAAGGATTATCATCTCCTTCCCAGCAATGTGGAAAGGAGGCCACCATCCCACTCATCTTCGGGCATGTGGAAACAGTGGGGAAATTAAACTCACAAGAGCTAACACTTTTTCCTGTGTGCGAGTCTTTGCAAAGCAGAGACTGCTTCCCATAGACTGGCTGCAAGGACTCTGACAGTCTGCAGTGAGACTCAAATCAGTGCTGACAGCATTCAAACATTTAAGAGGGACAAATGGCTGAGGAAATGGTTCTGTAGCCCTTGCAAAATCTTCCAACAACTTTTTTTTTATATCTTTGGGAGTTCAGTTTCCGCAGACTGACCAGATACAGCTGCAAAAGTGCACAGGGCCATCAGCACACTTTCTTTGGATGCCTCAACTCTAGCCTGCCTGTCTAGATACTCCAAAGTAATTTACAAGCACAGCAAGCTTCAGACAGCCCATCCGTGCTGCTTTCTGGTACGGTGTGTGCACAGGACTGTACAATGGGCCTCGCACCACTTTCAGCCCATGACCCAGTCTTCACACACCACTTCATGGCTTCACACAGAGCACTCCCACAGCTGATACAAATACCTTGTGGCTGCACAAAGGACTTCACTCTCAAGATTGTCTATTGATCATCATTTGTGAGCCCTGCAATTCCCACTATTGCTCTCCTGTGAATCATTCCAAGCTACTCTAGGAAATTTGCTGCCCTTTCTGCTCTCCTGATAAGTCACCACCTCCTTCTCATGAGCTGGCAGCTGATTGAAACGGATATGAGATTTTCAAAGCATTGGAATAATATTTAGCATTCTAATTATATTTTTGTAGGTGCTAGTAATAATAATGTAGTATTGATTCATCACATCTCAGGCTAGAAAATTCAGCCAGCAAGTCAGCAAGACTGGAAAATGCAAAATGATTTTTAAAGGGACTCTGTAATGAAATACTGACTTAAAAATTTTAATTGTGAAAAAATAGTATTTCTGCACACTCTTCCATAAGTGAAAACTTTACATTGTAAGATACAGATTTTCATAGGACAGAATTATACTAGATCAAGGGAAAAAACAAGGAGTTAATTCATAATAGGTTAGGATGAAAGGAGAGCTGAAAGAAATCCCGCTGAATCATAAAATAAGCTGAATTGGAAGGCACCCATCAGGATCATTGAGTCCAGCTCCTGGCCCACATCACCATTCCCAAGAGTTATACCATTTGCCCAAGAGGATTATCCAAATTCTTGAACTCTGTCAGGCTGGTGCTGTGACCACTGCCCTGGGGAGCCTGTTCCAGAGCACAGCCACCCTCTGGGGGAAAAACCTTTTTCTAATATTGAACCTGAACTTCCCCCAGCACAGCTTCAGGCCACTCCCTCAGATCCTGTCACTGGTCACCACAGAGGAGATCAGTGCCTGCCCCTCCTCTTCCCCTCATGATGAAGTTGTAACCGCAGTGAGATCTCCCCTCAGTGTCCTCCAGGCTGAATAGGCCAAGTGACCTCAGCCACTCCTCATATGGCTTCTCCTCAAAGTCCTTCACCACCTTTGTTGCCCTCCTTTGGACACTCTCTAATGGTTTAATGTCATTTTTATACTGTGGTGCCCAAAACTGCCCCAGTACTCGAGGCTGCCCCAGTGGAGAGCAGAGTGGGACAATTCCCTCCCTTGCCCGGCTGGCCATGCCAGATGCTCCTGAGAACACAGGTGCCCTCCTGGGTCCAGCAGGATGGTGGGGTAAACTCAGGGGTGAGCATGCAGTGCTGGAAAACAGAAGATCGAGGTGTGAATTTCTGCCTTGTTGACTGTATTTCTTTCTTTGGAATCCTTGCTAGTGTTAAAATGAATTTATCTTTCTGTGGCTGCTCCTGTGAAATACATTAGCTATTCATAGGCATGGAGATCTATGGGCAGGAAGGGCACTGGGCGAGAGGAAATTTGCATTAGCCAGTGTGGTTGAGGGTTCCTGTAAGCTCTGCGGTGGAGAAAATGACTCTTATTTAGTAAGCAAAACATTCCTGAGGTTGAAAAACCTCAAAAATTGGTTGGCATTCCATCCATTGTGCACACATCTTCCCCTCTCTGCTGGTGTTACTGAGGCAGTCCTTCAACTGAACAGCAGCTGCCAGCATAAGAGATGCTTTGGAGATCCCAAGGACAGCTTAGCTTTAGGTTTAAGCTACAATCAAGGGGAAGAGGACCCGTGGAACAAGAATGCCAAAAGGTCCCAGAGAGAAAGGCCATTTCATCCCTGTTTTAACAGCTGCCACCTGCATGGGCATGATGAAGAGATGCTCAGTGTCTGGAGAGCCGTGTGAAGCTGCACACAGGGCATGGGGAGCTCAGTTAAATGAGTGCTCCTCACCTGAGGCAGCTCTGTAATTGCCACTGCCAGTCTGTGGCTGAATAGGTCTGGCTGCCTGAGGACTTAATATTCCCCAGGTTTCCACAGATCTCTTCCTTAATGTTCTCTAATGGATAAATGCCAGCACAATGCAGTAGATAAATATGTGCTCCTAGTACTATTGACACTGCAGATCAGGCATCCGTACTTAAAGCTTATTTTCCTCATTTTTTACTTACTTAAATAGAGAAAGAAAACGGAAAAGGTGTAAGAGGCAAAGGGCTTTTTTTGAAGAAATAGCAGCAGTAATAACAAATCAGTCTAGTTATTGAACTGCTTAGAGCTGTCAGAAGGTAAGAACTTCCTGTTCATTTTTGATGGCAAATGGGGAAGGCAATCTATTCCCCCTTCTAGCCTCTTGTTCTTGAGAGAGCTAGTCCTTTCAGCAGAGAATTGGAGTGACAGAATTCATATGGACTTCAAGAAGATCAGATGCAGATGCCAATGGCATCACAGAGATGCCATCCTCAGGCTGGCGAGGGCATTGTGTCTATTTAATGGGAAATCATGCAGCCACAAGACAAGCTCTAAGCAGTTGCCTCATTTGCCTTTTCCTAAAAGAGGGGCCACAGCACCTTACACCCAAAAGCTGTTCAGTGGGTTCATCAGGGATCTAACAAGCAGTTTGCAGAAATAGCATGAGCTTGATTTTAGATAGATTTATGATTTATTTGCTTTTTAAAGTTCTAGTTATTGCAGAAAAATGCTTGACTCTTTTAATGACAGTAAGTGCATACACTTAAGAGGTTTTGCTCCCTCGTTGCCCTGTACTTTTGTTACTGCAGGCAGAGAAATAAGTGGGATATGCAAAAATCCTACAGTCATGTTCTGTGAAGTTGTCACAAAGATAGAATGTTTGAACATTTCACCTCATCACCATAATAAGAAAACAGAGCAGACAAATATGGCTGGGAAGAGCATGATGTGTATATAAATCCCAATCTAAAACATAACTGCTTGGTCAGATCTTCTGAGAACAATGACTTCAGCTCAGTATCTCTGGTAACAGCATTCGTCTCTGCACACAGCTTCTAGCCTGTAGATGAGAATGGGTTTGGATGAATAAATGTTTCTTGCTTTTATACCAGATACACCAGAACAACTTTGAACTGAGTAATTACAGAGCGAACTCTGTGAGCCAATAGAATGACATGAAATAACATCACTTCAGAAACCCGACATATTCTTAGGAAAAATTTCAGAATTTGTCTTCTCTCATTAGACAAAATGTCAGCAAAAGTTTGGAGGCCTTCAACTCTGGAGTTTTATTATGGTTCATACTGAACTAAGAAACTTGGTGAAATTGTGATCAGAGTTTAAAGGGGGGAAGGGACACAGATGGCTCCTGTAAAGTTGGTTTTTCTCCAGAAGTTTTGTTTCTACACTAACTTTACAAATGTAGCTAGGATTTTATAAATAGGTATCATATGAAATGCAACATGGCCTGTGAAATTGAAGCAGCTCTTGGCCTAACCTCCAAAAGACTGATTTGGTTTAGCTAAACTCTGCCAAGTCAGGAGTGGATTTGAAGGCAATTACGAAGCCATATGTTGTCCTTATCTTAACACAAACAAACCCTTTCATTATAGCAGAGCTCCTGCACTGTCACGTGTTCCTTTACAGGACACAGCCCAGTCTCACACCAGTGGTTGTTTCCCTTTTGGCTGTGCCCACCTGTGCCTGCAGACCCCAGTGTGCTGCCTGGCTCCACTGCCCTTCTCTCAAACATGTTTTGGGGCTTGGCAGGCACGGCAGCCTCCACACTCATCCAGCTCCCTGGGCAAGGTGCCACGTGAGCCATTGCTGGCAGCACAGGGAAGGGAAAGCAGGAAGGTGTGATCATGAAAATCAGCAATCACTGCGTGTGCCCATGCAGGATGAGGTCCCAGGGTGAACGTCACATGTGAACTACTAAAAATTATAATGATGGTTAAGGGGGGATGCAAACTGGCCTATAGACTGGAATAACCCAACAGCTGAACATGGCTTCGATTCTGCTGTGTGCTGAGCCTTAGGGACCATATACTGTTAACACTGGTTGACATAAGTGAGATGTAATGGTAGTTTTATTAATATTTTATGTGCAGGGAGTTCAGTAAATTCTGGACAAATCTTGGGAAAGAATCAGAGAGTGTGTGTTTGTAGGAAGGCAGGCAGGCAGGCAAGGTAGGCAAGGCAGGCAAGGCAGGCAGGGAGGGAGGGAGGAAGGGAGGAAGGGAGGAGGGGAGGAGGGGAGGACTCTTTCCCCAGGGAATAAATTGCTCTTCTTCAATACTTTGTAAAGCTTTCTCTGTTCATTCATTTGCAATGAGACACTTGTACTTTCCTATGACACCAGAAAGAATCCATAAAGTCCCTCATTAAATACACCTTTAAAAAAAGCACATACTATCATGATACTGCAAGACCTCAGCAGAAACACTGTGATTTCTGAAGTCTCATGCAGAATTCAGAATTCTATTTAGCACAGGATATTGTTCCACTACAATGTATTTCTAGAAATCAACCTGTTGAGAATAGGGACAGGTGCAGAACATGGAGGACTAGGCTCAGCCTTCAGTATTGCCCGAATTTTCTGTCTGACCAGGAATAAATTCCAGTCTTAAGGTTTTACATTTTTAAATTGAGACTATGATAATGCTGAAAGGCCTGCACATGCACAGCATCAAGTGACAGAAATGGGCACTAATTGGTAGTATCTCTTATGAATTCCATTTCTATCCTAACCTATCCATCTTATCCAGCCCTAACCCACCCTATTTGCAAGACCACTCTTCCCATTCAGATGACTGCATAGATAAATGCACAGTTTGATATCAGTAAATACTGCATTTTCTTTACTACTTTATTTGTTTAAAGGTACAATTCCTTTGCAGTTTTGGTAGAAGTCCCTTGGAAAGTATGTGCCATGACTGCCAAAATGGGATGTTAACAAGAAAATAACTTAAAATGCCAGATACATAATTCATTCCAAATACTATGTTATATTCCTTGGGGTTTTGTTTAAATATCTTCTCTACTTTGAGAATTTCAGGCAACAATCTTCAATATACATTGTCCTACTGATTTTAAAATGGGATGCTTTCTATATTATTTTTTCAAAGACCTTAAATTATTTCTGTTTTAAAAGCTTTATCAATTAATCTGAATTAGGAAAATGCATTATTTGGTCTATTTATGCTCTAGGTAGATCATAAGAGATAGTTGATATATCATTATATATATATATATGTATATATATATATACACACATATATATATATATGATAGTTGAGTATAGTAGATATTTATAGCTAGGAAGGACCATTCTGGACTAGTCTAACTTTATGCATTCCTTTAAACACAGAATTTCACCTGATAATCCCTAAAGCAGAGGGAATTATATTTCCTTACTTATATTAGCAAACCTTATTAGCCCTAAGAACATCTGGTAGAATTTAAACATATCTTTATGAAAGGCTTTGTATCTTTATTTAAAGATGATTTAAAGATGAGGATGCATTCCTGGTGCCAGCCCATCCCAGTGCTGCAGGCAGCAGGACAATGGACACATAGGACAATTAGCTGAAAATACAGAGCTCCTTTCTCTTCTGTGCCACATCTTTAAATGGAGGAGCCTTTTCTGGAGGCTCAAAACCAGGCAGAAATATGCCCTTTTCTTTGTCACTCTTGCCTGTTTCTTTTCCTTAAAATGTCATTAATATGAAAATGCAATTTTTCCTTGTTCACTGCACTTGAAATGCCAGTTGTGTCATTGCCCTCTTCCACTCCACGCTCTTCACTAAAATCTCCGTGTTGTTCCTACTTCCCTCAGCCCCTGTAAGCCCAGCACAGCAGAGGAAAACATCCAGGTGAATGGACATCCAGGACATGGCAGGGTCCTCTGCCCCTCCCTGACCTCGCTGCTGTGCAGGGGACCAGACAGAAACATTTCTGTGCAGTTCTGCTGCTGTGTGATGCCACATCTGGAGTGCCAGTGGCAGCCTGTGGCCCCCGGGCCGGGCTGGGGGCACCTCGCAGGCAGAGCTTTGCTCAGTGGCAGATGATGAGCTAATGAAGCTTCAGTGATGCTAAATCAGACTTTGGGGCATTTAAAGCAAGGAAGTAAGGTGTCACACAGTCATGCTTGGGGGAGGGGAGAAAAAAAAAATCTTTAAATGATCCCAGATTAGCAAAAGGAATTGCTGAATTAAAAGTGTGGCTTTAAAATGCCACTTTGTGTGTTGCAGGCAGGAAGATGTGTCCTGCTCTCCCATCCATTTTCTAGCACAATAATCCCATTGACTTTGCTGTAGTTTTTCCTGATTTACACTCATCTGAGATAAACACAAAGCCCAGTGTCTTTCCAAGCCATCCATCTTTGTTTGTGGAGAAGTACGAGTGAGAGAAACAGCTCAGCCATGCGTAAGGGGAAGTCATAATCTGACTGTACAATCTGCAGTAGGACATTGTATTATTAGCTCCTGAGTACTCTGTTTTATAGCACAAATGGACTGAGACTGCCTTTATTTCCCAGCTTCAGAGAAACTATGTTTTAATGCAGATCCAACCATGTCAATAATCTAGTATACTAGTTTTTCTATTTTGTTCATATTTTCACAGTGTGAAAACTTGTGCTGCCCTGGTGTATTTTCTGCAGTGAATTTGAGCTTGTTAAAATTGGAAAATACATTCCAAAGATGTGAAGCTCTCTTTCCAGAGGCCTTGATTTTTATTCCTTTCCCAAGATCCTGAGGTAGATTATAGCCTTCACTGCCTGCAAGACCTACTGTGTAAATTGTGAGCTCTTTAAGACCAGCATCTGGTTTTAGTGAATCACATTTTCTTTGGTGTGTTTCTTTTGCTTCCATTTACAAACACAGGAGGAACATAAAATTATACATCCTATGAGTGTACAGTTCTAAATTGATGCTGGTTTAGGACACAGTCAAAAATAATATTTTTTCTGCTGTACACAATGAGTGTGAAGAGCTCTGCACACACAAAAATGATGATTAATATCATGTAGATTTCTTCTTCATTATTCTGTGCATTTTCAGTGGTGATTGCATAATGAGATTAGAAGATACTGAGTATTATTTTATTTTAATTCAAATTATTTTTTGTACATTGCCCTCAGAAAAGGTAGAAAAATAGGATTATTCCAGTGTTCTTTGAAAAGCTTCAGATGATTTTTTTTTTTCTTTACATGGACATTTCTAGTTAAAGAGGATGATCTGCACTGTAATTGCACAACCTCTCCTAACTCCTGGATTCAGGATTTTTTCCAATTGCTCCACACTTGCTGCAGAGAGCAAACTGGAAACAGTGTTGACCACATATTTTCTCATGGAACTCTGATCTGTGGGATGTATCCTCCCACTGTGTTCCTGTTGTCCTCTTCCTCACTCTGTAGTCATGCTGGATTCATAACTGAGGCAGAGACTTCTCTTGTCTTATCCATGCTTTGGTACAGTTGTTCTGTGTTATCATCATCATATCCATAGTGAAATATATGTATAGCTATGTATAGAAAGTAAATAAGAGACTAACTTGTTTTAGACATTTAATTTATCCTTATACACTCACTTTGCATTTCCCTCTCTGAAGGAAATGTCATGCTGCTTGTAGCAGTTTTGTTGGAAAGCTGTACTAATAGCAGTGCTATCCACCTCCTGACAACTGATCTGTGCTGTGGATTTAAAGGTTGCAACACTACAATGTCAGCTCAGTTTTCATAAAGATATTCCTTTCATCAAGAACCTTAGGGAATATCTGTAACTTTGGGGATTTGCTTTATAATTATTTTCTGTTACAAAATAAAAGTCAAGCTATATACCTGAGAAATGGATCAAAATAATGCCTCAAAGTAGGTAACTCTGCAATGAAATACAGGGTACAGCTCACCTTCCATGGTATTACTAGAGATGTCAATTTATACTGTACACATTTTTATTTTCAGAAATTTATTTTCTTACAGAAATCTGAAATAAAATATACTGAGACATTCTGAAAAATATTTCAAATTAAATATCAGCAGTTCTTCCTGACTGAGCCTCTGATTTTTACATATAGCAAATATCTTTAGATTCTATAGTTGGAAAATTCTCAGAATTCCAGAAAAATGTGAATGCAGACTAAGATGCCTTCCTTTAGGTGCTTCATGGAAAATATGCCATCATGTGTAAATATAGGTCATCGATACGGCACAGAGAATGTATCAGCATTGTTTTACTTCCTTTCCTGGCTTTAGATCATGCTCTACATATCTCTTTATGTGCCAGTGCTGGTATGTTGTAATGGTAAGGCTAATTATAATAATAGATGCAGTAGTGAGTTTTCAGCACTGGATGGATTTTTCAGAAACTTATTGAGGTCACTAATTCCTTTCATGCAGGCTATGAATAGAAGTGATTTTCCAGCACTACCCTAGAAGAAAAATACTCTGTGATCTGTTATCAATTCATAAATCTATGTCTCCTAGTTCTCACAAATGACAGATAATCTATTAAAAACATTAATGTAAAAAGTGATGTACTGCATACAGTATCAAAGGTGTAGGTTATATTTATACTTCATAATAGAACATTCTGTACACTAAAAGTAGTGCTAATGATTCCCCTGTTATAATTTCCAGCTGCAGAAACTGCAAAGATATGTGTTTTATTTAAAACATATTATGCACAGAAGAAGACTCTAATCAGAGTGCATTCGCCTTTGAAAAACCAAAATTAGTGGTAGTACAGACTTCTGAAAGCTTCTCTGATGCTTCAGTGCCAGCCTGTAGCTCATTTTGGTGCAGCTGGAGCTGTTTGTGTCTATTTGAGTAGGTACTGCTGTGGGTGTGCTAGAGGACAGGAGTACATGTGCATGACTTTGGTATGTGTGTGACAGTCAGTATTTGGTTTCCTAAAGGGACCAGAAGCTATGACATGAGGATTTCACAAAAAAACCCCAAATGCCTGTCTGTTCCAGCCAGCTGGACTATTCCTGGAAGCAGTCTAAAGATTTAGATGTAACTGGCAGGGTGCCAGTTTGACACCTGCACTTTGTCTACGTTTTCTGTGTTCTTCCCTTTTCAATGAGAAATATTAAGACACCTAAAAGGAAATGTATTTCATGTGTTATGGTAGTGCTGACTGACTAGGCAGAGCATTCCAAACCAAAGGACATTTTGGCAAAGAAAAAGTATTTCTTGTAAATCCAGGCAAGTGTGACCATACGTATTTGATTTCAGAGATTTCACTGAAAGGTACCTTAGACAGAAGGGAAAAATGTGAGAGAAGTTAAAAAAAAAAAGCTTTAGGAAGCTATCTGTAATCTTTCTTCACAGGAACCTCTAGTCTGTTAAAAGTAGGATTTTTTCTAGGGGAAAGGACATTCTCTCTCCTCCCTGTCCTGTCTGGTGACCATTGCTTTTCATTCTGTGACTAAAGGGAATAATAAAGAGCATTTTAGTAATAGTCACACTTTTAATATTAGTAAGGACTATCAAAACAGGGAGTATGGGCTATTAACATGTGCCTGAACTGCCTTTTGGAGGGCATATTGAAGTGGTGGTTGAAACTGGTTTTGCTGTCCATCCAAATAGCCAGGTAGATCCTTGAAACAGTTACAGATTATCCTCAGAAGAAAATGTGCTTGGTTATCACCAGCAGGAAAATGTGGCAGTAAGACACTATTTAAGCGGCTTAGTGTGTGTATGCAGGTGGAGCAGCAAACGACATTGCAATCCTCTTGTCTTTTTCTTCATTCAAGTTTTTGAAAGTTCAAGTAATAAAGGTGCAATATATTCATTGAGTGACAGTTTAAATGCTAGTTTTAAAAGGCAACTTGTGTTTTTTTTTTAATAGAAAGAAACCAAGGGCAATTAATTTTCAATAAGAAATCTAAAATTCAAGTTTAACATTTGCAATGCACATATTATTGTACTGCTTGTCTTCTTAACAAAGTCGTAATTCCTTTTTACTGAGACACTAAAAATAGCTGTGGCTGTAATATATGTCATGAGTCATAAATCAATAAGAATGTTCTGCAAGACAGTCTATTGATTTAGTGCAATTAAAGTAAAACATCTATTTTGGACTTCTGAGTGCATGAAAAGGGTAGTGCTTTTGTCAATGGATTGTCTTTTGGATGAAAGGTTTGTGCAGTACTAGGCTGGTGTTATTAAAGATGGATATTTGTTATTTTGCATGTTTCCTATCTTAGGAAATTAGAAGATTTGGTTAAGAGAAAGGCATTAAAAATAAGTGCTTTAGGCACTAAAGGGAAGTGTTTAGTCAAACACATAACAAAAATTCTTCATTTAAAGTGCAAACATTACAACTGTTAAGGTGCATGGTATCAGTGATAAAAGCATTATCTGAGAACTATTTACACAATCAACCTACAAGTGAAAATGTGACACCATAGATGAGTTTGGAAATATGTTAATCTAACTTCTTCTTTTCAAAAAAGTGAGAGGAGCCACTGACACCATGTGGAAAACTTGGAAAGTGCCTGTGACAAAATAATTTCCGATTTGGTAGCCTGTTCTATCTTTCTTTCTGACTCATCCACTGTTAATGAGACAGGGTGAAGAAGGAATGGTTTTCCATCAGTCTGCAGTCTTTTAAAGGTGACAGTGCTGTTCCTCGTGCTTAAGGCCATGTCCATCACAAAAACCCATGGAGTAGGGATAACTGAGTTGGGTTAAAAGAATTCATGTCAGCAAAATCATCCTGTGTGGTTTGCAAACCTGAGAGTCAGGGGAAGCTGTTAACAGCAGAATACACAGTGCTTTGAGGATAAAGGTGGGCAGAGTGTCTGTGTGCACTCTGTGTCTGATCATAATAGCTAATGTGTCTCTTTGTGGGCCAAAGCCCCCCCTGTAGTGCCAAACCCCCATAAATAGAGACAAATATGTTCCTTATCTTTTGGGGAGTCGGGAAAATATATATATATTTCTTTCTAATGAGAATGTTTCTGAGTATAAATCTTCCCCCTCACCAAATTTTGCAGCAATAGATCATCACATTGCATAAAACAGAATTTAGTATTACCTTCAGAAAGATAATCTTATCAGGTGGGAAATGAACTACAGGCAATGTACAGAGAAAAACTCTCTTTCAGAATTAAGCCTTTTTATTCTATATTCCTAGAGAGAAAAATGTCCCAAATAATGTACTAGGAGAGGAAAGAAGCATAAATACATGGGGAAAATTACTCAGCCAATGTTTTCTCTAAATAGAATGGTTTTGAAAGCACAGAAACACTAACAGCTTTCTAATGGTGCAGTTTCTCAAGAAAGATATTCACCATAGCCATCATAAATGAAAGTTTTGTTCCCTCGCTTTCTGAAGGATATGTTTAACAGAATTATGATGTACCATTCCTATTTGTGACAAAAACATTTGAATGGGTATTTGAAAGATTTGTTAAGACATTCAGTTTAGCTGAAAAAGGAAAAGCTGTATTAAAAAATTCTTTGACTTCATTCAAGTTTTTTCTTCAGTGAAGTGCTTCTGTTTTGCTCCGGTGTGCTTTAAAATTAGGATTTAATTCATTTTCTATGTAATTATTTAAATTTTCTGCTTTCAGTATTGAACTCATTCATAATTAAGTGAGACCTATTAGGGTCTTCTACAGTGCTGTCATTAGCAAATCTGGATTGTTGGATCCCTTTTCTTCAATTAATTTCTTATTATATATTTTTATGTGTCCTATTGTATTTAGAATTACTATTATTATTATTATTATTATGATTATTAATTATTATTCTTGATAAAAGTGTTTAATAAAATATATGATGAAGTACCAAACATACCCACAGATACATTGACCCATTCTCATGATTTCCACTTTATTTTTCAATAAATTTTTGTTCGTATAGGAAATCTGTTTATTATATCACAGCATTATTTAAATAAAAATACTAATTGATGAGGGAACCTGATAATTTTTATGAAGAAAGCCTGAGAAATAAATTTCATGTTTAGGTCACATTTCACAAGTAGACCAGCAGAAACTAATAATGAAAAGTGCTTGTATGCTTAAAATATGCAATCACACAATGAATAATGGCACACAGATGTTCAATATCTTATGTGAGATGATTCAACATCTCTGTGTAGACTTAAGGTCTAATCAGTCTCAGTGTTTTTGGTGTTTATTGCTATTCAGTGTATCTACTGCTTATTTAAAATATGTTCTATCAGACTGTTTGTGCTCAGGTGCATGTAGCATAAAATCATAGTAGTCTCAATAAGCCTGTGATTGAAGGAGATGAGCAATAAAACAGTATCTTGGTTTTTGGAGTGTATTTTTTGTAGCAGCAATAAAAGTACTGATGGAATAATCTTACAGCATTGTGAAATTCACACTATTTTCAGTGGTCATGTTTTGTTCCCATTTGGGCTCCAGTTTTCCAAGTGATGGTTATTTGGAAGAACACCTATGCCTAATCAGATCCCTTTTTAAAGACTGAAGAAGTCCTCACAGGTCCAGAAACCTTTCCAATTGTGGGCAAATGCAGAACCAGGGCCTTGTTGAACAAACCCAGGGCTTAAATGAACACAAATCATTTTTATTGTATTTACTTTAACAATTTGAGGATTTTTTAACTGCATATATTTGTGGCATTTGGAGTTGAGAAGACTAAGGAGGTGATTATCTTCATTTTGCTGCACACAATTGTTATTTATAATTGTTTTGGTACATTATCCACTCTTATTCCCTGTCTTTCAAGAATATTACCTGTTGCTGACCTGATCTTCAAAACATCACCTATGTTTCATTTTCCTATCGGTTTTAACTTACATGTTGTGTTTATAGTGCTGTTAAAATACAACTTCATAGTAAATTGGAAAATGATACTGTAGATGTTATTGAGTCCTTCTGGCATTAGAAACATTTCCTCTGTAACCTGTAAGATATGAAAGTTCTAATGACCTAGATAAGCACTTCAGTAATATCACCATTAAAGGACTCTAAAGATCTGAAGGTCTACTTGGAGACCTACCATTTATGTCTCCTTATTACTGCTTCATAACAAGTTATTCCTTGTTCTTCATTATACTTAGAGAACTTGGGCTTTTATTTTAGAAACAACTAAAATGTGAACAGGCAACCAAATGCTATGACTGCGCAGAGAATTCCAGGTGCTGATATGAAAGAAATTATGCTGAATTACTCAGGATCATGACTCCTATACCATGACATAATATTTAAGATGTTATAACTTGTATATGAGAAAGTAATACAGTTTCAACTATTAAAAAAACCAAAAAAACCAAAAAAACAGAGCTTTTTCCTCTTCCTGCATTAGTTGAAGCAGCATGTTTTGACCCATTAATGAAAAAAATACAGACAAAGGGTATGAAATAGTTTCCACATACCATCGATCTTATTTCCAGCTAAAAATACCTGATTAAATGGTAGGCACATAGTGTTTGGAAAAGTCTGACTATTTTTGTGTCAATTGCATGAGTTAGATTCAGAAGATTCATGTAACTTTGTGCAGAAGGCAGGGCACTACAAACCAAACAGGACATAACTTTCTCTGTGCCCTTTATCCAGCATAAACTGTTTCCTACATCCCCATTGCAATCTCCAGACTCCACTGTCCTGTTCTTCAGATGCCTATAAAGCAAAAATTTGGTATTTTCTTCCTTGTGTTAGCTGCCTGTGTTGCACAGAAAAGGAAGAGTAACTACTTTGTTCCATTTTAGCCCAAGTTCTTTTCCTTCAGCAGCTGTGCTGGGTTGACCTTGCCTGGATGCCAGGTGCCAAAGTTTGATATTTGGAGTGGCTGTGGCTGTTGTGTCTTGCTGGTTGCAGGGCTTGAGTTACACAGATCTCAAACATTCTTCCAAAGCTTTCTGCATCTGTGTTGATGTGCACAGAGTTATACCCCTGGCCAGGATTTAAACACACCCTGGATTTAGGTGGCTCTGGGCTTTAATACACTTCTGCATATCAGCCCTGACAAACCACTTCCAAGGAAGGACAGATAGCTTTTGCAGCCCAAATGAGTTCTTGGAAGATTGCTAAGGAACATGAAAAGCATGTGAGGAAGGAGATAATTTCTTGTCATGCTATCATTTGACCTACACATTGGAATCAAATTACTATTCTTCATACTGAATCTAAAAATGACATTTACAAATAAAACCAAGAAAACTGCATTAGAAAAATATGCTGGAAAGGTTTCTGAAAGTCTGCTTTCACTAGTGACTGATTTCAATAATTAGCAGCTAACATACAGATCCATATTTGTGCCTTCAGATACCCATGTTTAACCAAGTATCAAATAATTAAAAATGAACATAATTTATCATGTTGATTTTCGGGAATATTCTCTTTATTGCATTGGTATGCAATGAGTAAAATTTGAAATGGGAATGGAAACTCCAAGACTTCTTTATTCTAATGGACTTCATTTTACTGTTTTAAAATTGCTAGGTACCAAAATTTTGAGACACTGGAAAAACTGAGTCTGAGTCATGATAAACCCACTGAAATCAAGGCTCAATTTAGTATTCCTGCATACAGGTTCAGGTGTCTGAAAACCTATGTTTATATTTAAATATGGCCAAATCTGTTATAATCTGATAAAGTTTCCAAATCCCATGTTTTGCCAATCATGCAGAATTGGTGTTATTTTTTGCAAATGAATGCTTAAACTAATTATTGAAAACTACTTTTTCTTTATGGGATCATGTTAAAGTCAGCCTTTGTTTATGCAGTGGGACCTCAGCCTGCTGGTACTTGGTGTCAGTAACTCAGTGGAGACGATTGGGATGGCTCAAGTCCACAGTTTAAGCTGGTTCAAGGGGGCTTTCAAGGAAGAGTCATTTTCTTCCTGCTGTTAGATTTGTGCTTTCCAGGTCATTTGACAGCTCATATTTGATCCAGAGGAGCTACACAACTGCATTTATGCTGATTTAGCAAGAGCAAGAACTACTGAGTTTATGTGCTTTTGAAACAGGTTAGACTTGCAGAAAAATACCTGGACTGCCCATGCCTAACCTGGGAGGAAAAAAATGCATCTCCCATTATAATTAAGCTATCAAAAATATTTTTAAATTACATTTTTGAAATTAAAATGTGTGCTAGAACAGGATCAATACTCTGTGTCATATGGTTATGGCATCTTTGATCTGGTACTAGGAGCCCTAAAGCTGGATTTACTGTATCATTGAACTTCATCTGGGAGTCAGCAGAATCATCCACATGGGAGTTTTCTATTTGAAAACCCAGAGAAAGACACTGATATCTGTTTTTTTTCCACTTGTAATGCCACCAACCTTTATTTTCTAATAGCTGATTTTAACATATTTACACAGTAAGTAAAGATATTTATAGAACCTATATTTATCATATATTAAACTGAACTGAGCTGAGATCCAGCAGACTGGAATTGCTGCAAGTCATTCCAGTACATTGGATAAGTATATAATTACCTACATTCTTTAAAAGACAGAGATAAACATATAGTAGAGGTATCACTGAAGAAGGTCTTTAGCTGTTGTAAATTGTTACAAATTTCTATGGAGAGTCTTTATAGTAGCTTAAGTTTTAATCAATATTATGCATGTATTTATGGTCTAGACTGTTGTACTTCTTATGTTAAATGAATAATAATGCCATTAAAGCAAATACTAAAGAGGAAATTATCTTAAATTTCATTTTGTGAAGAGCAGATCTTTACCTGTGCTTAATACTATTGATTTTAGGGAGAATGTATATGAATTCAGTTATTGCTTTACTAAAATGTTTTTCAGAACTGCTTTTATTAAATGCAACCTAAAAGAGAATGCGTAGGCTGTATGAAAGGCTTTTATTTTATTTTTTTTTTTTGGTTAAGTTTTGTTGTAATTCTGACAGTTTTGAGTCTCTACAATTAGAAGTCAGCATTCTTTCCTCCTTGTGCATATTTATTGTACAAAAATAATGGGATTCAGTTAATCCTATTCATTCTCAATAGAGTTAAGAGGACTTAGTGAGTCAAGTTACTCATTTTTAACATGATGCTCATTAAACATGAAATGCAACAAAATTAAAATAGACATCACTAACCATGGGTGAGATATACCCGTGAGCCATAGTCTTGCAATTTCTTTTTCTCCTTCTGGAGTCTTTTTCTGAGATCTTGAGGCAGCTTATGTTACCTACCATGACATGCAGTTGCTAGAATCTGAAATGAGATGAGTTAATGGCATTGCATTATCTCCTGATGACAAATCCATTAGAATATGTCACTGCTCTCACTTATAATTCTAGTCTCTGCTTGTTTGGTGCTCATTGCAAAGGAAAATATGCAAGTTTTTATACTTCCAGTTCTTTACAAATGTTTTGCATATCTTTATAAGACTGAGCAGTACATTTAAATGAAGGGCTAATTTGTGTGTTCTAGTGGCTATACATAGATTTGTTGTCTTAAATTATTTAAAATCCTCTTTGTCAACTGGAATGACCTACAGTATATAATTCATAATTGTATTAATTATGAATTGCATGGGTTGTTCTACTCTAAAAGGAAATATTTAGATAACAATTCTATACTCTTCTTGAATAATCTGCTTTGCAGAAACTTATAAGTTTTTATTGTTCTTTACTCTGTGTTAAATGATTTGGGATGGCAGAAAGGATTATTCTTGGTCCCCATCATTACTGACTCTCCCAGGACAGGGGTCGAGGCAGTGCAGCACTGTAGAGCCTGGGAACAGCTGTTCATTCCTGCATTCCCTAGGATGTGATGAGTTAGATTAAGTTGGCCCTTCAGGGTGGTGTCACTTACGAAAATCACTGTTCAAGCACAGGGCAGCACTGACCTGGGAAGCAGCACAATGGTTGGCAAGCACCACAACCTGTCTGGCTGCTGGGTTTTAATTCTGTTCTTTGCCTCCTGAATTCAGTGCAATAGGCATGAAAGATTTGTACTGAGAATTAAAAAAGAGATTTGTCTGACTTTGGTAAGACAAGGGCCAGCAGTGAGGGAGGGCAGGAAATGTGTTCAATGCATAATAGTTGGAAAAAAGCAAAGGGAAGAAAAAGTGGGAGAAGTGAAGTCAGAAATGGATAGATAATTCTCCTGGGTGGAGGCAATAATGAAACATTGATCTTTTGAAGTGAAGATCAGGAATCTGTAAGAAGCCATAGGTGGGGAAGAAGTTATTATGGTCAGAGTCTGTTTAAGCAGGGGGCATAACTGCATCAACTTAAGAGCAGGGTATAATTGCCTCGTCAGAATACCAGTCAGTGAAAATAATTATAGATTATTACATTAAATTTATAAAATAAATTGGTTGAATAGCAGACTTAAATAATATCTTTAAACTAACTACATCAGTGGACAAGGGAAGAGCTGCCTATTCTATCTGGACTTCTGTAAGGCCTTTGACACAGTCCTGCACATCCTTCTCTCTAAATTGGAGGGATGCAGACTGGATAAGTTCAGTGGAAATGGTTGGATGGTTGTATCCAGTGAGGGGTGGTCAGTGGCTCCATGTCCCAGTGGACATTGGTGACAAGTGCTGTCCCTCAGGAGTCCATTAATATCTTCATCAGTGAAGCAGACATTTGCAAATGACATGAGCTGAGTGGTACAGTTGACAAGCCTGAAGGAAGGGATGCCACTCAGAGGCACCTGGACAAGCCTGAGGAGTGGCCCATGGGAACATTTCAGTGTTGAGCAAGGCTGAGTGCTGGTGCTGCACCTGGGTCAGGGGAACTCCTGGTACCAATACAGGGTGGGGAAGGAAGGGATTGAGAGCAGCCCTATAAAGAAGGACTTGGGGGTGCTGGTGGATTCAAAGGTGGACATGAGGCAGCAATGTGAACTCACAGCCCAGAAAGCCAACCCTGTCTTGGGCTGCATCAAAAGCAGCATGGGCAGCAGGTCGAGACAGGGGATTCTGCCCCTCTGCTCCTCCCTGGTACAGCTCTACCTGGAGTGCTGCACCCAGCTCTGGAGTCCTCAGCTCAGGAATGACATGGACCTTTAGGAATGGGTCCAAATTCACTCTCCCCACCTTTCTATGTTCCAGAGAAGGGCCACAAAAGGGATCAGGGGTCTGGAGTACCTCTCCTATGAGGACAGGCTGACACTGTTGTGGCTGATTCTCCTGGAGAAGAGAAGGCTCCAGGCAGACCTTATTGTGCCATTTCAATACTGAAGTCTTCATTTTGGGTGGAATAAGTTAATTTTCTGCCTAGTATCTGTCACAGTGTTGTGTTTTACATTTAGTATGAGAATAATTTTGATAACACACTGATAATTTAGTTGTTGCTCAGAACTGTTTATTCTAAGTCAAGAATTTTTCAATTTCTCAGGCTGTGCCATTATGCAGAGGTGCACAAGAATCTCAAAGAGAGCATGGCCAGGACCCCAACTGGCCAAAGGGATATTTTATGCCACAGAGCTACACCATAGCGTGCCTAGAATATAAACTGTGTGGAGTTGTCTGAAAGGGGATAATCACATCTGTGTGTCACTTGTTTTTCTTAGGTTTTGTTCTTCTCCCTGTTTTTGTTATCTCCCTTTTCATTACTATTACTATTGACACTTTTATTATTATATTTTAATTTATTTCAGTTATTAAACTGTTCTTATCTCAACCCATGGGTTTTATCTTTTTCTGATTCTCATTCCCATCCCACTGTGGGGGCTGGGGGAGAGTGAATGAATAGCTATGTTGTACTTAGTTGTCATCTGGGGTAAAACCACGATGAGGCCTACTAGAGGGATGGTGACTGACGTTTTAGCAGAGCTTGTTGTGTGTGACAGGACAAGAGTTAATGATTTTAAACTGAAATAAGGTAGATTCAGATTTGAGAAAAGGAAGTTTTACAGTGAGGGTGGTGAAACGCTGGCTCAGTTTGCCCTGAGAGGTGGTAGATGTCCCACTGCTGGAAACATTCCAGGCCAAGTTGGACAGGGCTCTGAGCAACCTGATCTAGATGAAGATGTCCCTGGTTATTGTGCAGAGGACAAGATGACCTTTAAACATTCCTTCTGACTCAAACTATTGTATGATTCTATGAAGATCGGTGGTCTTTTTACAACAAGATATTTATTATTTATTTTTAACTTAACATGTTTTGAAATCTGAAGCAATATGTCCTACATTCACCCTACCTAGCTTTAAGCATTTGACTGATGCATTAAGTTAGGTTAATTACCAAAGTTAAATCATGAATTGGTATTTAGTAAAGCCATCACATTCCAGGAAGTGCCTTAAGTCCTTAAAAGTATCCAAGAAATGAATGTCTTAGCAGGAAGAATTTTCCCTCCTAGCATATGTACTTCATTTTTATTGTCTTCCTAGGTATTCATATTCTATAAATTTGTCTTTTCATTATATGAATTCTTACTGAGTGTTTCCTGTTTTATAAGATTCATTGCTAAAGTTATGGCCCCGTATATGTTAAATACCTACCAGCATAAAAGTTTAGCTCATTTAGCCAGCTTTAGCTGTCAAATTCTAATTTACACAGCTTCAAAATTTAGCACATGCATTTCAAGTTCTTTGCCTCCCCAGTAAAGGCCTTCAGGCAGAGAGAATACAGCAGTGGGGACATTTTATTCATTATCATTCACCCATTGTTCCTTACATTATTCTTTTATGCTTTTCTTTTTCCACTCTAGTTCTCTTTCTCTTCTTTTACAATGGGAACTGATGAGGATTCTCCATTTTAGGGAATCATGGCATGTTTTTTCAAGGCTGACCATGCAGTGTTAAAATTAATTGGCAATGGTTTATGATCTACCTTTTCTCACTTGGGTTAAAGCAATCAGCACTGCTTAATGTTATTATATAGGGCAAACACAGCACCATAAAAAGTACAAAAAATGCAAAGTGGTTTGAGATTGCAGACGTAAAGCAGGTCAGGTTTCTATGTGTCTATCTCAATACCCTCAAACATTTAAATCTCTCATTGTTTTATTTTGACTTTGGGCCACAGGTTGGGTATTTTTAATTTGTTCTTTTAAGTTTGCATTAAATTTATTGTTACAGTTTTCTTCTTATGAGTTCAAAATATTTTCTGCTTAGGAAATAAATTGTTATTAAATATTCTACAGATATAGAATGAGTAATTAGGCTTCCCTGGAAGTATTTAACAGAAGAAGAAAACCCTCACTGCCACCATTTTATGTAGAGACTGACAAGGTAGAATGATAAGTTCCCTGCTACCTTCATATTTCCAGACTGGAGCCTTTTACATAGAACCTGAGTAACATTTTATTGCCTCAAATTTGGAAAATTTTCTGAAGAAATCTGGGAATCTGCTAATTCCATATAAAACAGGTTTATGTACCCTTGGTCGTGCATGGTGGTGAGCAAACTCTTCATTCACTGACTTTGGTAGCTGAGAGCACTCAACATTTATTAGATGAAATCCTTTCTAATTATAAATGGGGAATGAGTCAGGCTGTTCCAGTCATGATAAATGAACCTGATTAAACATTTTGTGTCAAATATAGCACAGTAGAAAGGAAAGTTAGGAGTGAGTGGATTGAAGGGCTGCATAATTACCAGGAGCAGAGCTCATTCATTTCAGGGAGGCAGCTCAGTGCAGCAGCGTCAGTGGTGCGAACTTTGGGGGAGAATTACAGGAAATAGAGGTTCTGGAAGATGTGTATTTAGCTTTCTGGCCTCCAGACACCCTCTGAGCTTTCTGTGGGTTTGCTGTACATGCCTCAAACTTTAAAGGTGATCTAAATGACTGCCAGAGGCCAGCTCAAGCCTTGACTGGAGGGTTCATGAAACTTCTGCTGGAATTTCCAGTGAGGTGCTTGTGCAGGCTTCTGAGCAAAAGCCAGCTGAAGCAGATAAATAAGAAAAGGAAATTATTTATAATTAAATACTTTTAAATCTTTTCTATGTAATGCCATATTTATGCTATATTTTAATTAATTCTAAATCTTAAATGTCTGATTTTATAATTGCTGATAGTTATTAAGACAGTTTTAAAAATCTAAATAATTTCTACTTGTATTTCTGCCTGGAAGGGATGTTTCATAGTATTTCTCTTGATTAAGAAAATGAAATTGTTTGCTTTTAAGTTTTGCAGGGAGTTCTGATATATGCTGTCAAATGAGTGGGAGAGTAAAAGAGAGAACAGATAAGTAATGCTTTGGTGGTTTTTAAGATTTAATAAGTAGAGGATTATTTGTTACCTTGCCTAAAATTTATAGAGTTGCCAGACAATGTTTGCTACACAGGACTGGAATTTTAATTCCTTGCTGGGATTGTTTGCTGTAAGGTTTTTCACCATAGCTACATTAGATGTTCAAATGTGCAAACTAATATTAGTATGGCCACCCTGGGAACACTGTAAAGCTGGCAGTATGTTTCAGATAAATATCAATAGCACAAAAATATGCAATCCAACAAGGATCCATCCATGAACCTGACTCTACATACACCATTAAAATATTGAGGCTATTCAAGGGCAGCAGAATTAAGCATTTACATCAGGATCAAACATGGGAGAATGCATAAAAGCCTCTGACATTTTGCCAGTCATGGGCACTGCAGAAATCAGTGGCAGAGTTCTGTTTCAGGGCACAGCTGCATTTCTCAGAACAAATGCAAACTTCTCATCAAATTTGTATCATGAAAATGAGGATATGGCAAATCTCACCATTTTCAAAATGTTTTGTAGTTATTTTGTTTTGCATGAGGAGTTCTTGGGGTCTAAAGTAGAAATGTCTCTCTCGTGGTTTATTAAAATCACACAAATACAGCAAGCTGAGAACAAATAGTACTGGCATAGTTTCTACTGCAGAAATAATTCAGTCATAATTTTTATGTGAAGAAATGTCATACAAAGATGTAGAATCTTTGATTAGTTTTTAAAATTATCCATTTCTATCTCCTGATCACATTTCAAGGACACATCTTTTAATGATACCCATTCCACTAAATTTCAAAGACTTTGTGTACTCTTATATAACATAGAATATACTCCGTGTATTTTCAGAGGGATACTATAGGTACAAGGTAAATTAAAGTGGGGTCAGTTTAGTACAGAACAAAAAGCAAACACAAAACAACAATTTGCTTTTCTCTTAGAGAATAAATTTAAGGATGATACTTTTGGAAAAATTAAATTATCGAATTCTTTATCTCTCTGGATATGCATGAACATTTTTATTTCAGAAATACAAGCAATATTGAAAAAAATAAAGTAATATTCTGCTTTCTTCTGAGCTCTATGATTTAGTAATGATCTTTTTTAAGCTCTATTCATGAAATATCTTGTATGAGCAGAATCTGTGTGCTGATACAGACTTCTGCATGAGGTGTTGTCATTACATCCTATTTAACTGCTGAATGTGCTATTAAAAACTAATTATTTCTTCTTCATCATTAGTGATTTTTTGTTTGATTTACTATGGATACAGTCACCCAGAGGCTGAAAATTTAAAGATTACATTTCTTTGTAGTAGTAACTCAATTAAGACCTTCCTGTTGCTATTGTCTAAAACAATAAGAACTATCTTCTATGTGATGCAGTTCCCCATAACTCAAGACTGATCACGTTTGCCATGTGTCCCCCACCCTTCTTGCACTTTGTCTCGTAATGGCTTCCTGGATATAGCTTCTAAATCCTCAAAAAATGAGAGCTTATTAATAAAAGGTGTGCAAAGCATAATCCTTAGAATATTCTAAGGACCATGATGGTAAACTATGGTGCCATCTGAAATAAAGAAGGAAAAAAAAATCAGCACATTGTCATTAATGTCAAGTAATCATTGTTCAAAGACAAGTCAACCTTCCAGTTTATTGACAGGAGTACATTAATAAAATTGTGCTTATAAAATTAACAGGCTGTAAAGGAGAAGACAGCGAATTAGGGAAAACAGATCTGATAAGTAGCAGAAAATGAACCTGGGAGTTAAGTGCGTAGTATAAAATAGTATTTGGTGAACACCTATGGCATATATTATCCCCCACTAACTAGTATGTCCTTAAAGCAAGGAAATACTCCAGCTTTACTCACATCAAGATTTTTTTTCCAGGTAATTGTGTTGGAAGCAACATGTTCCTTGATTTCTTGGCTCATCTAAGCACTGATCAGGAGTTGCTGCTGATACTTATGAAGAATAAAATTTAGTCAAAGGATTAAAAGGATTAGAAGGTGGTTTTAATTATTCAAAGAATGAGGATCTCAAATGAGCTTCCAATGTAAGGGTCAGGAACTTGCTAGCTTTCATCTGAAGCCTTGATCACTTGACGTTCAGGGTTATTGGGGAGGGTGCACTCCAGCAGGAGGCAACTGCATTTGAGAACATAATCAATTTCTCTTTTGGTAAGAGCTGGTCTGACTGAAGTCCTTTTTCTCTTGAAAAAGCTCTGGAGTTCTTGCATTAGGAAAGATACAGTAGGAAATGCTGTCATGGTCCTTTCCCCTGTCCCAGCCTGGGAGAACCTCCCTAGATGTAGCCACACAGGCAACAATAAAGCCTCATACTATAGGCATATTTTGGTATAAAATTCCTGCCTCCCCCCTGGAGTTACCAAATCTAGAAAAGGCACCATTAATTACTGAGATTTACCTTTCTTTCTCAAACATGTGCCATGACTGGTCTTGAACACCTCCAAATCTTTCATCATTCTTTGTAAAGATCTTTTGTGTTAGCAAGATTTTCAGTCTTTTATAGCGAAGGAAATCAGGCATAGAGAATTTTTCAGTAGGATTTAATGCTCTGCTGTTTGTCCTGGTAAGAAAGGATTTTTGCAGTGACAACTGAGCCCCGTCTCCAAGAGCAGCCAGAGTGGCAGAACTCTCTGCTCTGTGGTAGCTGCACCACAGTACCCCATGTCAGAGGTAGTTTTGCAGAGGATAGCACTGTATGTCCATTTTTCAATGGGCATACCTGAATTTCTTGCCCATTTGTCATTAGTTTTTTGAGTCCCCAAGCCACTGCCTCATTTCAGATTTGTACCTGTGCTTTGACTATATTGAGAGATTTTGCAAACATATGCCCTGAAAGCAGTGGAGAATCTGCCAGTGATTACATGGCTTCCTTACTTAGTGAAAAAATGGTGAAAAGTAACTGAGACTCCAATCAGCTGTGATTGTCAACACCTCCTTCAATGTTAGCAACCTACTGGCAATGCTAAAACAGTCTATAATCTGGCCATGGCTCAAGAAAATATCACTCTAAACTAGTAGAGTTGCCAACTGTTATTCTAGCTCTAATCTTTTCTACTTCAGTAAGGTAACTGCCTCACTTCTACCTCAAAAACTCAAGAATCTTTTGAATATATTTTAATTAGTGCATATTTTTTTTACAATTAAGGACAAATATATATACTTTTAGGTCTATAGCAGATTTCACCCTGGTTCACCAAGAGATGTTAATATGCTTAGAGGAGCAGGCAAACAAAGGTAAATTGAGCTGATGCTGTTATCTCTTCTTATCAAGATGAGTGGTTGTTTTCTCTTGCCAGGCATTCTCATGTCAGTGTCTCTTTACCAGGTCCTATTTTTCTGAAGTTTTCATCTATTGTAACCCTGAAATAGAAACCCAGGCAGTATTACTACAAAAAAAAAAAGTTCATTCTTAAGCAGTATTCACCTGTGAATTTGGAACTATGTTTTTTTACCATTTTTTTGTATAAATATCTGCATGAATGTATGTGTGTGTCTGAATAATGTCTGTCTCTGTTTCCCTTTATCAGATGTGTGGACATAACTTCTGATTGTTTTCCTGTTTTCTGCTTAGTTTTCATCCCTCTTCACCCTTGTATCTCAATATCTAAATAATTGCAACTTCCTCATAAAATCTAGTTCTGTCATCATAATTAAAATATCTCATCACTAAATGCTTTGGTTTGGTCTTCACTGATTGAAATATGATTATTTCTGCCAGGTGTATTTAAAATCTCTAATTTTCCTTCCCTCCTTGAATCCCCCAATGGGAAAGTATGGGGAAGGTTGTCTTCATTATCTCTTTTTTATCTGCTGTGCACAGTCCTGCTGTTATAATGTAAGTGTGAAGGCACCGTGAAGAATCTCTACACATTCTTGATCAAAGACAATTCAGGAACAATTTGATTTATGCACATCCAAATGTCATGGAATTTTGTGGAAATGTCAACAAAGTCAGGAAACCTGCTATCTGCTGAAAAATTATGAGAAAGTGAGGAAGCTGAGCTCTGAGAGATGGGAGAGTTTAAATTTAGGAGACATAAAATAAGATGCTTCTATCTTTGCTTTCTGCCCACAACTTTGTTAAAGGGTATAGTTCCAGCAGCAATTGATGCAGGAACAATATTATTGTGCTGATTCCTCAGTAGCTGCTATTCAGAGTCCTGTACTTTGTCTTAAAGCCCTTTAAAGTGAGGTGGTTAATACCACCCTGTGAATGGCAGTGCCTGGGAAACTAGTATGTGTTTCTGCTAACATGACAATTTTGAGACTAGTGATTGCTTTCAGAGCACAAAGTGGACTGAAAGTACTGGTATTACCTTCCCCTGTCTAAGCTGTATTCAAGACAGACTGTCAGTGTCCAGCTGCAGTCTTTACAAGTCAAAAACAGAATTAATGGGAAATTACAGAGTCTTCCATTTGGCTTGAATACTTTTAAACTAGCTTTATTAATCCCACCAGTGTTTTTTCTCCATAAATAAGCTTTCAATATATGTGGCCATGCTGCCTCCATATCATCAGAACAATGATGTAACATCTCCACTTTGCACAGTACAAATGTCACCCAGATTGTTTCTGATGATTTCTGTACTGTTATGACCGCTAAGAATGCTCATACATAGAAAAAGTAGTTTAGATTATGAGATCTTTGTTTTGTTCCTACTAAAATTGCACCAATTTTTTTACCAGCCAGGGGTGTCACTGTGGTGTTCCCCTTAATTACCTTGCCTGGAGAAATTGAATCACGTGCTAAAGGTCTGGTGCCTTATTGTTACATATGTGTGAACAGCTTGAAATAAATACAAATACTAAAGGATTTCACATAGCTCCTGTTTCCAAAGAAACCAGTTTCCTGTTGTCTGGGCATGTTCAAAGAGGGTAGGTCAATTGTAAGACCAGAATAAACCTTGCTGTGTTTTCATGCTGAGAAAACAAACAAGTAAAAAACCCAAATTATGATAGAAAAGCTGATTGTAAATAGCAAAGCATTAAAGAAAATTCTTTTAACACTTAGATGGATGAATGGCTGAGAAGGTGTCTCCAGGGATAAAAGCAGAAGCTTATGGGAATGTCCTCACTTTTCTGAGTTTCTTTGATTAATTCTCTCCTTTTTTTTTTTAACTTTTTCTTTCCTCTGCACAGCTATTTGAATTGGACCAAGGGAAGGGGAGCTGGGGCAGGGTGAGATATGTCTTGGGAACTTTAATGTTTACATGTAGCTTCTTTTTTCCACGCTTTCATTATGGGAGACAGCATTTTAAGAACCTTTTCTGGCATGTGTCTTTTTCTGTGAGGTTTAGATTTACATTTATCAGCATTATGTTGCTTATTATATGTGTTTTATATATATATATATATATATATATATATTATGTGATATATATGTTATATGTTTTATCTATGTTATATATGTTATCTGTTATATGTAATGTATGTTGTATATTATATATTGTATTATACCGACATATGAAAATACCTTAACCACATAAAATCCTGGGGTTTAGATCCCTCCATTCTGCCATTCTGCCCCCAGAACAGCCAGATATTTCATCCACATGCTAACAAGGACAGCAGTGACCCAGGCCACATTTGAGTTGCACATTAGAAGAGGAGGATTGCTAAATGGCAGGACATAAGCAAGCAAGTGTTAAAGAAATAGCTGATCTCTAAATATTTTCCTTTACTTCAGTGGGTTCAGTACAGCAGTCTGTACTGCAGTATTGCCTAACAGGTACTGTCATTAAGAGCTATTCTTCATTTTAAGGAATAACCATGAGGAAATATTAGCTCTTATGGGGAACTAGCATTGATCAGTACATATCTCTGCTGCCTAGGAGAAAAGAAATAAACAAGTTGTTCATCTGGGAGAGAGTATAAAAATCTTATTTGATTTGGATGTTTATCCTGCATTCCCTCTCATTCTACCCCAGATATCTACACCCTTCTCTCCCTTAGCCCACATTCACTCTTCCAGTACCATTAATTCTTTCAGCCCACTGGATTGGGTATCACACCCCAGTGTGATTTCCAGTGCACTTTCCTTTCCTGGTGATGGGAAACCAGTACAAGCCTTTCCCTTTGAAGCATTTCCATTTGGGCTGAGTGGTGAAATCACTTTTAAATCTGTCTGTAATGACAGGATAGCACTGACAGAGCAGAAAATCCATGAGGAGACTTTACAAAATCAGAATTTGGAAGGGACCTCTAGAGGTCATCTGATCCAGCCCCTCTGCTCAAGCAGGACCAGCCAAGTTGTGCAGGACCATGGCCAAGTGCCTTTGACTTTCTCCAAGGATGGAGATTCCACAGCCTCCCTGGGCCACCTGTGCTAGTGCTCAAGCATTGTCTGCAGGGAGGACTGCAGCAGCTGGTCATCCCAGTCCAAACCACAATTTTTAATGTTTATTCTAATCATAGTTAACTGTAAATCTGCTGAAGTCAAGAAAGTGACATTTCATTTATATTGGTGTTAGTAAGATCAAAATTTTTCCTAAGGCTCTTATTCTTACATAGATGTCTTGCAGGGAATGATGTATTCTTTAAACAGCCAAAATACTGGTTTGATTTTTTTTTTTTTTTTCTTTTTTTTGGTTGTACTTTGGTGGGGGGTTAAGGGGTAGAGAAATGTAAAAGAGGATATTTAGAATGAAGCAACAGTAATGTACCTGGAGCACACTTCTGAGTGTAAATAAATAAATATTTATTTTCCTGATATAAAAAATAAACTTAGCAACAAGTTCCCAGCCTATTTTTTCTTCCATTGAGAAACATGAATCACTAATGGAAAGACTTTAATTAGTTTATCTAAACAAAAGTTCCAAACTTGTTTCCAAGTCACCGTTTATTATTTTTAGGTTTGCAGGGGAAAAAAAAACAAACACAAGCCAACAAAAACCAGAATATCCAAAGTTGCTGTAATAATTCAGGGGAAACATTTTTATTGAAAAATAAACTAAATCTATTTAGGGAGGCATATTATTTTGGATCTGTTTTGGATGGCTAGATAAATGGCCTAGCAATTATGAAATTGTACTGCTAATCAATTCCTTATCAGTACAGACTTTCCTCTTGAGAATAATCTCATGTCTTTGGTGGCATTGCAGAGTACAAAGGAGTACACCGAATATGAGTAACATTCAGTACTAGTATGACTAGTATGAATTATAATATGCCAAGTAATGCAAGCTGTATATTTTACTTGATCTAAGTGGTATCTCAGACCTTGATGCTTCAGGCTTTCAGTAAATTCTCGAATTTTTTTTTGTGAGGTATTTGTTTTGTATCTAGATGCTTTATCAACACTGATTTACATTTTCAGTAATCTAATCATTGCAAATAAAATACTGCATTATGGTAGATGAATGAAAGTTTAACTCATACCGCCTTTCATACTGTGTGCTTCTGCAATCCTCTACTCTGTCACTTCTGTTGCTATTTTTCATATAGTTTTCCCCCTATTTTAGCATTCTTTACCAAGATTTGCTTTTATCAGTATTCCAAACAATTTGTCTAAGACAAAGCTGTATTCAGAAGAGAGCATCTTCTGAAAAAACACTTATGAGCACTTCATTGTGCCAATTGGTCTATCTAGAATGAAATTATTCCTTCTTTTTAAGGTATATTGCATTTTTTTATTCTATTTTTTTAACAATAGAAAGATACTTTTCAAAGATATTTTAATTGATCATGCTAAGTATTTTTTTATCAACTTAGTAACATAATTAAATCAGTGATCCTAAATCCTAATGCAGTAAATTTCAGCTGTTTTTGAATTTGTCTTTTGAATGCTATCCAAAAAGGATTTCTGAAATCTTCTTAAAGTAGATATTATACTTATTTTAGAAACACAGATCCTTGCCAAGTTCACACAGTTAACTGGTCCTGTGCCTAGTAACAAATAATATACTATTTGCAGTTCATGTTGCAAGGCTGAATGATGTGAATGTATAGATTCATTTTTATCCCCCTGCATTTGTGCTGAAACAATGGAAGACATTCTAAATATATTTTCTGTATGGCAGTCCCCCAGAATAAACCTTCGCTGCTTCAAGAGATGCTCCTGAAACACGCCATTGCTCACATTTCCTTATCATCCTTAAAATTTAGATTCTGTACTTCCTTTATTTAGATTTAATACTTAAACCACTGCATGGTGGACTGGGAAACCCAAGTTTGTCAGGGGAAACTGAAGTACCAAATACAGCAAAAGACACTGGTAAAGCTTGAAAGGGTTTTTTTGTTTTGTTTTGGGTTTTTTTGAGATTTTTTGGAGGTTTTTTGGGGTTTTTTTGGTTGGGGTTTTTTGTGGGGTTTTTTTTGTTGGTTTTTTTTTTTTGAAAAATGGAAACAGGAAATTCTCTCTCTGAAGATCTTTGTAAGAGGTTGAGGTCTGGAGTGATAGACATGTATGGAAGAGTCATTTCTTTGTAAACAACTTATAAGTGATAGAGCACACATTGTCAGGCACATTATTTCCCAAAACCCCTCCCTTTCTTCCTCCCTTCCATTTGTCTATATTGTGGTTCCATTAGGCCATAGGATTTCCAAGTAGATTTTTCTCCTAGAAACAGAGTATTTTGTTTGGTTGTGGAGTGGTGGGCAGGAGGACAGGTCCTTGGGGGACTCAGCACAGAGGGCACTACATCCCCATCAGATTCCCCTTGGAGAAAGCCTGAATCTTAACTTCTTCCTGAGTGGACCTCAGAGAAGATCAGCTGGAGGGACAGGGTGCACAAACACATTTCTCTCTTCCATAAACTCATTTCTCAGCTGATTTACCTCACAAAGATTCCATAAAGTTTTAATGTTCTGTTTAATTGCAAGGTTTAGCAGCACAATCTTATGTTTATTTTTCACTACAATCCACAATAAGCCCTATCCAATTCAGGAGTCTTTCTTAATAAAAGGCTTCTAAAGAGTCCTTGAACAACATCTGCAGAGAGTCAGGATAGCTTTTTGTTTAAAACAAAGGCATCTTGGAGTTATTCTGGCTAGCTGATTCCCTTTCAGGCTGGTGTACTGTAGGATGCAGTGTGGCAGATGACAATTTAGGGCACAGGTTTTCTGAGCGGAACAAAAGTAGCTTATTTGCAGTTACTCTATTTTTCTCAGAAATATGCTCATTGAAAGCAAAATTATTTGATACTATGGCTCAAAACAGTAATTTAATATGTCCAGTTGTAACAGTCCACATTTTAATGTATTCTGTGTGAGAAGAATCTAGTGAAATGACACTACAGTATCAGTATAAAAAGCATCTAAGTCCAAGTGTCACATACTTATTTGTTCAGTTGAAATGAAGTTATCAGCAAGATAAATTATCCTATCAAACAGCAACCTTCCTTCACTGACTTCAATGAGAGCTTAATAAGAAATCTTTTTTTTTTTTTTTAGAAAAGAGAGGAAAATTCAAGTTTTTTGTGAAGCTCATGATACTTTTTGTATCATGTATCATTGTGTCACTCTTTGATTTCTTTATAACATTCTTTGAAAAAAATGTCTATTTCTTAGGAGTTACTTATTCCCTCCTATACCAGTATTGTTTAGAGATGCCCACATGCATCAGGATATGTACATATATTTGGAGAGAAAATTCCTACTTTTTTTGAGGAAATTAAATGAGCACAGTCAGGTAAGAACCAGGACACAGAGCAGAAATTCTGCAATATGGGAGTGAGAACTGCAGCAGTTTTGGTCACAATGGAATGTGATTAATTTCCAGCTATAGCATGTCCTTACTAGCAGCAATAAACTCCAGTTATACCCCTTTGGTCACCAAATAATCAACAACCCATGAAGAAGTTATTGCCTTTGAGCTTACTTTAAGCAAAATATTGCAGAAGTTCCTATAGAAAAATGTTCGTGAGTTTATTCAGTTTAACTTGAATGGAAGGATAAACAAAATAGGTCTGCAGTTAAACACTCTAATTTTGAATATGGAACACTGAGAGATTAGGAAAACTAATTAGTGAAGTCAACTGGAATGAAGAGCTAAGAATTTTAATATAGACAAGACCTGGAATGTGGAGGAAGCTGACCTAGAGTGAATGCAAAAACTATGAACAAATTTTGAGAAGAAAGAATAATTAGGGATATAGTGGTTAAATGAGAAATGCATTATGGATTTACTCAGGTTGATCATGCTAAGGTTGTCTGTTTCTAAGATAACTGATATTTCTGAAAAACAAAAGCAAATAATTTACTGCAAACAAAGTTAAATTTAATCTGTCAGCATCTCAGAAAAGTATTTAATATGGTGTCACGTAGGAAATTATTAGGCAAATTAGAAAATGAGAATTAATGAAAGAATTATGGGGTAGTGGTCCATAAAGGAATCTAGCTAACAACAGCAGGCTTTGATAAAAGACCACTATTGGTCTGAAAGGGATTTTATAAATAGACCTAACAAGGATCATTATTAGAACAAATTGTATGTAATGATTCTTTCAGTGGTATTAGTGTAAAATACAGAAAATAGATTAATTTTGAGTACAAAGGATGAATGGAATATCATAGAAGAGTACAAGTAAAATGAAACCTAAGAATATTTTATTTAAAAATCACATATCTTTGCACTAAATATTATGCATGAAATGTTGATGGAGATAAAACAGCATGCATTAAACAGCACAGACTAATTAAACTGATGTGACCATGTCTAGAATTTTATGCATAGTTGTGGCAATGAATATTTGAGAAGATAAATTGGAATTGTGTTAGGAATAGAAAAGGATATTGTTCTACCAGTGGTAATGACAGACTATTTCATGACAGGAAAGAGCTTGATACAAAGAAAAAATGTGTGTTGATAAATGATCGCTTTGTTCCAAGGTGCAAAGACAAAGGTAGTGAAAGGTACTTTACTGGAAGTGCAATCTTGGCACAAGGATAAATGGGAATAAATTGGCTATGAACAGATGTCGGCTGAAAATTGGAAAATGTGCCTTATTACTCAAAGGTGCCTGACCAGTTTTTCTAAGGGCAGTGTAGGGGTAAAATTTTAGTTTGAAATGAAGTTGGTAGAATTATGAAAGTGAAAATAGGACCTGTCTTCCAGGAAGAATGGTGTGGATTTAGTTACTCTTTCAGTCATTTCTCTTGTTTTACATATGCAACCATAAATGCAGATAGATATTGTCTGTCTTGATTGTATGCCTTGCCAGTGTTTTTATTCCAAATTGCTTTGAACTTGGCAAAGCAGAAACATTAAATTGTTCCTAAAATTATTTATGCATAGTAGCTATATAATGCTTAGGTTTACAAAGTATTCTGTTGACATGCCTGACATTCCAACAGTTTCCCAAACACATTAACTTGCTCAAGGTTACTCTACAAGCCAGTGGAAAAGAACACATTGGAGGTCCATTAGACAGAAAAGGCAATTTTTAGTTGTAAACCCTAAAGTACAGTGTCATTACTTTTCCAGAATAGGGTATGAATGGTTATGAAAGATGTTGGCATGAACCCTTTTTTCCTAATTAGGGGTTCTTCAAAACAAGATTATTTCAGTTATAGTACTTTTGTTCATTCTGTATCAGCATTACCCAAGCATTGCTCATTGTTATTCTTCGAAGGTAAGACTAAAGAGTCTATGGATAGGTAAGCAGGCAACACTAATTCCAAATAGTAATAAAATTATAGGTATGTAAACCCAAGATGATCTCATTAAAGTAATAAACTCAGAAGGATATTGAAGACCAGATGGAACTCCAAATAGGAAAATCTATAATGGGACATAAGGATGCAAATTACCCAGAGCAGAGTTTTTCCACATTTGAATGTAGTTCCTTATGTCATAAAAAGATATATACATAAAATACAATCTGTTAAAGTATTTGTATTGAAATCACAATTTCTAAATAAATATACTTCGAAGGCTTCTGAATTAATGAATATGTATGGGAATGTTTTATTTCGTGCAAAGATTCAGTGGAAAATGTCAAACTTCGTATGATGTGGGGAATCAAAATTTCACATTTAACATGTCTGCAGCTTCTCAAAGGCTCTATACCTATTTACGTGTATTCACTTGAAAGGAGTTTACTGAACAGTTCATCTATAGAATATTAAAGAACTTATGGATAACTACAGATAAATTGGAGATATCTTGTTCTGTCAGTGTCCATTATTCTCCCTTTATCTGTCTCTATTGAGCTTTGGTAGTAGGATCCATGCCAAAGGGATATGATCTGGCCAGAATCTGAGCAGTGAAGTGCAGAAAGAGCTATCATACTGGTTTTAGAAATCCATCTGTTCTTCTTATGCAAATAATATTGCAGTACTGGAAAAGCTGGCTACTTTGAACATCCCTTTATGACTATCATAGATCTTACTTAATTAGTATTTTAGGATGACTATCAGAATATTTCAGTGTTGGAAAAAGTCCTGTATATCTCTCACCAAAGGCTGATAGTGTCTTTGTGTCCAATTTGAGGCTTGTGTCCTACAGCCATATTGATAGTCCCTCTCCAGCAGTCCATTCTGCCTTGGTGGGGTTTTATTTGTCTTTTCTGTGGAAAACACATTTGGTGTGGAAAATTATAAAGCATACTGGAGAACAGAATAAGTGGATTAGGATGTCTGTGTAAGAACAATTATTGTCTCTGAATAAGTTTCTATCATATACAGACAATATGTAAGAATTAGGCCCAAGCAGGTGTTTTCTGGGCTTTAACCCTTTGTATCCCAAAAATCAGTGGAAGGGCATGTGCAGCTCCACTCTTAACTTTAGTGAATCAAAGGAAATAGGAAACAAGCATTATGAAGTGTAATTCACTCACTGGGTACCGTGTGTGGTATCATTCTGTGGAAAGCTCCAGGGGGAAAGCAGGCATTGTTTATATTGTGTGGTTTTTTAATAAAATATTATTGACTTCTAACAGTGCAGAGACAGTGTTTAGCACTTGTTTCAGTTATTGGTATGACTGAAAAACTGAGCACTTAACAATGGCCCAAGTTCTTGCAGTACGGTGGCACTTGCTCTGACTTTGTTTCCTCGCCGTGCTGGCCAGCCCTGGCCTGGAGATCACCCTCAGTAGCACTTCTGCAGCAAAAAGGCAATAAATGTTGTAGCATAGAAATGTCAGGTGAAATCTTTTTATGCTCCCTTCCCTTCTGCTACTTCTTTCCCTCAGTTACTGGTTTTAAAGAAGACTCCTGTGGGGGTTTGGCACAAGGAAAAATAGAGCAGCTGGTGAGCCCTAAACAGCGGAACAATGCTTGCAGTCCTTTTGCATTAAATGATCTTAAGTCATTGCCTTACACTTAGGTCAGTTTGGTTTTCAGTCAGTTTGTCTGTTGTCAGTTTTTCAGTCATGCTAGCAACTAGATATTTTGTGATCAGCTTGATCTGTTGATGTAATCTGATCTTGTTCTACTGATAAGCAGGTGGAGATGGGGAGCTGCTTCATCGTAAAAAATAGTGAGACTATATGAAAAGGCTTGGCAACATATTTCTTAATTGTTTGGGGGCTGGAGAGCATTTTGCATTTGAAATTAATATTTGGGATTATTATTCTGGGTGGCAGATGTTCAAAAGCACCTTTAAGCCTCACTTCAAATCTTAAGTCTGAAGCTCCAAAGCAGCTCCATCACAAAGCTTGCAGCAGACAGACAGTATTTTGTATTAGACACTGCTGACCACATTACAGTAGGGTTACTTTTAGAAAGCAGTCAGCATGTGAAGTGGATTGCATTCAATAAAGAACTGCCAGATTCTGACCTCACCCTGGTTTCACTCCAGCAGGAAACTCCAGTGGAGTTAGAATAAGTCAATGGGCCTATTTGAAATTTACACCAGAGGATATTAATTTGGAATCTTGCCCATGCCTGTGTTGCTTCTTCTGAAGCAATGTTTCTATTCTAGCAGCTCTCTAAAATTGGTATTTTTCTGGTTATGGGGATTAGAAGATTGTCCTAACTTTATTTGGACAAAAAGTGGTTATCCAGTAAAAATGGAACTTTGAGTAATAATAACATTTCATCCATTTTCAAATTTCACATACTGGACTCTTAAGCCACAAGTGATTTTGAATCCTGTTTTGGGTTCTAAATATAGAAAAGACTAATGACAGGCTGGGGAATGATATATAATCAGCAGTAAAAGAATTTAAAACAATATAGAGTCTAGTTTTTGTGAAAGTGTGGACTAGACAAAAACACTAATATGTGCAAGTTGTTAATTATAAAAATGCTGTAGTATTAATTTCATTAACTGCATCAAATAAAGAATTTTAGTCTGTTATTTCACGTGACTTTTTCCAGACTAAACAGATAGTCAAATATATATTTCCTAGAATTTTTAACTCAAGGAATATGCTAAATAACATTTCTTTTCCCCATAACCCCAGGGTCCTATGATTTAGGCAAATGTGACTTTATCCTATTTGTCTTATTACTATTCATAAATTTAGATTATGAGGAAAGATTGATAATTCTCATATAAAAAAATGTTTTTTATATTTAAAAGTTTAAAAGGCAAGCAAAAGTACTGTAGATTTCTTTTTTAAATGCCATTTTTTAAAAATACTTCTCACAGTTTGTGCACTCAAATTATTTTGTTAATTGGGACTGGTGAAGCCTGAGAAGAGGCAGAGTAGTGTCTGATGGTGTGAAGTCCCCAGGTAAACAAAGCTCCTCTATGTAAAACATCTCGCATTACAGACTCATCAGGGTATTAATTCTCTAGAGAATTAATGAGACAATGCCTGAGAGTAAGTTCTGAGAGGTAGTCACTCTTCAGAACTCAAAAAACCATGTTAAACACCTAAAGAGTGGAAAGTTTTTCTTTATACCTTTGTGCAGAATTATAGGAGTATGAATTCATATTTGCCATCAAGGATGTAAGTAGGTACTTTAGACCACATGTCATTTATTTGCAGAGTTAAAATTCCCTAAGAGTCACTGGTGAGCACTTCAGAACAGATAAACCTTACAATGATGTTTTAAATTCTGCTTAAAACCAGTTTCTTTATTCTCTCTTTCTTTCTCCAATTACCTTCAGGATCTATATAAAGCACATGTAGCCAAAACTATGATTTTCTGTCTTTAAAAAATAAATAGAGCTGGGATAATTGAACTAATTGTTTGGGCTGCTTGTAATGGCTCTTGAGAGAGAGGGCATTCATCTGAATATTGTGCTAGGATTTCATACTTCCTTGCTGAGCCACACAGTCCACTGGATACATAGAAAGAAACTTCTAAACAAAATCAAGATATGGAAATATATATCTAATTTCACTCTTATGTATCCAGTCTGTCAATTTTATGTGGCTGTTCTGACATGCAAGATGTCCAACTCAATTGAAATGTGTGTTCTTAGCTTCTACATACCCCAGTGCGATGATCTTCTGTTTTCCCTAACTGAACAGTAACAAAATGCTCAGGGTTTTTTCTGACACCTGCCAGGTGTGATGTCAAACTTAGTGACTGGGTGTAGCAGAGGTGTAAGGTCCTAGTGTCCCAAAGTTTAAATTGAATCATTTTTTTCTGAAAATACAGGGTTTGTGGGGTGAGGACAGGCTTTCCTGAAGTAGTTCAGAAAACCAGTATCTTTCTTTAATAATACTGTTGGTATTTCTTCCCTGTATAAGGTCTTTTTTTAATGTCTAAGGTCAGACTGAAGGTGGGAATAAGAATGAGGGTTCTTAGAATATATTGATTCAGTTTTACTTTCTCAAATGACGCTACATCAGGATCAGTAATTCTGTCTCTTTTTTCCCTTCTCCAGACCATGGTAAAGTCTGATAATTGCACAGATTTTTAGACTGCTTAGAATAGTTGACCTTTAAGCAAAAAAATATTTTCAGTCCTAGTTAGAGAGAAGATTCTACTTTGCTGTGATAATTAAGGGAACTGGGATATTAAAGTAAATTTAAACTATATCCATGGGAATGAAATGCATTATTATAAGAATTTAATCATGATGCAATAGTGTGATTGGGAAATTTCATATGTGGAGATGAAGTAAATGTCATTCATCAATACTGAGCACACTGATGGCTTAAGTTAACCCCTCCTCTTCACACAGCCATGGAACAGGCTGGGAACACCCAGACGTTCAGCTGTTGCATGCCATCCAAACACTGGCAGTTTTCATCTAAAAGCTGTTAATTTCTTAAGATGCGCTAACTCTGCTCCTTGAAACCATGAAAGCAGAACCTGTTGGACAAACTGCACACAATTTCATGTTTTACCCTTATTACTTAGGGAGAAGCAACAGCATTTTGGAAATAAAAAACAAAAGTGAGCATGTAACACGCTCAAAATTAAGTCAATTAATTCCTGGAACTTGATCTATCTCCTGTATTTCCCTCAAAACTAGCAGAAATAACTAAAGTGCTTAACAATGCTATTAAATAAGAAAAAGATACTTTGAAATTATAGAAGAATGGTAAGGATGGGTTTAGTTTGGTTTGGTTTGGTTTAGTTTTAATCGTCTGAAATATTTGACATATCAGATACTTAAGATATTTCAGACAGGCAGTGGCAGTCCTTGTCATGCATGCTTGTTGGATCCTCTGTTGGATCTTATTCTGTGATTAAGAACATTTGCTACAAATTTTCATAGACCCACTCTTCATTGGTCTGGAAACTAGAAGTGGTCATTTTAATCATCTGTCATGTCTGACTACATGACACAAAACCCAGAGTTCCACAAATGTTTGTTTCCTGCCTGGATCTCTCATCTTCTCATAGGTATTACACCCTAATTTCATTTTAAAGTCTTCATATCAGAGAAAGCCTCCACCATGAGACTTGGTGTCTCTGCCCTGGATTTTTTATTTTTCACCCTTGAAGTACATTTAAATCAATGCTGCACAGTTACTGATATTTGTCCATTTCAGTTATAACAAATATACTAAGCTAATTTGTCACAAAAAATGGCATTCATGGAGCAATATTGAAGTGAGTTTTTTCTTGAAGAAAAGAGTCTGTTAGAGCCTATTGAAGATAGAAATTAGTTATGTGATGCCATCTGACTCTTTTCCTGTAATAGCAGGCTATTTAAATTTTCATTCAAGTCTACTGAAATTGATGTAAAGGTAATAATTCATTGAATGAAGCTCTCAGTTATTAGTTGAAGCCCTAAAGCAAGACCTCAGAAGCCTGCAGATTGTGATGTACATACACCCTGGTTCTATGCAGTCTGAACTCATCCTGTCTATGCACTTACATTTTATTAGTACCTGGATGAGCTTTCAAGCTTTGCTTTTGGTATTTTTTCCCCAAATAACTGTAACCTCAGCCAGCTCACTGTCCCCAAAGTTGCTCAATGACCACAGAAGAGATTTCAGGGGTGACACTGGTTTGGATGGCAGTGACACCCAACCACATGTGCTCAGATCTGCAGCTGGAGAAAAAGATTTCCCCCCAGACTTGGCTACTTCCCTCCTTCAGTCCTTCTTCAATCTCACCCAGAGCAAACTAAAGAAGCATTGACTTACAAAATAAAAAACAGACTGTAAGAGGGGAGCAGGCCCAGCAGAGGTTCTCCAAGACTTTTATAATTTTCCTTTTGCAAAGTTTTTCTGGTTTCAGTCTATGATTCTTGTGGTTTGAAGGTTTTGGTCAATAATCCCTGTGGTTTTCAGCCTGGCTGAATCAGACTAAGGTAGTGCTACAGCTGTGATAGACATTTCAGCTAACCCCAGACATATCACAGCTGTGATAGACATCTCATCTTACTGAGAATATTAGTCTCAGTAATACTAGATGATTTATTCATTGGTTTGTTGATTCTGAAATGATTCATCCCTGAAGTGTAAACAGGAGGTGTAACTTTTGATCAGCTTGTATTCAAAACTTCTTTCACGTAAGACTTTATAAACCATAAAATTGCTTTTCACATTACTGATTAGAAAGATTGAAAAAGAACAAAAACCAAAAGCAAAACCAAACAAAAAATCAACCAACCAAACAAACAAAAAACCCACCAAAAAAACCCAAACCCAACAAATATTTTTAAATGTGCTAAGACAATTATGTAACCTTTTTTAAAAAAGAATCCTGTCCTTGTAAATTCTGTTAACACATTCAGAGAAATTTAGAAAGCCACACAATAATTATATCTAAAATCTTTAGCTCTTTATCAAATTTTCTCAGACAATTCTCCATAGGAAAGAAATCAGAACAGCTTCTTTAGCCGTGCTTCTGAAGCTGCCTTGGACATTGCAGGTCTCACTTTCTCACACATGCTAGACAGCACAATGAAAAATGTTGTAGCAAACTGAAAAAGAGGTTGGAATGGATTTATCTTTTTTCTCCTTTCTTGTCTTTCTCTTTCCTGACTTTCTTTGCCCTCCCTTCCCTTTTTTCTTCTTCTTTCTTTCATCCCCTCTTTTTCTTTCCATCTCTCATACTTTCACTATCTATTTTGGTTTTTTATTTCTCTATGTTGGTTGGTTAGTTTTAACTGTTCTGTGGCTTAGTTCTACATAGAAAGATTCCTCTTACTTTGAAAGTAGCCATTTATGAAATGTCACAGAAAAATTTTAGTCTAAAAGGGAAAATAATCAACAATTTTAACTGAAAATTTGAATGATTCTCTTCAAAAATTATGCTTATACTGAAAGAAAAACAAAAGTTAATCACAGTGATATTTTTTAAAACTATTATAAGCTTAGAGGGCAAAATTACATATTTAATTTTGATTAACAATAAGTACTCAATCCACACAATGTTAAAATGGATTATTTTACATTTATTTTTCAAATTCACCCATAAAAAGTCAATTTGTTTTCATAGCTCTAATCAGACTTCTATCTGTGATCCCGTTCTCAACTTCCCATCCTTCCTTTCCTTCCTCACAGAGAAATGTGCTACAGTTTTGTTATACATCAATTGATCTTTAAACACTTTTAGTTACTGGCTCTGTGGCTCTGTTATGTTTCCAATTACAAAAAAAATTATCACTTTTAATCCAAAATCTGGTCACTAATTAGCTCATTTCTGTTCCATAACAAGAGAAACAATGTTAACTTCCATAGCATCTAAGCTGAATATGAATGCCTCATTAATCCCAGACAAATGAAAACAAGTATCCGAGGATGGGTGTCAGTGTGGAAAAATAGCCCAGGAGAGGAAGACACAGAGAGATCAGACTGTGTTTGTTACCACAAAGGCATTCTTATGTGCTCCATAGACTAAGTGATATCAGGGCACAGTGCAAGGTTCTGAAGAAGAAATGTTCTATTGGGAAAAACATCATTTGTAAACAGTAAGGTTTTCAGGTTCAAGAATTCCATGCCAGAAGCTCTCCCAGAGCAATACTCAGCACCTTATTCATTTTTAAAGAAAATGGTGGTAGTTAATATCCTCAGTCAACAGAAATCTTCCTTCAGGGACAGGGCACTTCCTCTTTGTTTTCATATATTTTATTGCTCCCTTCTCACAGGCTTTTTGGGAATGCATTAGGAAGCTGCTCAAAGCCCTGCTGGACTCAGAGTCCCGATGGACTCAAAGCAGAGCCCTGAATCTGGATTTGTGCAAACACCAAACCGCCTCCCATCTGGTGGGAGCAATCTGCAGGTGGTACAGTGTTCATTTAAATGAATTAAAATAATCAATGAATCGCTTGGATTGTAAATAATCATTTATAAGTTGGAGATGAAAATGTATCCATTAAAATTGGGACCTAATTATTTGTTAGTGCTAGTGCACAGCAAGTCACAGAAGATTTCATGTGTGAAACTAAAGATACTGATATTTTCATTCATTCCAGTGTTACTGAATAGTCAAAGTTGATGGGTTTGTGGGTTGTATTTGGGAATATTTCAATAGCAAATATACATTATTAAGTACATATAATAATATTATAATGCATAAGACAAAATGAATAAGGATGAAATAGTAAAATCCTAATGCCTCATTTCCACACATTTGTTACAATTTCTTGAGTGGACATGTTCTGACAATGCACTTTGATTATAATGAAGCTGTCTTTCCAGTTGAAGAATCTTTCCCTGTAGTAATTAAGATTCTCTTAGTTTTCCAGTTAAAGTACTTTAGAGAATTGTTTATTCTTTCAGAATGTTTATTTTCAAGGAAAAGCAAAACAACCCCCAAAAAACTAACAAACAAAACAAACAAAACAAACAAACAAAACCCCACTAACAGTTCTTTTAAAAAGGGGTTTGTCCCTGTTAAATCTAACTTGGGATAAATAATTTGCTGATGAAATCAGGATGACTTCCTAATGGTTCTTAGTAAAAAACAAAACAAAGCAAACAAAACCCCAAACAAATCACCAAAAACCCAAATCAACAAAACCAAAACATAACAAACTATTCTTACCTTATCAACATCCTTCCAAAAATATTATGTGAGCATGTGAGAAACCTGAGACTGGAGAGATCTGTGGTTGAGATTTTTTTAAAGAAAATTTTAAACATTATTTAGACCTTTATATTTTATTCAATCATCTGGCTATAAAACAAATTGCCATTCACACTCTACTGGCTGTAGCTGTGGAAATTTGCAAACTATGATATCCTGACTTACACTTACACGTTTCTTTTCTAATAAGATTTTTTTTTCCATAACAGGGAACTAGAAATATTGAAAATAGATGAAACTAAGTACCACCACTTAAACTGAAGGAACCAAATCTTATTTCTTCACTGGTTTAACTAATTTTTCACCCTGCTCCCTGGAAGGAACTTCAAGAGACAATACTAACATTTTCTCTTCCCTTTCTAGTGCTCCTGGGAAAAATCCCTCAAAGAGATTAAAATATGATTTCTGCAATATTAACAGGCAGTGCTGTGTCTCAGTGCTACCTCTGTCATTTGTGGGAAAGTTTTAGTTGATCACTGAAAGTTTAATCAAAAGTGAGTCATTTGGATTTAAGAGGACTAACCTGTTTATAGGCAATTATACTAGAAAGCTGCATGGATAGCTTACAAATGAAAAGATTCTTTTGTTACAATTATATTTTTGCTTCCACAAAAAGAAACATGTGTGAGAAGAGACAGCAGTCTCAGATTCTGTTTTATAACAAAGCTGTAAAATGATGGTTGCCTAAATGAAATTGAGGAAATCTAAAAAGAAAATTTTTTTTAAAAAAAGAAGAAAGATAGTCTCTGGCATCCTACATAAACAGTAGCCTTTGTCTCTTACATCATCACATTGTAATTAGATTTATTACAGCTGTATGCTCCAGGTTTAAGTGGAATATGTGATGTGAGTTTAATTGGCTTATTTGTCATTAAGCGTGCTGAGTTCACTACTGCATTAAAGCCTGCCTGGTCCTGCTGCTATTAGAAATATCTCTTGTTAAAAAAAATCAGCCATTCCACCACAATCTCTCAGAAATATTCCACTGTGACCAGTACCAACATTTTTTAAATTAGACTTAACCAATCAATAAAATAGCTGTTGCCTCCTGTTCTTCCCCTCCTCATCATATTTGAGAAACCTCTGTCCTTCCGGTTCTGGTGCAAAACCCGCTCATCAAAAGCACAAATTCTCTTTTTATTCCTGCCACAGGCTTTAGACTATTTCTAGCTGTTCAGAGAATGAATAACACTGGGCAGCTCTTTTCATCTGTCTGTGTCTTGATATAGCAGTTCTGTGAATAGAAGGAATAGATCTTAACCCATCTCAGAGACTGCTGAATGAGGTATAGGGCAAGAGCATAGCTTGTAATTAATGTTATGGGTACTCAGAAATAATCATATGGAGTAATGGAATAATATAATTGCCCATATTTTAGGTCTTCCACCCTGTAGTGCTTATTCCAACCATATCAAGGTGAATTATGTCTAGGGAATTAGAATCTACAATTCAATGGACTGAATTTGTTTCTCTTTTCCATTTACTTATAAAAAACAATTATGAGTTCTATTTTAATGCCACTAACAGTATGGATCAAACCTAAATGTGATTTAAATGAAAATAGTTAAAAATAGGGGGAAATTAATTTAAATTCAATCCAAAGAAAATGTTAATATCCAGTACAAGTTCTTATGGAGACTGAAGCCATCTGATAAACTGTATAGTTTTCTTTGAGGGATCTGTTACTATTAATAACAGGTATTCACTGCATTTTCCTGCTGAGGTTTTCAAACTTCTCCTATTTATATTACATCATCAGTGCAAATTTTTCTCTACAAGTAGATAGGAAGAAATACATCATAAATGTAAAAATGTGTATTCATATATTTAGTCTCTAAATTATTAGGGAAAAACAAGTTTTTTGTAAACACAGCCTTGCTTTTTAGAGAGAGAATTGATGGCAATTTTCTAGTTGCAGCCCCAATTGGAATTGTATATGGGTTTTATTGTTTAGCTATCTTAGAGTGGAGGGTGACTGTGCATTTCAATCATCCAACAATAATTAACACATAAATAAATGACATTTGAATATTTGTCAGAATCTGTGAGTAATCTAGACTGAGACATGGTCTGACATCCTGTCTGGTCAGATGAGATCATTTGAGTTGTCTTTGTGCATCCTGAGTTCAAATTTCCCTTTTGTTTGGAAACAGTAGGCTTCCATGGATAGTAAAGTCCTGTCTGCTCCCTTAGGACATCCATTATATTGAGGACTTAAAAAAACAAACAGAATTTAAGTCTTTAGTTTTGCCAGGTCACTTTATGATTGTTCAACAGTTCTCTTTGTTGTTTCTTCCTTTTTTTTTAGAAAGAGAATTCTGTTGTGGTGTGGGTGAGCTCTAGACATAGAGTTGTCTAGACACAGACATTTAGTTGGGATTTTTGTTGCAGGATTTATAAAAATACGTACATGTGTGTGGAGCAGATATGCTTAAAAATGCCATCCTAATCAATTATTTAAATAAGCCCACAAAATAACATGCAGATGTCTTTATTTTACAGACTCTATAAAATGCACATAAATCAAGACCTGAAATAAACTGTAGTAATGAGAATAATCTGTTTAAAATACTATTCTTTGCATATAACTCTTTTTATTACTATTTTGACTAAGAGTATTCATTGGATTTTTTCAAAAATATACTTCAAATATTTTTTAAAAATACTTAAAATATACTTCAAAGGTATAGATAAAATCAAAGTCTTTGGTGCATGATGGTTTGTAGTTTTCCCTTGTCTGCTTTGTGGGTGGTATGGTATGATATTGTTTACTTCCAAAAATACAAAATTTAATAATAGAAGTATCCTACTCTTTGCTTTAGAAGGAGAGTTAATTATGTATGAAACTTGCATTGCTGTTACATGGTTTTGGGCAAAAGGTGAATTATGTTTTAAATTAAAGAGAAATCTGTGCACAAACTGAGCACATTTGTTCTTCTGAGCTCTGTCATTTTAAGGACATATTAGAAATTGGGTGGTAAAAGGAAGTTATCCCTGCTGCAAAATTTGTTTGAAATTACTCTGCTGAATGTTGCAAACCATGTCTTGATCCTGAACTGATGAAATCATAGGAACTTTATCATTGTCTTCAGTCCATATGGGACAAAGGAAAAAGAAGAGGGTGAAGGAGTAAAGATTAGAAAAACATTACATAAAAGAATGGATTTGAAAAGTAAGAACTGACAAGGATGGTTATAGATCTCATCAAGTTCACTGGAGGAAAATGCAGAGGAGAAGGATAAAAACTATCTACCAATATATAAAAATACCATAAAGAGTGATTGATTATTTTTCTTAATTAATAAACACATAAGGAGTAACGGGCTTAGTCTTTTAATCTTAAATGGTAGAAATAAACTTTATAGAACACAATTATACAATAATATTCTGCCAGTGGAAATTGTGTAATTATTGGTACAGAAAGTATTTAGAGCTGAGCCTTGTAATACATGTGTAGAAGAAGCTTTATCATGACAAGACATATCCAGCTTTGAAAATTCCAAGTATAGGAACACAAATCTAGCCATAGGTAGCAGCTGAAAAGAGTCCTGTAAACTCTAGCAGTGGCTCAGCCAACAGGCCCAGAGTCCTCATTCACCATGAAGTCTCACTGAGTTGCTGGGTGATCTCCTTGTGCAAAGAAGGGATGATGGTATTTTCTTCCTGCCTACATTCCAGCTGTTAGACCTAGACATTTTAAGGTGTCTTAAGTGTGTAGGATAAAGAGAAAAAAAAATAGAAGGACAAAGAAGGGTGTGTCTACATGCAGGGTGTGTATTTCCACCTGCATTTATTTCCTGAATTGCTGTAGTCTTAACTTTTCCATCATGGAAGAAAATGTAAGCAAGTCCCTGAATTTGGGGCATAACAAGATGTGCTGAGGTCCAAGAGGGGAATTTGCTCAGTTCTGGAAGGGAGTCATCCTTCCTGCTGTTTCCTGTGTTCTCTGCTCTGCACTGCAGGGGTCTGACCCACAATGACCAATATCAACATACATCTCTCATTAAGAGAAGATGAAAGTATCCAGCTAAGAAATTCACAGTGCTGCAAACCTTGACTGTCACCCCACAGCGCAAACTGAAGTGCTTTCTCCTTCAGAAACCTTTTCAGAGATACTTTCCCAAACCTGCACAGCCACAAGTTGCACAGACAGGTGCCAGTGGACATAAATGCTCCAAAGCTTTTCAGATCATATTATCACAGAGCCCAGACTGGATCACCACAGGGTCTGGGATGGCACTGAGAGAAGTCAGGCCTGCCCCAAGGAATTTCTGCCTTTCTTCAACACTGAGCTTGCACCCTGCACATGGATCTGTGATACTGCTATCTTCTCTTCTGCAATACACAGATTTTTTGAGCAGAACAGGCTTGTTTGATAATAAAACCTAAAGATCTGCATGCACCTGTTTGGGAAAAAGTGGTTTTGAAGGTTTTTGTTGTCATGTCTCAGGTGAGGTCGGAGGATGCAATCTGTTATAAATGTAAGAAAATTGTCAGGTGTTTGCAACTATACATTTCCATCTGTGAAAATCTGGCCTGCCCTGAATCTCAGCAGATTTTTTGAAAGCATTGAGCTGAATCCACAGCAGGACTTGTTGCAGTTGTTTGAAATGTGAAATTTATATTTATATTTATATATATATTTTAAATTTATATATGTGTAACTTATATTTAAGGAAAGCAGGATTCATGGACTAAATAAATTTAGTTGTTTTGAACCTAGTGGATTTACATTTGGAGTGGTTTTGGCCTTTGTACATTATAATTTAAAAGCTGTTACAGCTCTCAGACTCTTCTTACAGAGCAAGAGGTTTCCACAAACTATGTAATCTCTTCCATACCAGACTGTGAGTTTGATTTCCTGCCTCTCCAGGAAATAGAAAACTGATGTCTGCTATATAGGATAAGGCCAATATATGAAGGCATGAATCAGCACTTCAGTACATCTAGGAAAATGGCTTTGGTTCTGCAGGGGGAATGGCATTATTGTTACCTCCTTCTTTTTAGCAAGTAGATTAAATAGATTTGTAAATTCCTCACTCAGTAAATAAATGGAAATAGCATCACAAGATAGGAAACCAGCTAAAGAGCTGAGCTTCTGCAAGTCTCTAAAACGGTTCTGAGATTACCAAAGGATGCTTACCAATAAATCTGAGCCACTGTGAGTGATATTTGTATGTCTCAGAGACTCTATTAAGGGATAAGAGACAGCAATAGAAATGATGAAACTGAATACGTGCCTGCTCAGTTAATTTTGATGTAAATGTTCTAGGTACTGCTCTTAGCAGTATCACATTAGCCTTTACTGGGTTGTTATTCTACAGTAATCCATCAATGTTTTGCAATTATTCATCCCCTGAAGACTTTTTATGAAATGTTTTGTGCTTTTAGAATTGCAGAATGGGTGTTTCAAAGTGAGTGTGGAAATTTTATAAGAACTCATGTAAGTGCATAACAAAAAAAAGTTGTCAATAGTCTTTATTGCACACTATTTCCCCAAATGCTTTACAAATTAAAATAATAAGGCCATAGGAACTCAATGAGAAAGAAGAGGGAGGAGGGGGGATTTTGAAGTAATGGGGTAAAGTGGTGAAGGGTATTTTCAGTTGGGATTGTGATAAGTAAAAGAGAGTTATTGAAACAGAGACTCAACAGGAGTCTAACCCAGAAGACATGATCTGCAGGAACTTAATTGTCCATCACTATTTAGAGAGGAATTTTGTGTATTGCCATTTCTTTAGAGCTGTTTGCCCAAGTCTATTAGAACAGGTAGCACAAATATTTGTGACAGACTGTTTACACCTGAAGACATCTCAAACTCTACAATGTTACTTTATGCTAACAATCAGGATGAAAGTAGTCAGGTTTCTGCCAAAGCTGCACCTTTGGAGCCATTTCCTGGATAATTTGTCAATTACCTGAATGATAATAGAGGATGAGAACCCTGTAAATGCACACAGTCTGTCTTGTTATTGTTATTTTTACTGTCCCACGCTTGTCTGCTATCTCTAGCTTGAAATGTTTCTGATTTTGGCCTCAGCACATTTTTTGCAGAAGAAGATAACATCAGTGTTTTAAATTTGTCATTTCTATGAGCTGTAGAACACACAAGAACGTAGGTACTTAATTCCTTCAGAAGAAAGAGGTCACAGACAGGAGGTGAAGCAGCGCCGCCTTAAAAATTACAGCAATGACAGTAAATGTCTGCAGAACTGCACTACAGGAGAGACAACTCTTTCTTCCTTACAGCATGCTCAAGACCCCCATCCTCAGGAGTCTGAGCTATTTGTGCCTATAAATTGATGTATTTATTGCTGCTCTAACTGGCCATAGATATGGCATCTGAAATTATTCCTTTTCCTTTTCTCAGTAGGTGGAATTATTTTCAGAGCATTCAAAGTCGTTTAAAATCTCAGGAGAAATATTTTTTCATGGTCAATGCAGAGTCTCTAAATGGAATTGCCTTCAGGGTGATTCATGTATGTTTCAAGTGATTACATATTTAAAGTCCAACCTGATGAAAGCAGACAGTCATGTACACAGTGGAAGAAGTTCAGGAAAGATCAGCAGAATTTGTGTTTTAAACCAAATCAAGAATGAGGAAAGGCTGTTATATGTTACAGGCATATTTTTTTAACATGCATACTTAGTATATATTCATATGTGCAAATATATATGGCAGAAAATCTGTCATATAAAATCAGCAATAATATGCAAAATGCAAGCATAGCTATTTCACCAGACCCTGTAATGTTCAGCTTAAGGATAATGAATGAAGAAAATCTGTATACCTCTTTGCAAAGGGTGATAGAAGTAGCAATGTTCTTCCAAAGTGTCTCTTTAAGTTATCCTTAATGAATTAATATGGTACTATGGAGTGAGCAAACAATGCTGAGGTGTCTTGGGGATGAGAGGTGTATTCCAGCTGTTGAGCTTTACTAAAAATGTCTTGAATCTTTCTCCTGGTTGTTCTGCAAAAGTGCCCAAAAAGAATTGTTGCACCCTTTCCATCTCTTGGCACTTTATTGAGAAAATTGTTATCCTGTCTTGTGGACATTGCATTTGTCCTCAATATAGATCTTTTACTCTGCTGTCAGACCTTATGGTTATTCTAAGCTCATTTTTTTCTCCCAGATTCTTGGGGAAAGTAATCTCAACAAAAGTTAACTAGCTCTGAATTATTTGCAGTTGTACATCAGGTGTTACTCGAATTGTCACATTAACATGAGCAGGGTCACTAAAGACAATTAAAAAGATGCCTTTCTTAAATGTTGGGTGCAGACTTGACACCACAATGCATATAAGCATATGAGAATGCTTCTGCACCTGAAAGAGTGTTTTTTGTGATTTTACTCATGATGGAACTCCAGCTCTTGTATTTGCTACCTCTCACCCATCATTTCTCTAACACTGCATGATAGCATGGAGATATCAAGAATGCATTATTGTTAATTTTTAGCTTGAGTAATTTTTCCATATATCCTAGCATTTTCATGCTGTGGAGTAAGTACTGAGTTATTAATTTTGCCACTGTTACTGACATAGTATAATGATAAAAAAAACTAGAGTAGAATGCAATAGAACAGAACAGAGTTTCAAAAGATTTTTTCAGATGTGAGGGTCCTAAATCCTAAAGATTACCTGAAATCTTAACTTAGCTTTGTGCATTCAAAGTGTGGGGCAATATCCCAGTAAAGTTTGAAGTCTTGCTGTATTTGTGCTATATTTACATATTAGGTCCCTGGATCAGCGACTGTTGTGGACTGTGTTTTCAAAATATAACTTTAAAATACAGAAAACAGTATTTCTGAGTACTTTATTTCAGACTTTATCCTGTTTCTCTGACTCAGCTGAACTCTGCAGTGGTGGCTCTAGGTGGCACATTCTAACTGCTTCATTAATCCAAAATGAGGATGTCACCTCTGGGTCAGTGCTTCACTAATGGGAGAGGCACAGTGAATGCACACTGGATAAACGTGGGCGAGCTCATTCCAGTACCTGGTGGATGGACACAAAGCACCACATTTGGAGCAACAAATCAGTACATTAAGGAGAGGAGACTGAATTCTCTTCCTATGTGAAGAGTTGGTTCTTTCAAGGACATGTGAGCAGAAAACCACAAGACATTTCTTCTTCTGTAGCTTTAGTTTTCTTATGTGTAGAAGAGCATTGCATTTGTAGTTTTCAGAACCAATATTAACTAAGGAGATATTTTTATAAGAAAATAGAGTGAAAATAGAGAGTAATTTCATAATAGTTGCAGTGTGTGCATCATTTCCTATCTTGTATTTATTTCAGGTCAAGGTTTGTATGCCAAACTGCACTGTAGGATGACCTTTTCTAGAAGACTTTGAACTCTTAATTGAAGGCATTATACCCAGTATTTTTATATTGTAGCAAAGTATTATAAAAACAATAATAAAAAACAGAAGTATCAGAAATTTCATTTTTCATTTTACCATAAATTATCATAAAATAAACTAGATTAAAAGCTGGCTTAAATTTTACCTCTTTTTGTATACTGCTAAGCAATCTGATGTCTGGAATATTCTTGATTCCACAACATAAATTGGTGTAATACTACATTTTATTGCATGAAGGTATGATGATTTCTTTTCATGCTGTGAACCAAATATAGGAGATCATATTACAGCTGGCCTAGGAAATTTATGCAATGAATAGTCTTTATGTTTCTGAAGGAATGTATGTTAAGGGAAAAAATACTCATGGTATGAAAGAGCCCAGTATATCAAGGAAGGGCACTGGGTACCTCTAAACACAGTAGAGGAAAAGTTTTTAGTTGAGGTGTTAGGTGTTATTTTATTGTTCATCTTTCAAGGCTGAAATTTCTACTACTTTAACTACACTCCTCTGGACTCTAGAATTTAAGTGTTTTAGGTGTTCCATTTAATATAACTTCTTACATTCAATACTGCATTGCTAAGAACACAGTTACATTACTTGTACTGTCCATATTTTATATGAACTAGAACCTGCACTGGGACTTCTGTCGTCAATTTCATGCCATTTTCTGCTTTCTGATTTTGCTGGTAGTTCTATGCCATGTACTTCAAATGGTTTCTATTGTCTCCTTATTGCTTTTATTTAACTTTAAAAGTTTCAAATAGGGCCTGTATAAAATAATTAAGAATCCTAATCTCAGGTGTGGTGAAACATCAGCTTATGATTATTAATTGCATTTTTGCCTGCTGTTCATGTGGCAAAACAATGTGAAATAAAATCATTCTATAGCACTTTGTGTCATGCAGCTAAAAACTCTAGCATGTGAAATGAAAAGAAAGATGAAATTAAAAAGATCTCCTTTCTCCTGAGTAGAATGTAATTCAAAATCAAAAAAGAAATAGTGCACTTACCAGTAGCCAATCTATAAAAATTATTCAATAAATAAATATAATATGATGTTAAGTTTTATAGGATTAGCCATACTATATTTAATTTCTGTACAAAATGTCAGTAAAAATATTATAACTTCCAAAGATAAAATAGCCACATATTTCAAAAAAACCCGAAGTTTTGCACTTGAAAAGTCCCTCCTCATGTATTGGATATGTTTTTCTGCAAAAACAGCTCTTTAGAAGTTTGCTACAGGTAACATAATAATGGGTATCTCAGTCAAAACCTTCTGACATTAATGTAGATTTCTCAGTAATGAACTTTTACAAACCTTCTAAAGTTCTTCATCAAAGTATCTTGTTAAATAAGCTGCAGAATCAAAAAGTCCATGGAGAATGGAAAGTTAATTTCAAATCTGTTAATTAAAGCAAAGTAAAAAAGTGTGCTGCTGATGGGAAAATCTATGTCTCTTTCACATCTGTACCGTCATGCAGGTTAAAGAAAACAGAGAAATTACAAATTCCCTCTAAGGTCTTTTCTTGCCAGTGTGCTGTAATGCCATATGAAGTAAACACAAATCCAGTCATTAGTTTTCTTTGACAGCATAAAATAATTAAAAAAAAAAAAAAAGAAAAAAAATAGTGTTCCAATAAAACTGCCTATGCTAGTTCTGTATTCCCTGATCAACAAAACTGAATCATTATGACACAGAGATGGCAATACAGGGTAAGATTTCAGGTTTATCTGTGTCCTGTTCCTTGTTATGAGAATCACGTAACATCACTGTTCCTCAGAAAACATACAGCTATACAATTGTGTACAGCCTGTTGTGTTGGTAACATCCCTTCTGTTAATTCCAATTAACAAGGATGAGTTCCTTCAGGGCTCCTGTGGGGCATTAGAAAAGCGGACTGCTGAATATCTTATGTTTCTTTGTTCAATAAGCATTGCTACCATTACTTTTATATAACATTTTTCTTTTTATTATAGCACTACGTCTGTTAGCAGAAGCCAAATTGACATTGTTTTTCATAAAGAACAAGATCATTCTTTAAAATATAAAAAGCAGAAAATCCCATTTTTAATTCCAAGTGACTGGCTTACTGTAACCAAAATATAATATATTCCTTGGCTCCATTTTTACATCAGGTAGCTCTTTCTTAAGTACTCCTGTTTGCAGGCCAGCTGAGGACAAGAAAGCAGAGGTGTAATTGAACATTTGGGATGGACCTTAGGGCACATGGCATAGTTAGTTAGTGACAACTGCTACGTGTTTCAGGAGTTGTGTCAGACACTCAAGGTTTGAGCTGAAGGGAATAGGAGTGTTCCCCACTAAATGTGAGTTCTATTCAAAAGCACAAAACAAATCTCAAGCAAAGCCTGGTGATGCTGGTGCATTTAAATTTCAATTTCAGACAGGCAGTACTCTCTTGAGGATTTCTACTTGAGTAGAAGTGGCCACTTCTTTTATTGATAAACTCCATTATCACAGGATCATCTCATAATTAGCCTGGACAGTCTCTCTGGGTATAATTTGGTCCAACATTCCAGTCACAGCTGGAACAACTGCAAAGTTATAACCATCTTGGATAGATCATGTTGCTCAAGACTTTAAGCTAACTCTGAGAATCTACAGTGATATGCAGTCTTTCTGGGATACCTGTTCCAGTGCTTGATTACTTCTGATGTAATTTTTTCACATCTTAATATTTTAATTTATAGTGTCTGCTAATTTTTCTTTCTGTGTATTTGGAAAAATTAGGGGATAATTTAGGTGGAGAAATTAATTCCCCACTCATTCTTGGATGTCTCTTAATAAAACCACTGTATTAGTAAATCCAGTTTCAGTTGGAAGCAGTGGAATTTTTTTAAGTGAAAGAAGACTGACTGGAGAGTGACATTTATAAGTCTGCTTGTGTAAAATATCTGAGATTGGTCACCAATTCTTGATCAGTCCTGAGAAGGTTTTAAACTCTGGGACTGGAAATCCCTGAATCTAAGTATGCAAGTGTCATATCCCTTCCAGAGACTGTAAGTTATCCCTGGATGGAAGTAAGCTATCCATATTATTTATTGGAAGCTGGTGCTTCTGTGTCTGTCTCATCCAGTTACCTGCCTTTGATGAGAGGCAGCTTGAGGAAGGAGTACACTACCCGAAAATGAATACTTCTGTAGCTAAAATCATCTCTAACTTCATGCTGAATTCATAGAGTCGTAAGTTCTACTGCCAGAGGGGATCATTATGTTCACCTTGTCTGACCTCCTGTGTTACATAAAGAATAGAGTTCTTCAACTGTTTTTAACAATTAAGGCAATTCCTACGAAAATAACCTTAAAGATACACAGAATCTACTACATGATAATAATTCAAATTGTTAATTAGCCTCAATATTAAAAACATACACCTTTTTATAGTCTCTGTGCATGAATGCTCACCTTCTGGCTACTAGATAGATCATGGTACTAAACATTCTATGAAGCACATAATTATACATTAAACCAAATTCCTGCTTTAAAAATATTGTATAATTTGAGACATCAATCACTCTCCTATAATGTAAAATTTAAATTATTAGTTAAATCCTTCCACTGTGATATCCTAGAACATACATGCTTTGGAGCTGCATCTGATTTCACTCATATTCCTGTTATCTCTGTATACCCTAGTTGCTGCAACAGAGTCAACATATAATGAGTTCATTTGCTTTAGCTGTGTTTAAATGTGTTCCTAGAATAGCACAAAATCTTCAGGGATGCTGGGATCATTTGGATAAAGAATGTGTATGTATTTCTTGTATTTTCCTTTCTGTTCTCTAATGGCTACTACATTTATTTCTCATATAAAACTAGTCATCAGGTTTTCCTCTATCTGTGTTGTTATTACCAAAGTGTAGATAGCAAATTTAAGTATGACTGACATTCGTTCCACCTTTTGCAACATTGTGACTTCCAGCTCTTTCAAGAAAGAAAACAATGAGAGAACATTGATGTGTGACGTCTATGTCACTCAGTTTTACTTTGTTAGAAGGACAGTCATAATTACTATTAAAATGTCCAACAGTATAAACTCAACACTGCAGACAAAAATAACACATCTACATAGCAACATCCAAGGTTAGAGAACCAATGAAGATATATCCACATTGCTATAAAGCAAGGTTTTCTGGGATATTGCAGCACGGGGTGAAAGCAGAGAACTTGGTGCTGTGCATTTGTTCTCCATTCTCGTGTCTTCTTCTAAGGGTACTTTTGAAAGAGCTTATGATCCATTACATTTCACCTGAGGAGATTTTCTTTTAGCTTTTTCTTCATTAGGAGAAATGAGTTTGCACTCAGTAAAATGCATTTTCTATTGAGATGGCCACCATACAAAACCAATTTCTTCTGAAATACTAATTGCTTTATCTTCCTACCATTTTCTCTGTTAAGTCTCCTGCCTCTTCCAACTTTGCACTATGTCAAGACTTTGTGTTGTCTACATTTTAGTTAGAGGACTCATCTATGGATCTCATACAGTTTCTATATACCTATTACATACCTATTATTTTTAAAAAAACAACAGCCCACAAAAAATTTATGCAAGAATCCTTGAAGGTTTAACAGGTGATATAGTGGTGCTCTCTAATATTAGAGAACTAATTCACTTGCAGTGAATTCCTTGACTTTATTGGATTCTGAGATAGAGGAATCGAGAGATTGCTATTTATTGCAAAATTTTAGATTTAAATTAATATTAAAGTACAATGAAATTGTACTCTGTGATTTATAAGCCTGATTTAAATTACATGAAAATTTTTAAAGCCACAGATCGACTTCGTGGCTGGTATAAATCAATGAAATTGCTGTTATTTATGCTAGTTGCACCTATGATTATATATTGTTAGTTTCTTCATAACTCTGTTCTTTCCTTTAAGTATTTCACAAGAAAAGTCTCACAAGCTTACTTCAGAATGTCAGGAACTGTAGAATTGATTCTCATGGGAGATTTGCATCAGCTGAGCCCACTTAACTTGAAAGTTCTCTATTTGTAGCTGATCAAAAATTCAACAGCCTGTATTGTGCCTTTACCTTCTTATCTAGTGGCAGTTTGGGACTGCTCTGAAAGGACAAGAGATTGGTGTGTATTTTTTTAGAACTTGCTTTACATCACAGGAAAAAATTGTGAAAGAGATACAGACTTGAGGTAGGTAATAGATTATTTCAGATAGAAATATAACACACTCCCTCTAGTGATTAATAGATCATTTCCAAAATCTTCATACATTCATAGGATGACTTACTCAAAATGTTGACTACTAAAACTTTAAGCAATCTTTTATGCTCTGGTATTACATGGTATGAATATGCTTTACTGCATACATACTTTGAATAATATCTCAATAAATTGAAATGTTTCATTAGATGTACTTGAAGATTTCTGCATATATATCATCCTCATTAGTTCCATTTTTTATTTTTGAAGCTCATGTGAATCACAGAACTTATCAGTTATCAGTGGTGAATTAATTTTCTCTGTGCAGATAAAATAAAGAACAACTGTGAGTTAAAGAATAAACAGGCCAATTTTCACTCATAATTCTTACATCTTAAATCTTCATAAAGTGTCATTAAAATTCAGTGTTCCTTCTGCAGATTGATGTGCAAACAATACACATTGCAAACATTAGATTTAGTGGATATGCAAGGAAGTGGATTTATGCAGTAATTATAGCATTATGAAATTTATAATTATTACCTTTATTAGATGTAATTCAGCCAACCAATATAATTTTGATACACACAAATAAAAATATAAAATAAAAAAATATATAATAAAAATATACTTACTGCCCTTAACAGCCTTAAGCAAAGACCATGTATTGAAAACTGTTTTTTTCTATTAAGTTTTCTGCCTGTGGAGTTCAGCAAACATAAAACTCTGTTATTGCTGGATTGTTTTATTCTACTTTCAGAAGTTGTTTATGGTAGCTAAAAGAAAAAAGGCTTTGATTCTCATAAATTTTCTTCGTCAAGGTCAACTGACGTAGTCACTAGTTCTTGACTAGTTTACAAAACCTTAAAAAAGTGTTATTAAATTGATTATTTTTTAATTCAGGGAGCCTTTTATACTGGAATTCAAATTTAATTTTTTGAAATGCATTCTTTTAAAACAAAAATAAAACAAAGCAAACATTTTAAAAACAAGCAAAACAGTTAATAAATCAATGAACTTAGTGTTAAACTGTGGGGATTAGACATTAAAGTCACATCTTTGTGTGACCTGTATTCACTTGGTCACTGAAGATACCACACTATTTTTTCAAATGGTTGACAAAGATGCTCCACCAGTGGTACATCTATGTTTCCTGTGGGCTAATAGTTTTGTCTATAATAGTTAGTGGGCTAATAATAGTTTTGTCTGCATTATTTCTTGAGTTCCTTGCCTGTTTATGGTAAACTAGTCCTGCAAAGTGGGAGTTGAAGTTCCATCTGGTAACCCATCAGAGAAAGCTCATGATTTGAGTGTTACTCCCTGTGAGCTGGTTCCACAGCTGTGTGGAAGTCCTGCTGAGTGACAAACCTCAGGCTTGTTGGTAAATGAGGAGAAAAGTCACTTCCCACGGTGTAAATGATTTCTTCCTTCTGCTGAGCACTGTGGCACAAGAGTTGATGGTGGTGGTGGTGTTGATGTTTTTATATGTGGCTGTTCCTATAAAAACTGCAGCAATGGCTTGTCCTTCCAGAGCTCACTGCTGTTCTCCTCTGGAAAAATAATTGTAGCACAGAATTAGCTGAGGTTTGGCAAGTCTGAATACAGCAGTATATCCTGATAGTACCAAGTGAGCACAGCAGTACTCATGTTTGAACAGCTTAGTGACAAATGTCATTTGCTGCAAAAACACAAGGAGGGAGACTGAGCCAAAATAAATTCCCTCTCTTGGTGTTCATTGCCATACCCATGGTAGCAAAGCAGCCCTGCAGAGTAAATGTGGGGACACCACCTTTTCCTACAAAGGGTCACAATGCTGAAAGGTGTCCCAAAGGAGAAAACATTCCCCACACATTATTTGAGATAAAAACCTGTTCAGCTAGAGAGACTAACCACTGCTCAAATAAGGAGAAACTTGTCTGGCATGACAATTCCTAGAACTGAAGTGTCTGAACTTGAGCCATACTTCATAACAAGCACATATTTGTGGATTTGACAAGTGCAGAGCAAGCTAAGGAGCAGGCAATGTGTGTGTGCCATGTACACTACTTGAAGTAAATTGACAAGTTATAAATTCATCTGAATTTTTACAGCTGTTGAATGCAGGGGCATTTTTACACAGTGGGATGAAGGGACCACTGTATGAATTGCATGTAGTGCCAGAAAAAAAAATCCATCCAAATAAACAAAAAACAACCCAGAACAAATCAGGATTTGGATCAGAGAGATGGTTAAGGTGAAAAAACAATAGTGTTACTCTACATAGGTGTACAGAGCTAAACTTTGAAGAAACAGAAATCCTAAGATGCTTAAAAGGAAAGGAAGAGTATCACTAAAAATACAGAATATCCATGTTCTCTGATAGCTGGGGAGCTAGAATCATTGACCCACACATCTCAAGGAATTTGGTTTTCTAATACTAATTATTAGAACACAAATTCCTAAATAATAACTCATTGCATATAGAAAAATAATAATAGGATAATTAGATCTGCCTCAGTTTGAGACAGGTGCTTTTAATTTGTTCAGTTATCATCAGTAGGAACAGATGCTAGTTTTTAGTAACTGTTTGGAGCTAAAATAACTGCTCTCTAGTAACTACTGAATTTAATGTTGCAAGACTGATTATTAGAACTCATCAGAAGAGGAAGCCTTACTGTATATGAAAAACATCATTTTTTTGTTATCCAACCACAGTAATGCTTGCTGCTCACCAATAACTTTTCTTTAAGCTTTGTCAAATACAAGAAAAACATCAAGGTCACACCTGGGACTGATATCCTTTAGGTTGTTCCAAGCACTTTTTTATTCAGACATAACATTTATGTTTTTCTGGAATAGGGTTTTATCCATTAGTTGGATCATGTAGTCCTTGTGAAACAACCTTCACCAGTGGAATAGCTACACCTCCAAAATAATTTCTGTTGAAGATAAGAACAGCAATGGGCTTCCTGCATTCAGAATTATGTGGCATTTATTTCCTCAATTTCACTGTATTTGACTCCTTTTGAAGTTAAATGTAAGCACTTTGTTTTTTTGTCTATCTTCAAAACAAGAATGAACATGATTTTTCAATTTATTTTAAAAAATTGAAGATAGTTGGAATATTTATGTTTACATCATGCACTTTAAGGTTTATGAGTATGCTATAAAATGATGACTTCTGTATAAATAATCTATTCTACTGTTTATCAAGGAGTGTTTTATATTATTTTTTTTTATTAATGTGAGTTAAACTGAAAATAGTTTTTTTTCCTAAAAACAGATGGGAAAAAATCTGTTTCAAATAAATACTTGTGTTTTATGGGAAGTAATATTTTTAGGAAAAGTATTTTACCATATAAACTAAGATGGTTTCAAAATAATAGATTTATTTTCTGAATACCATGGTAGAAATGTTCCATGATACACTCATTGATATGAAAGAAGAATATATTTTTTTGCTCCTATTTTAAACTGGACTTGGTAGAACAGAAAAATAAAACACTGTGCTTCTTTGGAATTTACTGCATAAAGTCTTAGTTCAATGAAAACTTTATTCTCTATAAGGAACAGTGGAAGAAAAAGAGAAGGAAAAATATTTTTTAGGGGTTGTTACCCAGATGACATGAGTAAACCAAGTTCTTCTGGATAGATCCCTTGGGGTGGATTAGAGTGAAGACACTGAATGATCTGTGTTTGTAAATATAAATAAATAAATAAATAAATAGATAAATAAATATACATATAGGGTTTATAGGGTTTATTTTAGAACAGTTTGGTTGTGTTTGGTTGCAAAAGAAGGCACCTATGTAGCCATTTGATCTATTATTTTCTGTAGCAATAAAGCAATATGAAAGCACAAAAATATAACTTTTGAAAATATATAAGGGAAAAGAAATTAAAAAATAACCACCTACAGAGCTTACAATGAGACTTGTTTGTTGCAGTGTAGTTTACTACTGATCAAAGTGATGGTCTTGATCCGTAGGGCGTGGAGGAATAAACCCCTTACACACAAAGTCCCATGGGTTCAAATAGGCTCAGGCTGGGTGGGGACGCCCAGGTACCTTCCCCATGTAGAGGGAAAGTTTTACACTGTCTCTTACCACACACCCTGGATCTGCTACAGCACCTTTACATTGTGTTCAGTCATCTGGTGGAAGCCTCAGGAATGGGTGTGGGGGCACTTTGGGGTTTGTGATGATTTGTGGCAACTTTCGAGCCAGTAATGCCCCATCAGACCTTCCCTGGGGGAGTGGGGGCAGTTTTACCCTGAGCAGAGGACAATGACCATTACAAAGAGAACCATGCCACACTGCAGGGTTTGAGCCTCCCAGTCAGGGGTGCACACCTGGCCTCAGCAAAAGAGTCTGAGGGCTTTGGCCTCCCCCTCTGAACCCTGCCAGAGCTGGTTTTCAACATAGCTACTGAGAAAGGCTTCCTTTGTGGGTACATTCTTCTCCCTTCAGGCTTGTTTACTTCTCCTTATCTTTGAGATAACTGGACAATAGTACCAGATTTATCTTGTCTCAAATTTCCATCAGGTGGTTTAACTCACAGTCCATTTCCAGTCAGGAGATGTGTTCTGGGAGGGATTTGGCTTGGATGATCGCAGATGAGCAGTTTGCTAAAATGGACAGAGGTCATCCTTTGGTGATTTTAACAATGTTTAAACATTCAAATATAACTTTTCAGTCTCTCACAGGGGTTCACATCATTATTGTCTATAGACTACTTTTGCTCTTTGTACTGGAAAGCAACAGGAGGAAAGAGGATGTTTTGTCTTACTCCAGGAGCAGACGAGAAAACATGTGTTTGCTCTGCCAGTGTGCCCAAGAGGTGCAGCCTTCAACAGTCTGTAACCTTCAGATGAGAAATGTGCTGCCACAGGGGCAGAGCAGTGCTGCCATGGGAAGCTGTCCCACAGCATGACTTCTCCTTCTGCTCAGGGCCCTCCACGGCATGTGGTGGCATCCCACAGTTAGAAATGCTGTCTAGCACTGATGGGATCCCTACTGAGGGACTAGCATTCCTGTGTCTCAGCAGAGCATTTGCTCTGCTGTCTGCATAGCAGTTGGCCACCAGGGATTTCAGCAGGGAATCTGCTGGAAGTGTCGCACACAGTACTGCACAACCACTCATTCTCTTCTTCAAACTTGTTCAGGAAAAATGACTGCAATGGTATCTGCTGTTACATCTGAGCATCTTTTTGTCACCAAACCAAGGTCTGGTCCAGTGCCTGGTGATTGGTTCAGAGTTTTGGCTGTGCATATCAACTTTTGGGCTGAAAGCCAAGGAATGCAACCATTGGAACTAGTTACAAACAGGACGATATGAAGATCAAGTAACACGTTACTCTCTTCTACCATTCCGACATCTTCCACTGTAGTTTCTGAAAGTACTTTTTAATTCAGAAATGCCCTGGATTGGGTCTTGCTGGCATGCCTTGTGAACAGATACTGTTCAGAGGTGCACCAGAACATAAATCTGAAGACTATGGAGAGAGAATAGACATATCTGAAGTCTACATTCTAAATAAGATTTTTTTTTTTCATTCACACATATTAAGCAGTTGCCTATTTTAAGCATAAACTCCCTTCATTTTTCTGTTAGTTATCTGACCTGATACTCTTAAAATCCTTTTATGGCTTTATAGTATTTATTCATTATTGATTGTTCTGTATTATTTATTCTGTAAAATTTAAACACCTGAAATGAGCTTGATTAAGAATACATATGTGGATGGTTTCTATGGTAGCCTATTTCACAGTCCCTCTTTTAATGCCTCTCAAAGTAAGATGTAGATTTAGAAAATCCATTTTTAAATATTTCCAGAGATTTAATAGCAACAGCTAACAACTTCACAAATCCTTTCAAAATGTTCTACTAAACAGACACTATGCAGAGTGGCTGGGTTCCTATACATATATATTATACATATATTATACATATATTATACGTGTATATATATAATATTTATATAAAATATAAAAAGAAAATAAGAATATTAGTGGTTTTTTGAGTTGAAAAGTTATTATTGCAGGCATTGCAGAACCTTTCAAGGTACACTGTGGTGTGTGCATGACTTAAGAGAGTTGTTCATCTCTATGTGGTAATAAGTACAAGCTGCATAACAGGAGTCATCCATAACAATTTATAATGTTAATAAAATCAAGAGGTGAAAAAGCAGGTTCTGTTTTTGATAGCAGAAATGTTGTCCTTTACACTGGAAATGGTGTGATTCCATGATTTCTGGAGGTATATTTGAATGATGTGCAGAATAAATAGATGTTTTGGCATCACAGTTAAACAAATCATCCCAAATCTCAATATTATTTCCACTGATGATCCAGTCTATAACCATCAGCAGGAATAACAAATTTGCTAATACTGGACAAAAATTTTTCTGTAATATCTCACTGTATAGCAGAGATGCCCATGCCAACTACTATGCAAATAGCTCTCTAACTATATCATCTATTCTCTTGAAAAGCTTCAGAAATCAAGCATTTCCCAGCAAAGACTTTGTTCTTCTAAAGACCATAAGAAACCTTTTTCTAATTAAGTTTTTCGAGTAGCAGAAGGCATTTTGTATGTAATTAGATAAACTTTTATTTTGTTAATAACATCAGAAGTTTCTCTCTGGATCTCATTAGCAGGTGATTTTTATAAATCTGTGTAGAAACATAAATGTTCATGCATGTGTGAGTCTCTCATCATGATGCCCTAATGTATGTCTTCATTAGTTGGGTAGTTCTCTTGTGCACATATATTCATTTTCATGTAAAACCTATTCTTTATAGTTGTAGTGAAGATTTTTGGGGGTGTCAACAACTGTGTGCCATAGGAATCAAGGTCTAAATGTACAAAGGAGGTAAAAGTTTGTCATCATGTTTTAGTTGATATCTTTACCTGAAGGAGTGAAAAAGCAGGAAAGAAGAAAAGTGACTGTCTAAACATGTACAAAAAAAAAAATCTTGGACACTATTAATTATTTATTAGCTCAACAAGTTCCTAGTTAACTAAAATAAAACCCCAGACTTTTTACACCACAATCTACTACTCATTAATCATCAGATTTTCAGTTTTGTTCTCAAGTATTTATTTATGGCAGTTTACTGCTTTTCTTTCGTATCTGTTTGGAAAGCCAATATGGAATTTTCATTTTCTAATAAGCATTAATGATATTGGGATATATTGCTGGGGTATTTGCTAAGACATTAACAGATTTTATGAATAAAATCCTAGTGTCTTTTGGAGGTTCCTAATTTTTGTTGTAAAAAAAAACAACCTACCAACCAATCACACACAACACAAAAACCTCTTGAGGCAATAATGTGGAATCCAAAATTATTCGTAGCTGATTTTCCTTCATTTCATCTCTTCCACTTTTTGAGCATTGAAAATCAGATTCCTTTAGGGACTTGGCTAACCCCTGTAAGGCCTGTACTTCCAAATGCCAGAACAGCCAATTTCATAATTTGACATTTTCCAGGAATTATGAAGAATATAGTTTAAATGTTTAAGATACCTGCATTAGCAACAGCTTTTGTGCTTCTTTTTACTACTATTTTCTGCAGTTGTCCATGCTTAACTTTACACAAAGAATTCACACTTCCCTGTTATTAGTTTTTATCTTTGAAGTTTATTGTTATCTTGAAAACTACTATTGGCAAAGATAATGAAAAAGAAGTTATTTTATTTGCTCAAATGCTGTATTGGCCATGAAACTTGGATATGTGGCTTAATACTGGGTCAGAGTTCTTCTCAAAGAAAGTACCCTGCAGACTTAGTGAGAATTCACCAACTGCAGGAAAGTGACCCAACTGATGCCACAATAACCAGCAATTCCCTTGAAGAGGGAACACATATTGTGTCTGTGCCTAACACAGGACAAGAGCACAAAGTGCAATAGTCAGGTCCTTGTACTTTGTAAGGGTAACTCTGGATATGCCATATTTTAAAGAAACATCTCCAAGTATCTGTCTCAGTGCACAGCTGTTGTGCTGCATTTCTTCTCTGGATTCTTCTTGCTGGTTCCAGTGGTCCTCTCATTACCAAATAAATAAACAAATATATAAGGTTCCTACTCACAGTCTTTAGCTACTGTCATTCACATCTCTCAGTTTTACTTTTCTGTTCAGCTCCAATATGACTTTATTTTACAGTGCATAAATTATCTTAAGGCTGTTCACTGTCTGTCACATCGCACGAAACTAAGAGAACAAATAGAAAACCCAGACTGTGTTTAATCAGAGGCTTCTGAATGCATATTGAATCCAAAAATAATTTTTAAAAAGATATTTCAAAGGATGTATACATCTGTAATCTAATAATCCTGTTAACCACCATGCAGAAGCTTTTCTAGCTTACCTAATGCATGTGTCTCAAGTTTGGAAATAATGAAGATCTAAAGAACCATTCAAAGAATGCATATTCCATAAAGGACATAGGAGCCTATGTGCATTATAAATCTCAAATTCAGGAATTCATTGTTTCTGTTTTACACTATATAATATAAAATATTTCTCCTAAGGATTATGTGGTGGTGTAGAACATGTGCACTAAAACCCACTGCACAGTCCCTTAAAACTGATTTTCAGTCTTATGTTTTCCTTTTTCAGCAAAAATCAAAATGTATCCAACGTCATGAATCCCAAATTGTAATACAAACTGTGAAAACCATGGGTGAGGCTTTTATTTTCTTTTTACATGTATCTTTTGATATGAATCAAATTCTCCACCTAATTTCAGTGAACAGTAGATTGAGCCATGTAGTTCATCTGTTACTTCTGCTACTCTTAGTGGATGCTAATTATGCAAAGGGTTTCAAAACTTCTTTTTTTAGTTCACATGAATTAAGGACCTAGACATAAAGCTTTTAGTTCTGTGATGAAGTATGGCTGCCTGCTTCGCCCTTTGTACTAAAACTTGATCAGATAATCCAGGAGATAGTAAAAACACATGGCTTCTTCAAAATAGCATCTGATTTTTCCCTCTGCAAATTGATTATTAAAATTATCTGTTTTGCAAATAATGCTGCAGTCTCAGAGCTCAGCAGTTGCTAAATGCCTGCTTTCAAAGAATGATTGTGTTTGGGAGGGACCTCTGGAGATCACCTTGTCCAATCTCCTGCTAAAGCAGATTCACCTACACCAGGTTGCAGATACTTGTGTCCAGGAAGGTTTTGAATATCTTCAAAGGAGGCTCCACAACCTCTCTGGGCAGCCTGTTCCTCTGCTCTGTCTCCCTCACAGTAAAGAAGTTTTTCCTCAGATGGAACTTGCTGTGTTTCAGTCTGTGCCCATTGACCCTTGTCCTGTCGCTGGGCAGCACTGAAAAAGCCTGACCTCACCCTCTTAAGACCTGCCCTTTGGATATTTGTATGCAGTGATGAGATCCCCTCTTAGCTGTGTTCTTGCCTCACTGTAGAGCATTCAGTATCTTTGCTAAATTTGAATTAATTATAATCCAGATCTTCTTCAGGATCGTATTTGCCAAATGTTAATGCAGTTTGAAATTATTACCCCTGAAAAACATTTTCAGGAATCTGGAATTCATTTCTTTGCTTTTGCAGTAATAGGAATACATCAGAGAAATTGTTAGTGTTGCACACTTGGAAAGGGGAAACACTTATTTTTCATGGCAATTGGCAAGACGGGACTTAAGCCATCGTGATTTATGTTGTTATTATGAGAATTGTCATAAACACTTGAAGCTTCTGGCTTTATAGTACATCTAAAATCACTTTACTTGAAAATTATGTTTATTATTCTCTTCAGCTGGAAATTCAGTAGATCAAGACAAGTGTGGTGCTTCTCTGCTTAACGCAGTTAGTAATTTGACAAGATAGGTATAATTTCCTATACATTTCAGCTCCTCACAGTAATAGTGCTCCAGAGTAATTTGGCAAACAAACAAAAGACCTAATTAAGTAGTGTTGAATTTTTCTAAGGCAAAGTGTACACAAGGTCATACCAAGGGCTCAGCTGAAGTTTATTAAAGATTAGCAGTCTGTTTCTGCAGGAGAGATCCCTTCAGCTACTGTAATATATGACAGCCTGGCGGACCATGTTCCACAACAAGCTGTTGTTCAGAGCAGAGTTACGGAACAAATTCTCAGTAGAATTTCTAATAAAAGGGCTTCATATATTAAAGATATTTTTCTTTTTGCATTTTATTACATTTGGAAGAGATAGGAAAAACAAGACATTATTTTTTTCCATACACTTGGAAAATTACTCTAGAAGTAGGTCATTATGCAAAAAGGACTAGATTATTCCCGTGCTCTTAATTTACACTGTAGTCCTTGTGGCAAAGACACACCTTTGCTTTTGAAACTACCTCACGTGGTAGGAGCCAATCTGTGAATCCAAATATTAATCAGCTAAATATGCATGAAGATATTTGGATAGTGGTGTGCCAGGTTTGCCCTTAACTTAGCAAAAAAAAAAAGTAATGATTTAAATATTTATAACATGCCTGTAAGCTTGGAGCATTGAAACCTGTGAGCCCAGTCTGTGAGTTGGTATTGGACCAGGCAGGGAGTAAGGACTTTACTTCTACTTTTCTGACCATCATATAGACTCTACAAGGACACAAAAATATTAACCTTGTGATGCTGCTAAAGCCTGTAGAGTACAGATTATTTACTGCAAGTAAATGAAATGTTCCTTAAGATATGTCTAAAGTACTGAGTGAATATTTCCTGTGATAGTTCTGGGAGTTTTAACTAATATTCATATTCCTATACTGACATATAAATAAATGAATTTGCCTTTTTTTCTTTTCCATAACTACATGGAGTTAGCAGAAAAAAAAATACTGAGGGAGCACCTTTCCTGCTTTTGAAAGTAGCAGAACTGGACAGAGACTGTGAAGATTCAGTGCCTCTAAATAGTAGAAATATGTTCAAAGATAGCTGTGCACTTGACTCCCAAATAAGCATTAAAATGTTCTAATTATGTAACTTAACTCTGAGATTTAAAAGACACATATAAATTCCAGTTGTTCTCCTACCTCTACAAACTGGTGTGGAGCTTTCTAACCCTGGAACTCTTCTAGAATCAATAATTATATTCCTTTTTACTAATAAAGGTAATCTGGACTGAACACTACATGAACTCACCATTTTCTCAATCTGCACTAGAAGTCAACATAAAAGTTCCCCTAATTTATTGTTCCCCAAGCTCATAAAAGTAGTATTTCAAAAATAGCTTATTGCTATTAAATAAACACACTCTTTTTTTTTTTTTTTTTTTATAGAGGTAAAAGATTTCTTATGTGTCTAAACACCTGCCCTCAGGTGTCTTAAACTCATTTAAAAGAAAAATACTGTTTCAGAGGCTATTTATGTAAACAGCACGTAATTCCTTTCCTGGAATATAGCACCGTCTTACAACACACATGAGCATGGACTCAAGTATGCCAAATCACCACAACCCCCCTGTAGAAGAGAAGAAACCAGGTGCAAAGAAAAGGGTATTTTCAAAACAAAATAATAGTAATAAAAAGATATAGCACACACCTTAAATATCTCTAAACGCTATCAACTATCCATCTTAGAGCTGTAAGTCCAAACAAAATAATTGCTCAGTGAATGACCCATTTGGTGAATGATGCAAGTGGTCATGAAGGTCAACACCAATCCAGATTTCGTAGACCAAGGTACTGCAATTTCTAAAGTACCTACAGGTTGTGTGACAGCACCTGCATGACTGGACTGGTCATAGTAACTTTACCTTTTTTACTCTCATTTTGTGTCTTCAACAGCACTAATAAATTGCATTTGTCAGAAATATGCATGGTGCAAATACCCCTTGTTTTTGGTCTTTAGAAAGATCTAAAAGTATATCCTTTCATTATGGAATTCAAAGATAATTTTTTATGGGTTACCTTGGTGACAAAATTATGAGTTCATTTTTCCATTTTGCATTGATAAAGAATAAATATAAGTAACAACTGTGTCCTATTAAAACTTGATGCTGCATAACAAAAGATATGTTTCTGTGGAAATATGAGGCTTGGAATTAATCCTTTGTTTTGAGTCTTGAATCACCATACGTTTTAGGCCTGATTATTCTTCTATATGAATATAGTAAAAAACAAAATCCATTAAGAAGTGTACCTCTAGGTAAAAAGCAAGGAAAGAATTTCCCTGTGGTCTGTAAGACTGCAATATATAGATCTCAATGTTCAGACCTTGATGGGTGTTTAAGATGCTCCAGTAACCATGTCCAATTCTGTAAACATGCACATTACAAAGTCCATGGTGCTTACAGAAAACTATTAAGGATGACAGAAGTATTATTAGCAACAACTGGGTTCCTCCAGGGTGAAAGAGTAAAAGAGGCAATAACCATTGATTATTCCATTAGCCAGGGAGTTGCTTTAACCATTTCCAAGATCTTAGGTCCTCCAGCCTGAGGGAATGAGAACAGATGCAGGAAGGAAATGGGACTCAGCAAGATTTTATCAAGAGCAAAAAAGATCATTTGGGATGGAAGCTGCTGTACCTGGCGTAAGAGTCACCCTGAATTCAAGCAGCAACAGATCATGGTTTGCTCCTTTCTCCATTTTTTGGGGGGGAAGTGACTACATGATTTTTTATAGGTCTGCAACCCTCAGTACACAGTGTAGTGCAGGGCTCTTGGATCAGGCTCCCTGAATATTATAAGAGGCTGGAACCATCCAAGTCACAGTGTTATCTCCTGCTATGGTCTAAGCAGATTAGACAGAATATTTAATTAATAATTAATTAATGCAAGGCATATGCAAAAGATATCTTATCTGTACCATATCTGAAAAAAACATGACTAAGTAACATAAGGGCAGAAAGATTAGGTCTTAAGCTTCCAATTTAAGAGAGGGATTCAGAATCTGAAATTTAGCCCATTACAGTTTTCTAGGCAAGTTGAACAAAGACTGTGACCAAAGTAGAGAAACACAGGGATAACCAAGTCTGTTCTTGGACCTCCTTTGAGACTTTGCCATCATCCGTCATTCATGACTGCTGAATATACCTGTATTTAAAACAAACTTACATTAAATCTACATTAAAAAGTACATTAAATCTAAATAGCATAAGATCATTAAACATTTCAATTGTGAGGAAGCTCTTTATATCATCTGGTCCAAATTTTTACTCAAAGCAGGGCTAGCATCTTATGTAATTTGTATTTTTATTTGATTGATAAACTGGTAATCCAAGCATGTCTACATGAAAAAATACTGAAGAAACAGTAAGCTAGAGATACTCATCTAATATGCCAGCTTCCTCCCTGTGCTGTGTCTGGGAATAGCCAGTGTTTTGTGAGAAAGATACAGTTTCTGTCAATATTCTTTGACAGTGAAAAATTTCTCAGGACAGAGCATGCAGAACAAACATCTGATATCTGTGCTGTTAACAGAGCTCCCTGGAGCTCAGGGGCACAGCAGAATCCCTGTGCTTAGTTCTCACAAAGGGCTGGAGATCTGCTGCATCCCTAGAGGTCAGATAATCCATAGGGATAAATTCAGCATCCTTGTGGACAATCCAAGTGTCTGAGTGCTTTATCCATACCATCTCCAAACACAAGAGTAACCACAGAATCGGTCAGATTGGAGGGGACCACAGTGGGGCATCTGTTCCAACCTCCCTGCTCAAGCAGGGTCATCCCAGAGCACATGGCCCAGGATTGCATCCAAATGGTGCTCAAGTACCTCCATGAGGAAGGCTCCACAGCCTCTCTGGGCAACCTGTTCCAGTCACTGCACAGTGAAGAAATTCTTCCTGATACACCTTCCTGAAGATGGAACTTCCTGTGCATCAGACACTGCCTCATGTCCTAGTGGGTGGCACCACTGAGCAGAGCCTGGCTTTTTCTTCTTAGCATCCTCTCTTAGATATTTATACACACTAATGAGGTCCTCTCTCAGCCTTCTTGAGACTGAATAGGCCCAGCTCTCTCAGCCTTTACTCATGAGAGATTCTCAAGTCCCCCGGTCATCCTTGTTGCCCTCCATTGTATCCACGTCAGGAGCTCCACATCTCTCTTGTACTGAGGAGCCCAGAACTGCACACAGAACTCCATATGGACAGAGTACTCCAGATAATAGTATGAGAATTCCCAGAAATTAACAGCCAGTTTTAGTTGGAAATGTTGAGATGAGAAGGGAATTGGAAACAGAGAAAATGAGGGAAGGGTCTTATAGATTTATCAAAATATATTCCCCATGCTAGGTACTAAAATATTATCTTGACAGGCTCATCTAGTCTTTGACATGGACTTCAGGCTGTATCTGAGGGAAAAAGGTCTCTATGACAGGCATTCGAGTTAATCTAACACTTTTACGTCTTAGTGTCTTCAAGTAAGAGAAAAGAGTTTGGACAGGCTTCTAGCCGCTTCCCAATGTCAACAGTCTCTAAACCAAACCCTGCAAGTGCAATGCAATCAGTACAGTACAGTAAAATACTGTACAGTAAAAAATTGATTAAGATGTTTCAAACACTTAGAGACTGAGGAGAACCTAAACCACTTCCATTTCCAAATGGAATTTTAAGACTTAGTGGTTTCTGTCAAAGCAGTGATAGTCTGACCAAGATAAGCTGGACCATTAGGAAATCAGGTCAGTTTCAGATTCTTCCCTGCTAACATCCCAACTTCTGCTAGCTAAGCCAAGTCACTTGTCAGGCTGTGTGTAATATTATCTGTCAGCTTTTACAGAGTTCTGTCATCCAGAGATGACAATAGAGGCAATAACTAAATATAAACACCTTTGCAGTTTGACAGCATGGTTAGCAGGTGATTTTTATCCCACAGGCCCTGAAGCCTAACTATTTGTCAAGTCCACTTATGGCACTGAAACAAGCAATGTGAATATAACCCTTACAGATTTACTTACAGAACTCTTATTTTGTGTTCTGAATAAATGTTCAAAATACCATGAAGCAGATTAATTGTAGAAAAGATTTTGGTTTGTGTTACCCCTGAATGCCTGATTCACTAAGGGTCTTTCTAGTAAGGTAAAAAGAATAACAATATGATAGTTTTTCATTAGTGAGAATAAATATGTATCCAAATAATATCTGGCATGATCTTAAACACACATCTCATATACCTCTGTCAGCTTCAGCAAATATAGCTAGATTGCTTTGAAAGGCATCCTCACAAGGAAGATGTGCTATGTAACATGTTGTGTAAATGGTTTACTTTGTGACTTTTCCAAAGCTTTCAAAAAAATCATTCTGCATTTAGGCCATGTGCTTGACAGTGTGTCTTTCATCTTATCAATAGGCACCACAAGGCCACATAAGGAGGGGGAAGTCCCTGGTGTGGACTATATTTTCATCACTGTTGAAGATTTTATGGAATTGGAGAAAAGTGGTGCTCTCCTAGAAAGTGGAACATATGAAGGTAAGCTTTTACTGCTAAATCTGCATCAAGTTTCCATTGTACAGCTTTCTAATTTGATGGAATTGCACTGGGATATCCTGTTACAAATGTGTCATTGCTACTGTCATCAGAAATTTGTAAAGAGCCATATGGCTATTATGAAAATATTTTCATTTGTAAAAGTTAAATGCAAATGGGTTCATTGTAATTTTAGTATATTTTAGTGGTTAAGAGAAACATGGTACTGCATTGCATATACAGGACAGGAACACTAATCCTTTACACCAAGTACTCAAAGACATTTCCACAGAATTTCTGCAAACAGCTGATTTTCTAACCTAGGACAAACGCATTCTGTAACAGAAGTCAGGTGTAAGGCTGACACTTTTCCTTTGCACGTGGGAACCTGCAATTATCCATCTATATCAGAAGCTGAAACCTCATGACTTAAGTAACGGAGCAAGAATTTGCTACGTCATGTCTGTTTTATGGGATTTGTAAAGTTATTGAACTCATTAATTTTGTAAAATGGCAGTGGGATGGGGGCTGTCCTAATGGCTGTATTAGGAATGCCTGTCTGTGGGGCAAAGAGCCAGCAGCTTACTGCATGACTGCTTCCCAGGAGAACTGATGATTCATCTGATTTTAAACCTTTTCCAAAACACAGCTATCCTGAAAGTGAAACTGGTGTAAAGAGGTGGGCAGTTACATAGCAGGGTATATTACTAAAACCAGAATAAAGAAACACTATTTTAAACCAGATGTTTCTTGCAAATACACTAGTATTTTAAACAACTGGGTAATGGATAGTGGTTTTTTTACTGCAATATTCAGAATTAGAGGGAACACCCTTTATAGGAAAAATATGACCTATATATACGGGAATACCTAGGTGAGTAGAGCCATTTTATGAAAATCAACCCCATATTTTCAACTTGTAGCAAAAAAAGACAATGAAGACATTTTTGTCCTGACTTTGTCCCTGCCAAGAAAAGCATCTGAAGATAAATAAGGAGCTGTTCACCCCAAAAAAATCATTAGCTGTGTTATAAATAGCAGCAAAGAAGGTAATTCTTTCCCACCTAATCAGCACAAAGTACCCATTGTCCAGTAAATAAATTTTCATTAAGAGTTATATCAATACAGAACTTGTAACAAAGATTTCCATCAAAGAAGGTCAAATAAAGGAAAGTATGTCATCTTTCAGGTTTCTACTTTTTTCAACCACTGTCTGACACGTAATGGTACAAGTTACCTAAATGTTAATACAACACCAGAATTTTACTTTTATCAAAGGTTAATTTAATAACAAGCCTTTCTTGAAGTGTCTTTTTGTTACCTTAGGTGTTTGAAAGTAACATTAGAGGAGCTTAAATGGAGCACAAGTCTGTCATTGCTTGACCATGTAATTTCATTAGTTTGCAGCAAGTTTGTAGAGATTGAACTGCTACAGTAAATTAATTCACAGTGCTCTTCTGTCCCTCTAGGGATACTGAGATGTGTCTTTTAATACCAGTTACCAGAGCTGAGTGGACAGCAAGGTGAAATATTGGTTGAGGAAGTCTGCATAACTCCTCAAACCAGCTGAGGACCCAGCTGAAGAGAGGTCCAAAGTCATGACAGTGCAATGTCTGTCATGTCATTTGCTTATCACAGGTGACAAGTTCACTGAAGAAAAGAAATTAGAAACTAAACTTACAATTAACTATACTCAGCATACCAATTCTGCCTAAATCCTGTCTTTGAGTCCTTGGTTTTGTGATTACCAGATGCACATTCTGACAAAAAAACAGGTATTATCTGCCTATGCCTTATGGCAAAATATAGGTAACCCATGAGAAAATGTAAATATTTTACAGATGCTGTTTCTCCTGTTCCCATACAAAGTCCTTTGAACATGACCATACAAAGTTCCACCTCCAATTTCATGGTTAATTCTTGACTGAAGAGACTTCTCTGGGGAAGAATTTTGCTAAACATCCTGTCACAAGTTTTCCTGACCACATTAGGACTTCAATGATTAAGTTTACTGGTTAAAATTACACTAACCAGAGCAAAGAAATTTTCAGTTTCCCTCCTGAGGAGATGATTTTTGAATTCTTGCATAGATCAAGCAACTTATTTGAGCATACATACTCTGGGAGATGAATTTTATGCTCCTTATCAACACTGGTTATTAGGTTTATGAAACAAATCAAGCTTCTTTTTAATAGTTCTCAGTGTTAATAGATTGGTTTGAAGATTTCTTTATTCTTTCTTTTTTTTTTTTGTTTTAAGAAAAACATTCTGTATTTAGCTAAGTTTCTATGTAGTGTAGCTGAGTCAGTCTATGCTGATTATCTAAGTACAACCACTGTGAACCAGTTCATCTCTACCAGAAAAACATTTTAAAGAAGGGATTTCTCATTCAGCTGAGAGAAAAATTCAGACTATGTGTGCTGTTTTTCATCAGTTTTTGACTAGGAGATTTGTTTCAGTCAATTTACCTTCTAGTGTGTGAATTCCAAAGAGAATCAGGAACATCCAGGTAAACCAGAGGAGAAGGAGGTCAAGTGCAGACTTACCTGACACTGAATGTTTGTATTGTTCATTGTAGTACCTGGTATTGTTGGGAGGGGGATATTTTCTCATAGTAATGACAAAACCAGTAAGAACCATCAGTAATGTTTTGTTCTATTGCAGTAAATTATAGTTGTTATTACAACCTGGACAGCATATAATCTAAAACTGAAAGCAAGATATATTCTCAGAAAGGTAGAGTTGTATAGTTCTTTTTTTTCTTTGAAGCACACTTTTTTTCTTTTCTTTCTTTTTTTTTTTCTTTCTTAGTTTTAAAATAGATTTTTAAGTTATAAATTCTTTAGAATTAAAAATAGGGTACTCTGTGACCTCCTTACTTACTTTAGGCTTTGGATACACCTGCCTTTGTCTACTGCTTTTGTGGCAACTGTGAATGACTGTCGCATTCCAAAGTGCTGTAGAAAAGCAACAGTATGTTCATGATAAAAACTCTACAAATCTCTTCTTTTAGCAGTTTTGCAAATGTGAAAATATTTAATTTCAGTAGGACTAAATGGATTATTATTTTGACCTTTTCTACTTATGTCTTTTTGAGCAATTGCTGGTATTAAAGCTGTCTTTATAGATATAATTATTCTAAGCATACATAATGTTACATAAACAGTTGCTGTGTTTTTGAGCTTACCTGTGGCTAAGTTTCCTGTCAATCTAAGTAATGCTATTCAGTGCAGAACAAGAAGAGGAATACAAGAGGCAGTTCCACTCTCACTCAGGTTAACAGTCAAAGTCGTGTTAACTTCACTGACATTGCCATTGAGTTTTGAATTTGCAATAAAATTACAAATTTTATTATGCACATTTATGTCAAGTTAAAACGTATTATACACTAGCACGTTGCTATTTGAGGCAGGGGATGTTTGCCTGAAGCACATCAAATACTTATTTCAAGGTCTTTGTATAATAGCACAACCAAATCCTAAAGGTTTCACTTTGTTTGCTTTTTAGTAGAATTTCAATTTACTGTAGTGATTAAAGGAATTCTGAATTGGTTCAAAATGATAACTTTATTATCCAGCACACTTACTTAGATGACATAACTGTGGTTTTATAACCAGAGCGGGAGGTGTTCCTGTGCGGAATGAAAGCTATTGCCATGCAGAGTCATGTAACACAGGAAGATGTGCCCCAGCAAAGTAATTTTCCACATTCCCACATTCTTTTCCTTGTTTCTGGGATGAAGATCAAAGATGGTCCTTGAATTGACACAATGTGTCAATCTATAATATGCAGAATAGCAAAATCTGTGATGAACAGACAAATTGTGTGTCTGTGTATGTGTACAGTCTTTTACAACTTCTCTGGTAGGAGGTTTGGCTCAGCACACTGTCATCTCCCCAACACGTCAAAACTTGCATGGAGACCTCATGGATCACTGATATCAAACGTTGATATCAATGATATCAAATCTCCTTATTAGATCAGCAAAATTCATAGCCAGTGCAGCATATCAGTAGAATTAAAATGTACTTGAAGTGTATATTGCATATGTATATTGTATATGAGTCAACACTTATTAGCAGAAATGTAACAGCTTCAGTATTTCCAAAACCCAGATATGTTAAGGCACATGATCGAAGGTTATATCAAGACATCATTGTGAAGTGTTAAAAATGTAAGAGTTTAAGTGCAATGCATTCTGTGGGTAGAATTGTCTCTTAAAAGTGACGTATGTAGTGGCAGTATCAGAAATAAAAAGATGTTCAGTGTATAAATACTGTAAGGAAAAGAAACATGATAGTTGGCAACCCATAAGGATAAAAATGTATTTAAAATGCATTAAAGCAAGAGGTATTTTAGCAATGTAGAGGTCTATAACGAGTGAAAACATGAAAAAGCCTGTTCATAACTGTTAGATGTGGTAAAAATAAGAATATAAACTAATTTGACCAGTACACTTACCAATAATGCGCTAGGTAGAATTTTTTTTCTGTCAAATTTTTGTTTTCTTCAGAAAATCTCCATAATAGTTGTTTTGTAAAAGATATCTTATTTGCTTTTAATATAATAGTCCTTGAATTTATTCCATGAAACACAATGATTTTAGTTACTGTGCCATTAATTTTGTCAAAATTTTATTATTTGTTTGATTGTTTGGAATTGTCTCAAAGTCATTCACTGGGGAAAATTCCAAGAACGCTGAAGTTATTTAACCACTTACATGATCATGTACTTCCTTTAGCCCCACTGAATTCCATGGTAAATTTCCAGTTGGCTTAAAGGAAAACAGAATTTCACCCCTGTTTTTTTTCACTGATGGAGTATTATTTGGCAGAAGAGTAAGAGTTAGATGGGATTTCCCTAAAATTCCACAAATCTGCAATTATTCATTCTTTAAAAAACAGGTTGGATACATCCCATGGGTGAAACCTTAGTGTTTTGTATTATTTGATTGTTCAAGGACAAAATTTCCAGTTGTTGCAGGCACAGTTTTGAGGGGTCAGCATTATAATGAGCTCTGCTGGGGAAGGGAATGTGGGTCACAGCCGGTGTCTTGCCTGTGACTCTCCCAGTCTGGCACATAAGCAGCACTGGGAGGTGCTCTGATTCCATTCACCTGGAGACAGACCCCATACTGTCTCCTTAAGAACACCTTAAGTTTTACATAGGATTTCATTTCTTCAAGCCAAATTTAGCCTAAATTATCAAAACCCTTCTGTTCAACTAATGCACTTTCGATTAACATTTCATTTTAATATCTGTAAATTTTAAAAATGAGTTAAGGACTGTTCCGTGTAGGCAATGGAGATTTTAATTACTGCTTTGTGGTGAAAATGTTTTATAAAGAGCTGGTGTATGATTCCAGTAATTTTGATTCCATTCTTCCTCAAAAAAATTGTAAGGTATTCAAAAATTCCACCCACTTACTGTATGCAGTATTCCCTTGTGTGCAGGACATCCTGAGCACTCCACAGCAGATGGATACAAAGGAAATTAATCAACATAAAGATAATAAAATGCTACCCTCCTCAGACCTAAGTACAGTAGTTAATGAAATATTCTGATTTAAAATTGAAAACAAAGGATTCATGAGGATAGATGCATAGGGATAAAAATAGTAGTCCTTCAAAAGCCATGTCTGTTAACAGCAGAAGGTGTTTCCAAGGGCACAGAAAAGTGAAAAGAGATACTTGATAGTAAAAATCATATTCCTGTTGAAAGTGCCTCTCACCTCTTTCATGAGAGGTAGATCTCATATTAATGTGATGTCAACATTTCAGCCCCATATTCAGAGAGTGTAACTGTGGGTATTGTGACATTTAGGTCAACAAATAGGAGAAGAAATCTTTGATACAGTCAGTGACTTCTTGATCTGATTGGGCTCTTGCACCTGTTCTTTATTAGTAAGATTTTATGGGTTTTTGTTGTGTTTCCTCTCTTACTCTTGGGGGAGAGGCAGGAGTTGGATTTCCTCAATAAATATGAAATTCAAAGAACATAAATGGTCAGAAGCTCAAAATTGTAATGGCAGGAAACATATTAACATGTTTTATTTCTAACATGAAATGAGGAATCCTGGCTATATTTTTAATGCATTTTAAGTCATAAAACATCACATTTACTTCTTTTTTTAAAAGCTTTATTCAATTATTTTGTAGTTTTCCCAGGGAAGTGATAAGGAAAGAGTCAAATTGAATACATACTATTTCTTCTTTGAAAAACAGTTGATTTTAAACATTACACTATTGCATTGTAAAGGGTGACTTTCATAATTTCTACAGTGCCTTTTTAAACCCTGAAAGGTGGGAGTAGTGTTGCAGAATGTATACTTTGTGTCTGTTCTGAAGCTGCATAAATGCTCATTATTTTGATAATTGTTATTCCTGGTGTGTGGTTAGCAACAAACTTTATGGTTATAAGGTCCTGTCCTGTGTGGGTCCACGTCAGGTCATCATCCTCCACAGCACTGGTGGCACTGCTGGGAAGTTTACAGATACCTGAGGCTGCAGATCATGCCAGTAGGCAAATACTGTTATTTCATAAAAATTTAAGATATGGTCAGTTTTGATCTACTGCAAGAATGCAACCGATAAAAAAAGATAACATCCAGATGTGCAGCATAATATATAATTAAAAAATGTCACCTGGGGGCCACATGTGTCAGTATAGGTCAAGCCCACTCCCACAGGCATCCAGGAAACAAAAGCTTAAGCTTAAGGACTATGGGTTTATGCATGAAATTGGGAGAGTGGAGCCATCCAGTCTTTAAAGACACAACGTTCTTATCCAAAGATCTGATGGTTCCTTCATCCTGTACTTCCAGAGAAATCCAAGAGATCACTCTGTGGCTTCCCCACGGCTTCTAACGGGGTTCAACTGAAAGAAAACCATCAGTCATTGGAATTATCTCTGTCTCCAGGAGCATCTGTCAGCTCCATCCCCTGCCCAGCAAATAGCCATGGATACACTTGATCTGTCTGTGAGGCTGTGAGAGTGATGCACTTGACTGAGCTGTGGTGCAGTCAGCATCTCAACTGAGCTCCCTGGCTGACAGCTGTGCTGCCAAGGTGGAGGGTTTTAGGAGGCCAGGGCACTTTCTGTGTAGACCAGGGTGCTGGCTGCTGCTCCTCCTGAGTCAATGTCCAGTGCTCCTTTCAATCACATGTGTCAGGCACAAGGTCCCAGACTAAGCCACCGTCACGTGGGGTTTGGTAGAACCCATAGTTCTGCTGGCTGGGGCTGTGTGGTTCAACAGAGGCTGCATGCAAATTCAGTTCATCTGATTTGGGATTTGTTGAGATTCTGTGACTGCTACAAGCAGAAACTTATTCTCAGCTCAGAGTTGCTTCTGTTGTTATTGGCTGGTGATTTTCCCAAGAAAATCAAAAGGATGTATGCTCACCAACCAGACAACACACTTTGCTCATGTGTGTTCCCAGAATGTCGAGCAGGACCAGGTACAACAGAGCACAAATTATATGGGTCTGAGTGCTCCTGAAACCCTGACTGATCACTGAAACAGCTGTCAATGTACTTTATTTTGTATCAAACCTAGATCAGCACCAAGAGGATCTCAGTTGCAGGGAAATCTAGAAAGAAATTTTGCCTTCATGACTTTTCCCAAGCTGGGTTGAGTATCAGCTCAGCCCTAGACCTCAGCCCTAATCTTTAGAATTCTGTGCAGTTACTACCAGAAAAGTATTAACAAACTGAAGTGTCCAGGAAAAAGTAATGCAAATTACCAGACAAGTTGTAAGGAATAAATTTAGAGAACTCATCAGATAGGACTTTGTTGAGTAATGACTGAGAAGCTCAGAGAATTTAAAAAGTGTGAACCCAATGGATGAATAAAAATAATTCAAAGTTGGGCAAATAAGTAACCAGGGCTAATGTGATGAAACTGGAAAAGATGAACATTTCAATTTAATATTGAGAAAAAAAATTCTCATACTGATGTGATTTAAAGGCTAAAATAACCTCCAGAGGTGTAGATACAAGTTTCATCTCTTAGAAATTTTAAAGTAGTTATTAGCAAAAATATTCCTGCACTAGTAGAAGGATTAATTAAAGGCTGTATTGTATGCTTCAGTATAGTATGTATTAATGCTGTCTGTGTGACACATTAGGTTTCGATTGTGGGGTTTTTTTATAAAACAGGTCACAACCAGTTCTTGTTTGCATTTCAGTTATGTTTCTAAGCAAACTTTGCCTGCAGTACATATTGTGTAGATTTAGTTTAAGTGCTAACAGTGTTAGAAAAAAAACATCAAACTGACTTGGTAAGACACATGAACCTGTAGGTATTACAAAAGATGTAAAATAAGTTAACATTTAAATTTCAAATCATTATGATATGCTCTGCAGAAATGTTTATCTACATTGCTCAGTTACAGAGATCTCCATTTTTCAGTACATTACTGGAAAGACACAATATTTGTTATATCCAGTTTACACATATTGGTCAGGTTGTTATATTTTTGTGAAGCTGCTCTAGATTTTATGTCCTCTCAGATACTACACATTCATATTTTATATTCCTCAATAGTAAGCTTCATATCACCTTCCTGTATGAAATAGTATTTTGCTAAATGCCATAAACTGCAGTCCAAAAGGTGTTGGGGAGGTTCTTTTGAAAACAAATGGAGAAAATCCCCTTTCTGTTTCTCCCAATCTCAGAATTTTCCAAAAATATTGAAGCCATTATATTTTCTAAACTCAAGGTAGACTGAAACTTCCACAATACTTTTCTATTAACATCTTTCTATGAATCAAAAGCTTATTACTTTTTCTGAGTATGTTCCCTAAATCCTTCTTGCCTTTTTTGAAGACTAATAAGTGTCTTTAGTCTTTGCTCACCTGACCACAACTTTTCAAACATGATAGAGAATGGTCCTAGAGCAGCCACAAGCCAGTTTCCTGGCATTTTCAGATGCATCCTATCCAGTCCTATGAACTCACACATATCTTGCACATTAGCTGACCTAATTAGTACCTAATCTGATCCTTCTGTACCATGGTAGTGCCTGTCTCTGCCATCCTTTTGTCCTAAGCAAAGACCTGAATGTCCTGGGAGCAAGCAGCAGACTTGACCAGGCAATTAAGATATTGAGTCCTTCACACTTCCCAGCCATTGGTTGTCCTTTCCTACACTCTCCATCCCTTGGTCACACTGTCCCACGTTCTCCCCAGTCTTCCTTAGTTGCTGCTGTGGCTGTAGAAACCTCTCTTGTGGCTGTTGATGTGCTTCAGAAATCTAAACTCCATGTTTTCTTTGGCCTTCCTAATTCTGCCCTGTGTATCCTGGAAAAAAATCTCTATTTCTCCTTGTTCGCCTGTCCATGCTTCTGCCTTCCTGACACATCTGTAGTGAGGAATTTTCTGGGAGCAGAACTGATCCTTGAAATATTCCCTTGTTTGCACAATGTTCTATAAAATCAGTATAAGGCTTCTCTATACTAGCAAGGATTGCAGTTCATGTATTTCTATTCTTTCAGTAGAAATTTCTTTTCAGCAAGACACAAAAAAAATCCATTTTATGGCCTTGTAAGGAATTCTGTGGGGTTTTTTAAAATCTCACTTTGATTACTCTGTTTCAATAGCATGGTATGTATTGTGAGACTTTGCAGTCCTGCATGCAACCCAGGCCATGGTTGCTATGGTGGACTCCAGACAGGTGAAAAAAAGTGTGCATCTTTCTGCCTGCTGGCAGAAAATAAGACAGGAAGCATCCTGTCAGGATGACCTTAAAATAATGAAGGACTTTGAGAGAAGTAGGTTGTGCCAAGTGCAAAATAATTCAGTATGAGTGTGGGAAGAAGGCCTGGATTTGTATGGTTAATTGAAAAGAAGGATTCAGCTACTGATACAGCTTTTTCTGCAATAGAGTTACATTGCTTCCCAAGTGAGCTAATTAAAGCAAGATAAAAGACCAAAAAACCACAATCACTAAAAGAAATGCTTGTGTTTCAAAGCAAGGAGTTTCTGATTAAAAACAAAACAAAACAAAAAACCCTGAAGATATTAAAAACAAATGAACAAAACCTTTCAAGTGTAGGGAAATCTGTATATTTGCTTTATACATTTCTCAAAAAATAATGTCTCTATGTTTTACCCTGTGTAAATTAAAACAGAAATAGAACTACAGGGGGTTTTGGCCAATGGAAGCTTCCCCTTGTATTTCCAAATAAAAAGTGGAGAAGCAATCAGAAATCAAGGTCAAAAATGTTGCTAGAAAATTAAAGCACAGGTGATGACCTACATTTAGAGTTATTTTATTTTGTGCATAGAGAAAAAAAATAGCCAAGAATATAGAATAAGATTAAAAGATACTACTGATGCAGTAGAAAACTACTGCTGCTTAAGGAAAGTTCACCAGCACTGAAAGTACAGGAGAGGTGCCTCAGTCTGCAAAATGAGTGGCTCTTCAGAGATTTGTGTTTCCAGACTCAGTTAAGAGTTTTAAGTCTAATCTGCTTCAGCCATCACCAGGAAGAGACAGGATACAAGATAGCCATGGCAGGTTGATATTTGAAGTAGTTTAGAGGATCCTCAAAACTGCTGAAGATCAGAGGAATGCAAAAACAAAAATCTTGCTTTGATCTAAGTTCACCACCAAATTATGTTACATACTCTATCAATGAATTCAGGACTATGGCAGAAAAAAATCTACAATTCAAAAAAAAACTTTTAAGGCCTTCTGAATTGCATAACGATGTGTTTGATAAGAATACTGAGCTTTCAAATTGGTGACTGGGAATCAAATACTTTTACTGTGCATGGGTAGACACATTTGTGGGGTCATCCACAGACATTGAAGTTGTTTGTGGGGAAATGATATGTTGTTCTTCCTTCATGTTTTGTGCATATGAATGCTCTTTTCTAATAAGGTTTTAGGAGCTTTAGATTAAAGAATTGTTGCTATTTGTGTTTATGTGGTGTTAGAGAACCCCAAGCATAGACTGTGAACCATTGTCTAGGTACTGAAGAGGCAAAGAAAAAGTAGAGAAAGCCCTTTATTTTGTTAATTTATGAATATATATACAAACATATATTTATATATGAAGGACAGTAGATGAAATCAGTCAGTAGGGAAAACAGCTGAATGCCCAGCAGTGGATATCCCTGGGCCAGAGCTTTGACTGCTGTCACAGCTGTACATTGGAACATTAGAGATGAAAGAAATGAGAAAGAGGTAAATAAAAGTGCTGAAGAGGGAATAGGCACAAACAGAAACACATTACATCTGAATATCATAAAAACACTTTTTGCTGTGAAAGTGTCCAAGTGCTGGCACAGGTTGCCCAAGGAAGTTGTGGAGTCTCTATCTTTGGAGATATTCAAAAGTCATCTGGCCGTGGGCACCCTGTTCTGAGTGACCCTCCTTAAGCAATGGGGTTGGACAAAATGATCTCTGCAAGTCCTTTCCAACTTCATCTGCCTGAAGTTGGTGACATCATAGTGTGACTATAAATAATTCTTCCTGAGGGCACATCAGGAACAGCAGGAGATACAAAGAGATTTTGTGAGAGCAGGAGCTAACAAGAATAGAAAAGATAAAGCAAATGCTGAATTGAGTAAGGAGTTATGCAAGTGGGATAGAGATGGGTGCTGTGATAAATAAAAGGCTGCTGGTAAATTAATCAAAAGCGGCGAAGTGTTTAAAAGGTAAGTAAATACAGTGAGGATTGAGCAGCTCTTGCAGCTCAAAGTGCAGTGTTCTCCCACTCTGAGGAGCTGGAAGATCCCACCACTGGGAAGATCTGGAACTGGTGTAGCTCACAGCTGCTTTCTTGCTCAATTTAATAAGAAATATGTTATATTCGTTTAATAACCACTTGTTAAAATGAGAGTAGATGAATGATTTAATCTCTTAAAGCTTCACTAGGAAAGTTAATTCACAGCTGAAAAACCTTAAAGCATAGATTCTGGCATAAACAATATTATTGTCATCATTTTTAACACATTTTGTTGATGAGAATTATATTCTATGTGGTTCAGAGTTATCCAAAGCAAGTTGGTTTCCTTTTTTCTGCTACAGTAGGTAGGATAGGCTGCATGCTGTCACAAAGTAGCCCATTAACAGTCTTCTATGATTTCTAGGCTTTGAAAGGCTTTTGCACAGAGACAAAGGAGGAATGTGCAAGTCTTTCCTCTTCCCTTGCCCAGTAGGTGCCAGGCCTGTTAAGGCTCTGTGACAGAGGGTACAGGCTCTGGAGCAGATCCTGCACTATCACTGTTTTGAGGAGTACTTCATTTTTTATGGATAGACTGAGTGTGACAAAGGAAAGAGCGTCCTCCTCAACAAGCTGGCACTTGGGATATGTCAGACATAAATTTTCTTTACGAGTTAGACTTAACCAAAAGCCGCTGGCTGTTGTAACTTCATAATTGAGAGTCCTTTGAGACAAATTCTGTCTCACCTCCCTGTGGAGATTTTGGTTGCAGGTACTTGTGTTGGTTATCACTAGCACACCTTTTGTTGTCAATTGTTCCCAGCTATATTTGGATACTGCTGAGCATAAAGAATCCACAGCTAAAAGAAATAGAAATAAAATCTACAGCCTACTGAAACTGTTATTATCTTTGGAACACCTCTACTTCTCTGTCTGAGACAGGATAAAAATCTCTTGATTGATGAAAATTGAAATTAAAACTCTGACTGACTCAGCTGTAAAAAATAAGAAAGAAGACAGATGGTATGAAGATGTCCATGATTATATGCTCAGTGGCAGAAATTAGCTGGAAAGAGAAAGGAAAGAAGTGATAGAAATGAAGGAGCTGCCCCTATAGCCCTTTTTAACAATTTCCCTTCATAATCTCACCTGGCAGTGCCTTTGCAGTACCAGCTCCCAGCCTTTAGTACCTCACTTACTGCAACCCCCACAGTAAGGGGTTACCATCAGTGCTAGAGTGGATTGTTCTACCTAAAGGAATAACCTTGAGACAAAGGCAAGTATGCTTGGTTGATTAGGGCAAAGCAAAAAGTTTGGTTTGCCACCCAAAGGAGGGGTGGTGCTCTTGCCTTTTCCTACTGGGGTTGTACTGGAAGGGTGAGTAGAAACCAATAACAGGAGCACAGTCAGCAGAAGGTGCTTTGTGAGAAGGCTGAACTGACCGTGACACAATAACCCTCTTGCCTCACCTTTAATGCATGCAAGAGAAAAATATTTTTAGAGGCTGTGAGGTGAAAATTTGGTATTATCTTCTATGTTGGGGCTTAGGTTGAATCAACTGGAGCAGAGCCTGCATCTGTGACCTTCTGGACTTTGAGCAGTCTTTACCTAAATTCTGTATGCTTTTTTAGTTTTATCTGTTATGAGTAATTTCCTGCATCCTAAACTATTTTTCACCTTTGGTTACTACTGCTTTTGTCAGTGAAAGTCACATGGAGGGAAAAAAAAAAATCATTCCAAGCAAGAGATTAAAAGACGATGTCTTTTCCTAAGGAAAATCATTCTGACTTTTGAAAATTTCATCATTTCTCCTCATTGTATGTATATAGTGTGTTCAGAGTGTTTATTGTAATGGTACATGGCTTATACAGAGCCTGATTTTTGGATGCGTCTTCAAATGGTGAAATAGCTAATATGAATTTAAGAAACCCTTTTTTGGAGTGTGGCAATCCAATTTGATAAGCAAAATTTGGGAAAAAACATGCACCACATAGACAGTAAATTTTTGAGACAGGATTTTTCCCCATAGAAATGCATTGTCCCATCAAAATGCTGTTAGTGTGTAAAAAAAACTAGGGCAGAGAGGGGGAGAGGAGGGAAGGGGGTTGTTTTGCTGCTTGAATGACAGGCACTGTTTTCAGCACTGCCATAACTTTTCAACTTATAAGCATAATTTTTATTTGTAAAAAAAGGGTTGGCCAAAGCATAGTGATATATTTCATAGTAGTCTTCATGCAGCTGACCTGCAATTTACAAAATAATTACTTTCCTTTGCTGCTTTATCTCATTCTTTCCATTCCTCATTTCAAAGATGCTTAGAAATACATTGGTTTGTGAGATAGCATTTAGTTTCAGAAATGACATTCCAAATAAGTCATCAAGGAGGAAGAAGGTAAAACAAACCAGCTATGCCTTCTTTTTATTTTTTGATTAGGTATTGAAAATAATTCTTCACAGCACCTCTCCTTTATCAACCACAAAAGTTTGGATGATACACGTTATGAAGACACACAGCGTTCAGATAAAAATAAATATTGAATATCCTTCTTTCATTTCATTCTGTACATTTGCATTGTATGAATGAGTCAGGAATTCACCAGGAAAAATTGCATGTGACTGAGAGGTTTTTTTATGTATTTATGCAACTTAAAACTTTAGTGCTCCTAATCATCCCCTAGAGGCATTCAATTCTCTTCATTTTATGTATTGAGAATTTCAGTGCTTAACTTTGGGTGCACTAAATTGCAGGGCGCTTGCTGAAGGAGTTAAGTACATGAGGTGAACACTCCTATACAGCTGAAGACCTGTTTAAGATCCCAGAAGAGGCCCTTAGCAGAACAGGGACTGTGTTCAAGGGCTGATGATCAAACACAGGACAAGAAAACACATCAGTGTTTCAATCTGTTAGGTACAGCTGCAGAGATGAGCTACCATTTCCATCAATAGTCCTGATGAGCATCAATTCAGAGGAAGTCAGTTCTGACATTTGCCAGGATTGCAAAAGAAGCCTGGCAGGTGGGGGTCAGGTTCCAGCTTTAGTCATATCAGTAAATCTGATATTGCTCAGTGCCAACCACTTTGGCGCTACGGTGGCTGAGATCTGACACACAGATTGCCACAGTCTGTCTGCTCTTCTTGTCTGGCTCTCACAAATGGTCACCCTCAATATCACAGACTCACAGAATTGCTTAGGATGGAAGGCACCTCTTCAGGTCATCTAGTGACCACCTTTGTGAATGAAGAGGGAGCAGAAAATGTTTCCTACCTGGGCTTTAACAAGACTTTTGACACTGTTTCCAGCAAAACTCTCATGGAAAAGCTGGCAAAATATGTGCAAGAGAGCAGTATGATGGATTGAAAACTGGCTGAACAGCCAGGTCCAGGGGGTTGAGATGGATGGTACAAAGTCAGGTTGGAGGTAAGACACTGGTGGTGTAATGCCAGGGATTGATCCTGGGGGCAATGCTCTTCCTCAAACATCATTAATGATGCATAAAATGGGACAGTGTACTCTCTGCAAGTTTGTAGATGACACAAAACTGATGGCTGATACAGACACAGTTGGGTTACCATTCAAATGGACCTGAACAGGCTGGAGAATCAAGCTGAGAATAAACTCATGAAGTTCAGCAAAACTGGGGAAAAAAAACCAATGCACCAGAATATTATCCCCAGGTGGAGCTCCAGGCATTCCAGCTGCAGTCTCACAAAATAGTCACCTTGCCTTCCCAGCCTTTCTTTCCAAAAGAGTCTGTATCCAGCCAATACAGAAATTTAGTTGCTATTGCATCATGTCTCTGTTAGGTCAATGACTGTAACTGCATGTGGATTTCTGATTCCTCCTGTTGGTTTGCCCATGCCATATCCATTATTGTCAAGCATTTCAGAGAGGCACCCAGACATGTTCATTCACCAGAACAGTCTCAGGACTGTTTCATGGGCACCTTCCTCTTTATGAACCTATGCTTAAAGTGATTCCACTTCATCATTGGTTTTGTTGATTTCTGTGTGACTTCTCTTCCCATCTCCCCTGGTTCTTACCTTGCCTGTTCCATCCTCAGCTTGCTCATTTACTTTTTGAGGAATCTCCAGCTCTCCTGTAACTACCAGTTTAAAGCTCTCAGTTTGGCCATCCCTGACACACACAGTGTGCTTCTACTCCCATGCTTTGGATACAAGAACCTCCTCCCTCATTCTGCTTCATTCTGTTCTTCCTAAGAAGGGATTCCACACTTCTGCTGTTGTAAATTTATCAAGCTCTATCTCACAATCATAGAATATCTTATTCTAATTTCATATGAAAATATTGCTCTAGAACATCACTTCTCATCTACATAGAAAATTAATTTCTGGATTTTGTTCCTTACAAGCCAACATCCTTCACTTTTATGTCAGTACTGGATTTCCTTTACATGATTCCTTACTAATCAATGGTCTTTTCATTTTTGATATGTCCTTGAGTGTGACTGGTAACCAGCATAATTCCCATGTAAGATTGGAAGATGTTAAACATGACCTGTAAGTATTGCACTTTTCCATAATAGTTTCTAGGGGCTAAACAGGACAGACTACAATGTGTGAAATGGCATCAATAATTATGTTTAAGTACTAGTTAATTTTTCATTTTACTTGTACATCACCCCTTGGTAGAATCTTTGTGGTCCACATCATTCTCGTTCTGCTAAGCTGAATGAACCCATGTTGGTTTAGTCACTTCCTGTGCAAGGGTTGGTAAAACTCAAACTGAAGAGAGATCAGGTTCCCATTTTCCTACTTCAAAGTGTGTTTTAAATCCCTGTATAGTTTTGAGATCAGAATAATTCGCCACCTTATACTTGGATATTTTTCCATGTTTCCTTAATATTGATATTTTATTTGCTTTACTTCAAGCATAAAATTTGATATATAACTTTAATATCCTCACTGCCAGTCCAGGAGGTCAGGTACTGGATTTTTGCAGTGGAAGCTACCTGTTATCCCTGTTTTGAGAACACTGAACTTTTCTTTGCCATTCTGCTTTCTCCCACACACTCTGCAGTGTATAACTACAGATACGTTAATTCCTTGTCAAGAATGGAAAATAACTGTAAATAACATTAAAGAGGAGAGTGAGGTGAATTTCAATATCAGAACTTCAGAATTAAGAATCAATTAATCATTTTTTTCTCTGTTTTATTTTTCCTGTTAATTCCCCCAAAGCTGAAGGCTAAATCTTCTCCTTCTCTGTTAACCTATGGCGGCTGGAACTGGGAAAAGAAAAATAGCAAATGAGGTATTCAGTCCTCTGAAACACTTGCTGAAAAACTCAAGGGAGCAGATTTGGAATGTCTTGCTTCTCAGACATGAATGTTTTCTTATCAGTACTGTCTTCCATTCCTCTGCTATCATTTTTGCTTTGGCATTCTTAAGAAGTGTCTGAAAAGGTAGATATTTCCAGCAGTAGGAGTCCAAAAATAAAGGCTCTAAACATAATCATCCCAGGTATAACTAAATCTTGTCTATGTATTTGATTACCCCTGGCTGGCTCACCTTCTGGCGAGGAAAATTTGTCATTTCGGTAGGGGGGAGAGGGGGAATGTTTTAAAATAACTTCCTAAATAATAACACAAACCAGAGCTAGTCATTAGATTTACCTATCAGATGTCTGAATATTTATCACAATCTATGTATTTTTCATTTGCAATGAGTCACTTGAGGAAACGAATACATAAGTGCTACACAGAATGCTATTTTTTCTCATTTTGCTTAATATGAGCAGACTAAAATTAAATGGAATGACAGAAAGGAGAGCTGGTTAAGTCTTGTCAGGTCATTGAGGTTGTCTGCCTGCCAAAGAAGCTATGTTGCCTGAGGTATATGCAGGTGCTTTGTTTCAGTCTAATTTTAAATGACTCATACAGTGAAGCTCCTTGCAGCACCTCCCTTGGGAGACAGCTCTGTGATCTGACATCCTAATGGGGAGAAAATGCTTCCTGGTACTTGGCTGGACATTTTATCGTGCACAGGTTTACTCCACTGTTCCTATTTGCATCCACCAGGGACTTTCAAAATCATTTTTTTCTTCTTTCTGGGTTTGACCCTCCTAAAAGAGGTAATGATCGTATTTTCCCACACTGCATTCTGACTTGTAATTAGTCCAGTCTAAGTAAACTATTTCTAAATACTAAATGTTCCTAGCACCATTGCATATAGTCTGATACTATTCTTTCATGTTATTTTTTTCTCACTTGTTTTTTGGCACTGAAATGCTTCAAATTCTGGATCCAAGGTGTAAGCTATCAATGTGTCACTTCAGTTAAGTGACACATTGATAGCTTACACCTTGGATCCAGAATTTGAAGGCTCCTTCAGTCAGTGTTCACTGTTGTTTCTCCACCAGCTTCACTAGTTTAACACTCTCTTTAATAGCACTTGGATGGATTTGGCATGTGTAACCTGGGACATCATCACAGAGCATCACAGGAAAGAAGAGGAATTAAGCTGAAAGTGGAAAGTCTGATAGAAATGAGTATTTACAGATTAAATTAGAGGGAGTGAGGTGGTATTAAAATTAAATATACTTTAGTATATTTAAGGTGTTAGCCTGTAGGAAATTAAAACTTGAGGTACCACAATTTTATGCAGAATGACTGGAAGTATTTAATATAAGGGGTAAAAAAGTGAAATCTGGACAATTCTTATCACAGCAAAAAGTAATATTTTTTTGTCAGAGAAAAAAATACACAGAAAACATCTGTGCTTTAGTTTGCTAGAATTGGTTTAGAAGAGCCTCATGTTATGTGGTGCAGAGGAAAATCAAGTTAATTGTTCTCTGGTCCCAGAAATCAAGTTAATGGTGCTCTGGTCCCTGTAGCCTCTTCACCCAGACCTGCTGCTCAGAGGAATGGGGTCTTGCAGCAAGACTTCCAGTCATTCCCTTCAAAAAAGCTGAGGAAAAACTCCCTGCCCTTAGAGGCAGCCTGGAAGCTTCACACTCTCCATTAGGACCTCCTTGTTCCTCTAGTGGGGCTTGGGTACCAGCTATCATTACTTATTAATAATTTTGTTTTATGCCAGAAATTTTCCCCTGATACATTGTATTTGCAAGTCAGATCAAGCACAGCATATGTCCTTTCTCTCTTAGCTAGAATTATATCCTTCACTAATGCATTCTTTTTCCTGACTGCCTTCACTGACTTGTGGATATTTCCTAGATATGGTATTGTTCTTCTTTGCATGGCAGCAAATAGAAGTTGATCTTGAAGGAGCTTTCTCATCTTTTTTTTTTAGTTCCTCTGGGATGATGTTTGCTGGTGCCCAGTACCTATTTCCAACTTTTAAGCTTCCCCAGCATTACTTGGGGTAAAGAGTTTCAGTGGTGCCTTGTGAAGAACCATAAGCAACTTAAATTACCAAAGAATTTATTTCTCAACAGTTAATGTTTTTGCTTTCATGGAAATAATAATTATTAATAAATGCAATCAAATCCAATGCTCATCATCATCATCTTCACCAAATATTCCAGTGTTCATCAAGACATTTATTATTGACATCATTGACATTGATCATAGTTTCTAATAAGACAGATATTTATATATCTTGCAGTTATATTTTTTTGTAATTTCTAGACTCTGCATTTTTTATCTCTTCTGGTCCTTTTGTGGCATATGATACTTTTTTTAATGATACTTTTTCCTCTAGAAAACCTACGAGTTTTTTTTGAAGATCTGTGTTTCAGATGTATTTTTATACAACAGAGACATTCCTGAACGGTCCCACATGGACTCTGAGTAAATAACTGAAACTGAGTATTTTTCACCTATAATTGGAAAGCAAGGATTGCAATTGCATTGAACTAAGCAGTAAATTCAGAAAAATAGACATAATCTCAGTATCCATGAGGCTGAGATGATATTGATCATGAAGCACAGCAATAAAATGAGATTTGAAACACATGTGAAAAGGGAACTGCATCTGATCACTTTGTCTTCTGATATACAAGGGTATCCATTTAGATACCAGGTAAATCAAAATTACCTTACTAGGAAAACATACTTCTATTTTCCCCCCAAGCAATGTAATGTTTTTAAGCTAAAATGACATCACTAGGATGAAAGACAAATAAGGCAGTCACAAAAAAACAGAAAGGAAGACATATAGACACAACCTAGAAAGTTTCTAAAAGGTCTAGTGAAACTTGCAATATTAGAAAAATCATCTTCTAAAAAAGACAAGATAAAAAATACTGAATCTCAAGACAATTCTGGGATACATACAGTACCTTTGGAAATTTCAGGAATGGTATTAAAACTATGAATATGAGGTAAAATTTTCCCATCATTAATCATAATTATTATATAAGTCAATATTAATTTATCCAGTAAAAGCATTAAGGCTTTTAGTATTAATATAGTATTAGTTGCTATAGTATTAATTGCTAGTAGACTTACACTAAGACATATTTGCTGATATATTCACATCAGTAAAACATTCTTGAGAAAATGTGCCTTATGTTAGCAAGAGAGGTTTTGTGAGGACAGAACTCCCACTGCTTCCATGAATAAGATAAACTATCCCAACAAGAGGCGTTCTTTGCTAGTATAAATATGTCCACTCTGAGGCTTTTGCCAAAGCAGTCGTGTTAGTTGAGGAGGCTGTGAGGGATATTTTTTCACACTTTCAATAAAATTACTGTGACAAAAATCCTGATTAGTCCTCAGTCATTTCAGAATTAAGGAAAAGATTTGGAAATCAAGGTGATCTTCCCATGTCTGTTCTAAGGAGAGCACAGAGGCATCTCTGATGTTTTGGATAGTTAGAAAGAATAGAGTACAACATCTAAAGCTAGAAAAATTGGGTATTGCCTTTCATAATTTCATTATCACCAGTTTCAATAAAGTGGTTGAAGTCCTGGCTAATTAAAAAGCCTTTTTATTAAATAATGTATTTTATAAGTCAGCAAAGAAAATTAATTTGTGGTGGTGAGGATGATTGAATCACTCCGTGGGCGAGTGAGATTTGGTCCTCAGGAGACTCACAGTCTCACTCAGGTGATTAATGCTCAAAATGTTTGATTGTAAGGTGTAGTTGCATCACCAGTATTATAACATTTCCCAAATTGTATCTCTTACTGTCTTTTTACTGGGATAAAGTTGTCACACATCATTTAGCCAACACCTTCTATAAAAAAAGAAATTGAAAGTCATCCTGAGGTAATTAATTTTTTTTTATATATATGTTTACAGTATTAATTCCAAACCCAATACTTACAGGTTTTTGTGTTACCCTATGCTTAAGATGCACCTTCCAACAAGGACTGGATTGAACATCTAAAGATCAGATCATGGGATATATATTTGTTGAACATACCATGACATTATAAATGTAAATTTTGTAACCATGAGATAGCTTACCATTTTGAGAAATATAACTGAATGCAGTCTACATAAAATAATGTGAAAAATACTGGACTAGAAGCATCTTATTGCCAGTAGGCAAACACAGGGCTAAGAAGGTAGGTAAAAATGAAAATTACTTATGAGATTGATTTAGAAGTTTGGGGGTTGCATATTATAAGCCTTCGTTTTCTCATCTTAAGGTCACTTATAAATCACCATGTTATCCAGATGTAAAGTTAGGATCTACTCCTCCAGGTCAGTTGATGAAGCTGGAAAAGCCAAAATCTAAAAATCCTGATTTGTGTTCCATTACCAGTTTAAATTATGATTTCAGTATTGGTTCTCAAAAATTATCTTAATGCATATTATTTAGTCTGTGAATTTAAGATGAGTGGTGTTAGGAAATGAAAATGCAGTAAATAATATGGCATCTCTTTCAGTGTTCATTACTTTGGTAATTGAAATACCCCTTCACTCTAGTACAGTACTTGTTTCTACTCTCATTTTACTGGTTCTATTATAACTAATTTGAATCTAAGCAGATGCATCAATAATCACAGTGAGTATTTGTTGCAGTGTTCCCATAAACATGCTGCTTCATGATTGTTCTCCATTTAAGATTTTTATATTATTATTCCTGTGATAACCAAAAACATGTGACTTCTCTCTTCTAGTCAAATGACTTGGAAGGAGTCATTATCAGTCTGTCACACACAGCTCAGAATTTTAATATCCTTGAACTATCCACAAACTAGTTACCCAGAGACAGAGCTCAAGCAACAGGAATGAGTGAATTTGAGAAACTGTAAAATAAAAAGAAAGACACATATTTAAAATCACGATCCCTTGTTTATTTTACTTCACATGTATATGGAATATTAGTATAGTGAGTAAAAAAACCTCTTTCCACAAATGGTTAGGAGAAACTTTTTATTGTCTACAGAAAATAATTAATGAGGCTCATACATTTTCTCGTTTAATTTCATATCTTCAGAGTTTTTCATTATTACAGGAGCCTATAAAAACAAGCTGTTTTGGGGAGTCACATCTCCGGTATAAGACAGTTTTGTTATCAATTATTTCAGCATTACCTAAATTAATGATATAATTTTTGGAGCTTTATCTAACTTTTGAATCCAGTTGCTTTAGGTTGAAAATTATATAAGATAATTGAAAGTACTTGTGGCAAAAATCTTAGAGATGTCAAGGTGAGTTAAATGTTTAAAGTGCATTGAAAGCAGTTTGCATTCCAGGTAAGGTTTATAGTATTATACGGAAGAAAACCAAAGGCAAAGGAGTAAGCTGTAAATAATATGGATAAAGTATATTTAGAATTATTCAGAGTATTTATGTATTTATTCAATTTAATTTTTTATCAAGCACAGAGAGACCAGAATAATGAAAAGATTAAATGATTTATATAACTACAGTGAAAAAGTGATTGCAAAACACACTCTCAAATATTTAAAATGTGTAAATGTCAGCAGGGAAAAGAGGTTATTTAGGATGTTGTGAGCAGTATTAGTAAAATAGCCAGATTAAATTTAAAAAGAAAGGATTTCATCTAGCTCTCAGGGTTAATTTCTGACAGCAAAATCCTTTGGGTTATAAAATGTTTTTTGAAAAGAAGCAGCAGTAAAGTCCTCTATTAGGAAGTCAAAAGTAAAAGTCTGTGTGAAGCACAGATTGAGGAAATGATTTGGGGAAACTATTATCGTAAGTGTCCCTGGAATCCAGCTTTAAGAACAAAATAAATCTTTCCCATCTGTACTTTTGACCAAAAATGCTAATTTTTATATGTTTATTTTCCAAGACTCATCTTAGTATTCACATAGAGAATAAGTGTTGTTTGTTTACATTTTTTAAAAGATTGGAGCAGCTTTTGATTAGTGCTATGAATTAAAATTCCTATTTAAAGCTGAAAGGAAATTCACAGCAGAAAGTAACATCTGTCTACAGATAACAGAAATTTGGTTTTCACAGGCAGAAACCTGCCCCTGTGCCTCTTTTGCAATTATATTAATATTAATATTAATTGCAATTTGTCCTCTATTAACTGAAGATTTCAGTAGTGCTTGGCTTTTAGGTTTTCTTTTGATGTTTCATGTAGAGTTTTTGAAGGATATTGGATGGGGACAAGAGCATCAAAAGGCTCTGATTGCCTACCAGATACCCAAGATAACCCACACCCTTTCAACCATTGCCAGCAGAGGATGGGTCTGTAGGTAACAAAACTGTAGTCCCCAAAAGATGTTGTGATACTGACACAAATGGTGTCATGCTCAGACAATTGTGTCTAGGATGTCAATATCCCAAAGATATCTTGTTAACGAGATCCAGTTAATTAGCCGTGGGGAGCCTGGAGAGGGATTCAGCAATCAGCCACTGTATGTCAGCTTCAGGCTGGACTGAACCACTCCTTCCAATGTCAGGCATGGGGATTTCAGCTGCTTAAAACAAAGTCCTTTAGTATCATTTGGGAAAATGTCATCTGCCTTTGCACTGGAAGCTAGTATGGGAATAGGGGAGCGGCTCTGCAAGGAGAACTGTCCACGTATCTGGTCCCAGTTGTCACTGAGTACATCCTGCAGGTTAGGCTCTATCCTAGTCTTGCAGGTGGAATGCACTTAGGGGGCAGAGGACATTTTCTGTGTTAATTCCATCAGGAAAGGGTACAGTGGGCTCTGAGATGGTTCCACATGCACAGTGATGCATGGGAAAGAGGAACAATGGGGGGTTGCATCACATGTGCACTGCTGATCCAAACTCAAATGTCCAAATGCATATACAAATGTGGTATATCTCACTGGACCTTCAGCTGCTGTTCTAGAAGGGCACAAGTCTCCCAGGAGTCCTGTTTCAAGTCTTCCAGTCCTGTGTGAGTGCCCCAGGCATCTTACTGACTCCAAAGCTGCAGAAGGCACTTGTACTTAATCAGCTGGCCTCTAATACTGATCTCCATACCATGGAAGATTATACACTAAAGGTGGACATGTGGGTTCAGGGTTTGTTATCAATTGCCCAGTTCCATACAGTGAAATAGACTGAAGTGACAAAATTCAGTCTCAGTCTCTGCTAATGTTAACAATGAACTTTCAATTGCAGCAGCTGAATCTTTTTTTTTTTCCCTGCTTCTGGCATTGCCAATTGTTTCTATGTTCACTTCATGCTCTAGTTTCACATACTTCATTTTTCATTTATATTCATGTTTGAGTAATGTAATATTTATACATTTGGTCTTGGCATCCAGTGAATACTAACGACAGTTAGATGTTCTCTCAGTCCCAGAAGAACCAGCAAAGAATTTTGTAAATTACACATCGCTTATCACATAAAATCTCAGACAAGTATTTGGCTGTGTATCAAATGCCTCTAGATCACAATTGTAGAATGAAACTATGGAAGGTTTGGAAGTGCTCTGTTTTCTGCTTTATTGTAGACCAATATTTCCAGTTTCCTTAGCTGGTAAACTTATGATCTTTGTTTTATTCAGCATCTAGCCACAGTCTGGAGTGAACTTTGTTAGTCATGGCTGGAGTATGGGAGAGTTTCTTTTTACACAAACTATAGTATTATTTTTTTCTTTAGTTGGATGTGCTCAAAAAAGGATGATGAAAAACAGATTGGTGTGAAAGTAGCTGTGCAGACAATACCACATCCACTGTTTGCATCCCCAGGCTGGTACGTATCCCTGCAATAATATGGGGCAGAAAAGATCCTCACCTATTCTTACATCAAAGATATATATAGATATAGGCATAGATATATAGATATATAACTGTATAGGAAAAGCCATCTTATAAATAGTGACACTAATCTGTAAATGTAAATGCTGTGTGAATGCTACCTGACAAAAGCAGACTGATAATGACTCCTTCCAAACAATTACAGTTTGCTTTTCTCATTTTATTTCCCTTTTATTTTCAGCAACATTCATAGCCATAGGGAAAATCCATTTGCCAATGAATATTGTAGGGTGAGCTGAAGTGGCAAGAGAAACTCAAAATTGTTGAAACTCTGCCATGGTCTAGTTGATACGGTGGTGTTCAGTCATAGGTTGGACTCAATTATATCAGAAGTCCTTTCCACCCTAACTGATTCTGTAATTCTGGGATGGTAATAGATCTGGGGAGAATTTAGCTGAGGGTTAAACAGTCACAAACTGATTCAAGCCTTCTTCAGAGCATTGGATCCAAATGGCCACTCCATTCTGTGGTCTGTTAGTTAACTGCTGGTTTCTTCCCCATCACACATTGAAGGTATAACCCATGCTTCTCTTAATCTCCAGCATATTATAGCTATCAGATCAAAGTGCTGGTAAAAATGAAGTGTAAGGATATTTTGCACATAGCCTGACACACTGAAGTATCTCATTAAATGACTCACTGAATATAATATGAATTATTCCAAATGCTGGTGGAGCTGAGTCAGCTGATGAAGTAGTTTATAAATAGCATCAATACCTGTGCTTGCTTTCCCGCTGTCTCTAGCTATTACAGTCCATTAACATCAGATTCATATTGCTTTTCTGTGCTATTCAGATTATTCAATCCACTAAGACACAGGAGTGAGAGAGAAAATCATGAGAACTTTTGTGTCGGTGTTGTTGCCAGGGAACCACTTTTTATTTCAGTGCATGGGACACTGGTGTCCCTTTGAGTCTGAGCTGCAGAAAGACAATTTCAGAGGAAAAGATGAGGGATGTAAAACAGAATTAAGGAAATCCTGAACTTTCATTTTAAAGAGAAAAAGACTTATATCAATTGTTTCAGAAGCATTCTGAATGACGTGAAATTTGGGGTTTTTTTTTAATAAATCTGACTAGAATTTTGCAGGGAATATTAATGACAGATGGGAGAGACTTCTTGGTCTCTCCAGACATGTCTTGGATAATATTACATACCTTTTTCTGTCCATGCATCGTGCTGCATTGCCATTTAAGCACAACAGTGAATATCTGTCTGGAATGACAAGGAATATTTCAGTCTTTCCAGAACTGTCCTCTGCTCACAGGTATCTGTACAAGCTCATTTGCACCCCCATATGCCTGGAAGGGTTTCCTGACTTAATCTAAACAGACTTTAACCATTCTATCATTTAAACAGCTTTATAGGCCATATTTCTTTTAAGAAAATCTGTATATGTAGTTTTTGAAGCACAATAATTATGAATTTAGAAATAAAATCTAGAAAAAATGCAAACACAGTCTATTGCTATGAAATCTGTATAACATGAGAAATTTCATCACTGGATTGCCTTATGTCATTTAAAACTCATTTGACATTTTCATTTTGATCAGATCTTCCTCAGAATTAAACTATACATAAAGGGAAATTGAAGAAGCACCAGTAAAACTATTCTAAAGTTAATAGATTTTTTTTCTTCATTTTTTAATGGAAGGAAGCATTGACAGCAAAGAACCATTGCAACAATAAAGTTGCAACATCCCTCCACCTCCTATGAGGTATTGGAGTATTCAGCTGGTGGCTGGATAAATAATGTATAAAGTGCTCTTTTCAAATTACAATATTTGTGAGATTCTGGTTTTTTTTTTCTCAACAGAATTTATCTTAGCTACATGCATTTCTTATTTGGAAGGCATTGGATTAAAAAAGGGAATTCATTGAGATTTATTTTGAACCTTAATTATATTTAAAATAGACACAGGAAAACAATATAACTGCAGGGTAAGAAAAAGATCTATGCTGGTAGGTTCTGAAGTAGATAATACTATATGTTTTTTCTGCCACTCATTTGTGATGTTCAAGTCATTAAAGCACCTGGGAGATGAATGGTACTAAATAAATAATGAGTTTTGAGTGATCTTTTGGAAGACTAAGAATCACAAAACTTTTTCAAGAGAGTGGGAATTGCAATGAATCCTAAATAAAACTAAATTAGTTCCTAACATCAAAGCTTGCTGTCTTCACATTTGTTTTATCTCCTTAAATTTCTACTTTCTATTTCCCACTCATGAGAAGTGGAAGCCAGTTTTTCATGGATGAATATCAGAATCAGGTTACAGTCTGACAAAATTTTGTATTTTCAGGGTTTTTTCAGTCATTTTGAGAAAACTTCCATTTTTCAGTTATATTTATTGATGTGTGATTGACACAGAGTGTTTTAAGCACAATTTAGGAGGGTGTCTTCCTTAACCAGTCACATTAAACAGATAAAAACTGTACATCAGTGTAGCTTGCAGCAGGTCAAGAGGATTAAAATTCCAATTCCAATCTTTCTTCCACAACAGCCCATACTATAGCTGTAATCAAATATCTGAGTATGTCATGACCTGGATGAATGTGCAACTAGATGAGTGGAAACTAGATAAATTTATTATATAACTTATGGATACATGCATATTTTTATTTTTTTTTATTAAAGAGTTTATCGAAATAAATCATGTATGATGATTGCTAATAATGTATGACAACAGCTAATTGTTTTAGTAGCCTAACTAGGAGTCAGAATATCTAGGGAGCTTCTGTAATGTGGAATAATATTTAAAGTCTTGATAAAAATATGCCTCTTGCTTGAACACTTGAAAAAAAGTTTGTTAAAGTGAGTGTGAAGAATCATATTTACATTAGTTAAAATTCAGATAAGTTGGAATTTGACTTTGTGCTTGCTTGATCAAGGTTATAGCTTTTCAGTGGTCTGTGATGCATTCTGTATATTGTATACCATTTATTCTCCAGTTCCAGAGCTGGAGAGGTAACTGATATCATCTCATGTATCATTTTTGCTCCAGCAGTTTGTCATGCAGTTTCTGTCAATAACAGGATGGAATCCATGCCTTTATACATACACACATTTCTTTTTTTCCTAAGGTTTTGATACAGGTCCTACTGTTATGTAAACTTGTGCATATCCAGCTCTCTTGGAGGCTTCTCAGTCATAATTATTAGGAAGCAAAATATTTCTACAAAGTATTTGTCTATGTTAGTTTGTCACTATTAAACTTAATTCATTTTGTTCTTACAGCTCTTTCTGTGCAGCAGCCCCACAGACATCTTTCTTATGCTTCAGTAGGTATAAAATGATATATAAAATTGTTTTTCTGATAGACAGATGCCATAGCTTTCAGAGTTGTTGTATGCTACACCGTCTTAGAAACCAAAACCCAAACGAGTGAAGAGATGTTTTACTGAGTGGGGGGCTGGTTGCTGAAAGGCAGATGACCAATTCTGCCTTAGAAGAGCTCAGTAGGCTGATGGTAGGATATAAACATGAAGATTTATGAAGGTATGATTAGTCTGGGACACATTTATACAGGTCATGATATTTTTTCTCATAATTGGTGGTAGCTAAAGAGCATAGAAAACCACATTAAATGGGTGTATGCTCCTTCTGTGGTGTTTGGGCAAAGAGATAAGGTGTCTGTAGGCTTTTAGGACATGAGAGGTTACATCATCTTTGTGTATGAAGCTCCTTGAAGCTCTCCTGGCTGTTCTCTGTCCAGTTGTGGTGCATGCAGTGCAAGCAGAATCATGACAAGTTGGAGAGGAATTCATAAGAAATATTAAAGTCAGTCTTTAATCTGTTTGATTTACCACCATTAAGGTGAAGAGGTGACTTTGTGACATTTTTCAAGTATTTCTGCAGTGTTTGAAGAAACAGATACCGGGTAATAGATAGTTCTTCAGTCTTGCAGCCAAAGTATAATACAATCCCCTGGCTGTAACTTGAGCCTGTTCAGATTAGACATGAAGCAAATGTTTTTAGCAATGGAGGCAAAAAATGAGATACCCAGGGATACCATGTATCAAATTTTTAAAACTAAGGTTATTTTTTCCAGTCAACAATTCAAATGCCAATTAATTCAGGGATTGATGTGTTCACAAGGATAGCATGATATGGTACAGTCTAAGAACCTGGATATTATCCCTTCTCATCAATTAATAAGATTCCTGTAGGGAAGAAGAGAGGTGGCTTGGTTTGGATCACACTAGCTCATGCAGAATGCTGCTACGAGATTCTGTTGGTACGTTCCCAACAGAGACAAATGCCAGCAGGCTGGAGAGGTCAGAGTTGGAGTCACCCTGAGGCAGATGTCCTTTTTCTGTCTGTTCTCAAGCCATAGGTTGAGCCTTTCCTGGTGCAGGGTTGTTGCATAGCATCACAGGTGAATCTATTTCTGGCATCCTCTGCACTCACAGCAGATGGGGCCATCTAATAGTCTTGGCATTCCCAGAGTTCTACCGCTGCCGGCAGTATGGGGGAGGCAGATCTGCTCACAAAGAGATGTCCTGGCTGTTCTTAGGGAATTGTGTGGTTGGTGGCATTGCCAGGAGGCACTTTGTGAGGTGCAGGCATGGCCCCTGCACCCCAGCCAGCTTTTGGGAGCGCTGCTGTGTGCCAGGAGCTGTGCCTTTACACCCAGGTCTGATGCAGCTGCTCTGCTCGGGCATCGCGCGCACATGGGCCTTGTGCACATGAGGTTCTGGCTGCTTAGCAACTGCCTAATAGGGCTGTCCCAGAAGAACACACCGTCTGTTTGGTCTATAAATGTAAAATACCCATTTTAAATCTGCACAAGTGCATCCTAAAGAGCACTGGAGCAGCCTCTGTTTTTATAATGCCAGGGGTATTTGGCATTGTCAGGCCAGCAGCTCCCCAATGCAGTAGCAGTGCCAGAGGTGTCTGTCAGACTGTGACTGCACAATGCATTGACCCTTCATCCAGTGAAAGCTCCTTCTGATTTTCTTCCTGTCCTTCCTGACCTGTTCCACTCTGTAGAGAGCATCGTCAGCCAGGAAACTGCTTCAATTTCACTCAGTTTAATTAAGTATCAATGGTTTGGAAACTAAAAATTCACAGTGTGTATAGGAAACAAGCATAAGCTTCAAAACACACACAGACAACATAGTTCTTAAAAAAATATGTTTCTTAATCTCAGATGTCTTCTTTTATAATACATTTGCTAGGAAGCTGTAATCCAAATTAGACAGACAAAATACCACAATGCAAGTATATAAAATCCTGGGGATAGCTTTGCTAAACAATTCACATTTCTGTTTTTCTATTCCTTAAAAAATAATGTTTTCAGTTCAACAATTTTTACTTGACTTAAAATGTAATCAGCTGAATGACAAACACCTTCTAGCTTTCCTCAGAGTAAATAGTTTGGCATGTCAGCTTTTCAGTTTGATCTAATGAAATGGTATGTCAGGATTAGTAAGAAAAGGAAAATTAACATGTGGCTATGTCTGCTTTGCTGTTGGTGACTGATATCTATATTGGTAGTAGATAGGTTAAATTTAGCTCAAAAGCTTCCATGAAGAACATACTTTTGCAAGAAAAAAAAACAAACAATAACAACAACAAAAAAAATGCAAGGAAAAGTAATTTTTAAAGTAATTAATTATCTTCATTTTTCCTGAAAAGAAGAGTCAAGTGATTAATCAGCATGGCAATTAATAAAACATGTCACTTGGGTAAAAAAGCATACATATTCATACATTCTTCAAAAAAAGTCTGTGAATGGATTTTGTCCAAGGGTTTCTAGCCACCAGGTAATTATGTTTTAAAACTGTCCCTCCCATAAACAGTCCTGCTGTTTTGTGAACAGACAGACTGACCTATGAGCAGTCAAGCCCAAAACCTCTTTCCAGGCTGCAGCAGTATGGCACACTGAAGCTGTTCTGATTGTTTTGCTTTCACATCTACCCAATACAACTTTACATACACTTACACCATTCAGGTGTCTTGATTTCCAGTTAGCAACTTCTCCACTGCAGTCAGTGTGCAACAGTCTTTGTTTTACAGTCATCTGAAGGACACTGAGTTCTGCATCTGGAAAGCTTTTTTCATTACTAACCTGAAATGCCTGTTCTTAATCCACACTTGCATGAAACTAAAGGAGATTTAGAGATAGAACACAAAAGAGCTGGATAATAAGCCAGTGCTAGGGCCAAAAAAAGTGTTTTTAATGGGTTAAAAGATCCTTACATCCTTTACTGTGCAGTGTTTGCATTGGATTCATTATGTCAGTATGACAGCTGGATTTCACTCCTTTGTTGGGGCATTGACAGCCATCCCACCCAGCACCAGCTGGTGAAGAACTGGCCAATGTGGCTGTTCACTGATGCTTTCTCCCACCCCTCACTTTCCTGTAGTTCCCATTTATCTGCCAGAAGAGCAGCTTGTACTCAACAGCCCTCTGGTCTCCTGACAAAATCGGCTAGGAGCACTGGAGTGAACTCTCAGTAAGGATGATGGTCCATAAAAGGGCAGTGATGAGGGGGATCAGGTACAACTTTCAAAGGTCTTGGATTTATCCCAACTTCCAGCACTGCTGCAGTGTTAAAGTTATTTTGAGAAGTGCACACAAAAATAGGCCTTGCTCAGCAAGGTTGGTGAATATGACAATGACATCATTAGTTCTTCTGGACAGAAAATGTGCACGGAAATTCAGCATTTCCAAAGAAAATACAAAACTTTGTACTAGAGAGGCTCTGATGTTAACGCAGCTCTGTTATGCTAGCACAGCATTTAAACTAATGGCACACAGCAGCAACTTTTAGGATCATTCTGAATGACATTTTTAATGTGGAACATCCAGCTTAAAAATCAGAACTGACAGTAGCTCTGTAAGTTTTTCCTTGCAGCCTGCTCAGTGATCATCTAATCTTGCCTTCTGTCTGAGGATCTCATTCTTGTGCATTCGCCCTGCATGGGTCACCTTTGATCTTCTGACTCTGTGAACCATTAATAGCAAAGCTTACACTGTTGACTTCTTTTGTAGCGGTGACTACATATTCCTTTGATTTAATATAAATTTTGGTTATGATATATATAGTGGCCTAACAGGGAAAATGTCTGCATCACCTTGTCATTGCAGTGATGTAGCTTCAACCTGGAAGATCTTCAGTTCTTTAAACTTTCCTCTTTAGATGTGCTGAGTCAAGTTCAGCAGTATCAGATGGCCACAATACCATCAAAACTCTTTAGAACTGAGAACATTTTGACAAAATAATTAATTTTGCAATTTTAGCCTGCTATAATGGTGTTTAGTATGAACAAGTTGGACCAAGGGTTAACTATGTTCAATGAGTATACTGTTTTTAGACATATGGAATAATAATTATTATTATTATCATTATTATTATTATTATCATCAATAATATTATTATTAATATTAATAATTATTATTATTATTTTAATCTGCTTGGCTTTCACTGACAGGCTTAAAGACACTGATTTTAGCAATGCTGTTCTGAGTATACATGAGAGTAAGACAGTTCCTTGCTGTGTTTAATCCTAGGAAGAGATTGTTGGTATTGCCCAAATAAATTGTTCTTTGAGGTTCTCTGCATATTCCCTCTGGTAACTCCTAGTGACCTAGCTAGGGTCAAGCTAAGATATGACAGTCTCATATCAGTGTATGAGAAACCTCATGATACTCATACACTGAGCATGATATTACAACTGTGTGCATGTAAATGGATATCCTTGTGCACATCTCTGTCTGCACAAGTTGCCATCTCTATGGATGCTAAGAGGAAATACAGGTTGCTCCATGGAGTATCACTATCTTATCTGCCAGTTATTACTTTCTGTAGAGGAATGTACCTCATGATTCTGCATACATGATTTGCCCATAAGCTCATAGACTGGAACTTGAGTCCAGGAGAAACTTGTACCTGGCTGAAGACTGAGGCCCATGTCTACTCCCAGCTATTTCTGTTCCTTCTTATTCTTTGCTCTTTTGGGGACAGGAGTGTGAAATGTGGATCTCAGAACCTGCAGAAACATAGTACTTCAGAGACTCTGAGAACATGAAGTTGATTCTTTGCACTCTGCCACTCTGGCATTTGAAGTAACCATGTAACTGCAGCTCCTTCTTGACACCTTGGCCACTAACTGCTGTAAGGGCATATGCCCAGAGCATGCAGATGCCCAGCCAGATTTAAGGCCAGATTTGAGAAATATTGTCAGGAACTGACTCCTAAAAATCCAGCCTACTCTGTAATAATGTATCCCAACTTTTAAGGAAGGAAAAGTGGCAGTGGCTTTGTGAAGGTCCATAAGGCTTTCCAGTCTAGGCAAGAATGATGAGGAGAAATGTTTCCTGCCCTGCGAGTGTAGTTGTGTGTTCCTTGCTCTGTCTCCTCAGCCTACAGTTTTTTGCTGCTTGTCTGTTCCTGCTGTGATGCCTGCAGGTTTGAATCAGAAGCCTCTGCTGTGGAGCTCAGGTCATCACCAGGCAGAGCACTGGGAACCACTCTTGCTAAGAGCAGCCTGTCCTCTCCCAGTTGCATGTGTGTGCCTTGACAGGGTCAGAGCGTGATTGAGGAGTGAGAGATGCACAAAAGCAGAGCAGGCTTGAAATTAAATAGTCTTTAAAGCTTTTTTTTAACTAGCCTCACTCTGGCACAGACTCCTGCCTTAGGGGGGTGATCCAGTAGAATAGCAATGACCTAAAGCTACTGATCTACCTACTGAAACATGCAAGGAGGAAAATTTATCTCAAAAATGACAATATGAGAATATCTGGGCTGCACATAAATGTTAGTAAAAGATCTACATTAACATTATAAGAATGAGAACCTTATTTTTATTTTTTTTCCCTGACAAAAACTGGAGCTTTTTTCTGAAGTACTGAATGCTACATGGAAACAAAAAAGTGGAAAAATCCTGGTGGGTGAAACTTCCATCTCTCCTCTCATTTATTACTAGTACCAATGGAGTAGCTGTCCTAATTAAAAAGAACTTGCCCTTTCAAACTGAGGAGCTGAATTCTGATCCAAATGGCCTTGTAGAAAAGAAATTGGTGAATGAAGTCATTACTCTAATTAACATTTATGCTCCTGATGTTAACAATGCACTTGTAAAAGAAACCAGTAGCATAGATACTACTCTTTAAACCATCTAATGGTCTGATTTTAATTGCCCTTTGGTTATCAGTTCAGACAGATCTGCCAGGGGTAATTGCATTGTAAATCAGATATCTCAAATTCACTAATGAGCTAATGGACGATAGTTATTTGTGAGTTGAAGCTGATAATGCTTATTTAGACAAATGGTGTATTTATGTGTTCTGTGTTCCACATGGAGAGACGTGACCATTTGACAGTAACTAGGTTACAATGTCTTAGCACTTACTCAATCTACTCCAGTTTTATCTTCCATTTTCCAGGAAGTCCCTGGAAGTCTCTTTCTGTGATTTGTAATTCAAACAACTGTAGTTTGGAGCCCTGCATTTCTATTTGACTTTGTTTATATATTTCTTGTCTCCCTTAGCATGAATCATAATGACAGCCTAATTGGTTTACATTTCTGAAGCAGTTTGAAATGTGAAGTGTTGAGTAAGTGTTCAAGGTTGTTATTGCTTTGTGACTCTTCCCAACCACTTTCTGTCCAGAATGAAAATTAGAGAGAAATTATTTGCCATTTGCAAGAGCAAATATAGTGAATCTTGTCATAAGTAATCACTCAAAGATCACCAAAAAGTACCCTTTGTTTCACAGAATTGCACTTTCTGAATGCTTGAACTTTGCATTTTCTTTATAACACAGTAAGTCCATTAGCTTCGGCGAAAATATTTGATTTACGGTTATGCAAAAGGAGAATCAGATCCTTGATATCTGTGAGAGGGTTCTTTCATGATGGAAAGAAGGTTGTGGAAAAGACAGGTCTTCTCTGAAGATTTAGTTATAATTAAAACACTGGGACATTTGATAAACCTATAATTTGAGATCATGACATGTTTATTTCACAGGAGGGATTTGTGTAGTTGTACCAGAATTTTACAGATTGGAAGATTCCTTCATTCACAGATGCATAGTTTACCTAAATAACTTAATATACAAACTGATTGTTCTTTTTCCATAGAGCACTAGCCCTTTAGCTTTTTCATAGGACCAGACCAATGCTTAGTACTATCAGAGAATTTTTATTAGGTGCAGTTTTCAAAAAGCAAAGTCAAAAAAAGAAAGACGTGTTTAATTTCCTTTGTTGCTTCTTCTAGCTCACAGGGCAGAGTCAAGAGGTATCCATGACAAAGGAGAAAAGTCTTTTACCCCAGAATGGGATTTTAGGATCTGAAATGAAGCAGGCAGGCAGGCAAAACAAGGACAGCCAACAAAAGGTAGCCTGAGGCAACACAGTGTGTCAATGAGAAAGAGAGAGATAAGAAACACTTGGACAGTTGTGCATGTTGGCTTCAATCTGTAATGACTGTGCAGACCACACATCAAAAACATTTGGCTGTCCTTGACAGAGAATGAAAAGAGCATGGATTTTTCAGCTCTTTTCTTTTATACCCCCCACACAGTCAACCTGCTGAATAGTAATTCATTTGCTTTACTTCTGTTTTTAATTATTTGTCTAATTGCCTTCAGGCACTTATTAGATATCATCTTTGAGAGACAAAATAAAAACTCTTCATCTTTTTACAACTGTTTTTCCTGCTGCTGGTCAGATGGAGCTACAACTTTCAGTGTTTTAAACAAGATTTCTACTGTATCTTTCTAGTGTAAGTTAAGGGCAACACTTCCACCATCAACTCCAATAACACTTAATTCAGTCAGCACTGGCAGCTGCTGCATTTCTGCAGTACTGGGCATGCAGAGACCTCCATGAACTTGGGAAAAAAGTGTCTATAGGTGCCTAAATTCTGAAAGAGTCAAAGAGTGGAAAGCACCTATTTTTACCCCACTTCCCCAGCAGTCCTATCTACACTCAGAGACTGAGTAATAAGAGATGGCCAGATGGCAAAATGTCCAGGCTCTGATGGTGGTTATGACACTTTCTTTATAACCTCTGGCCACTTTCTTGGTCACCTCATGTTCAAAGAAAAGAATCAATGGAAGGTCAGAGTTTATTAAATATCTCACCTTGCCCTCCCAGTGATTGGTTTAGCTCCTGAATGAAGGTGACCCTCCATTCCTTCTTTTGGGAGAATGACATTGTGAAGTTTGTCATCTGTGGGGCCTGAAGAAGAGCATGCCAGAATGCCTCATTATACTTCTTAGGAGCAAGAATTAGGAGAAAAGACTCATCAAGCATAATCGAGTTTTTATTACAAATTTCAGAACTCTTTTTTTCCTTTTTTTTTTTTTTTCTACTTTGTTGTTTGGTTGGGTTTTTTTGGTTTTGTTTTTTAGGGTTTTTGGGGGTTGTGGGTTGGTTAGGTTTTGTTTTCATTTGGAAGTTTGTTTATTTTTTGTACCTGGAATCACTGTGAGTCTCTGAGAAGTATTTTTATCTAATCTGACAACTCCTTAAGGGAAGACCAATAGGGAACATCTGATTTATTCATGTTGTGCAAGATGACTATCCAGGACAATCTGCACATGCCTTTTTAGGCACAAAAGGAAAGGATTCCCTACATACCTCTCCAATTGGCAAGATAACTTTCTCTGGTAGCAGCTTGAATAAATGAATACAAAAACTGATTGACTACAGGGATCTCTTTTCTTCCCCAGGTTTGAAGAAACTGTCAGATGAAATTAGCAGTCTAAAGTGGCTTCACAAGGTTGTCAAGGCAGCTGGAGACAGATTTCCAACTATAACACAGAGAAAATGCCACTCTGAAAATGTATAAGGTGTCTGTAAACGCAGCTTTTAAAATAAGCTTAAAGTCCTATGGAAAAAAGGAAAAGGAAACACCAAACTGATCAAAACAGAGGTGGGGGCATTAATCCAGCTTCTTATGTCAGGCAAAAAAGAGATCAGACAATTCTCATGACTATAAGACCTCTGCAGTTCCATTTTTTGAATAAACTTCACCTGGCCCCTGCTTCCCTACACATGACATTTTCAGATAGATCTGTAGCAACTATGGATTGATTTAACATATGGGTAATCTCTCACAAACTTCTGGTATAGCGACTCTATGTTCTTGAAACTCATTCCCATTTTTTAACCAAAACTTTGTCTGAAAAACTTAGTCTTTCCTTCATACCATCTTTTACAGAAATACAGTTAATTTGTGCGACTGAAATGTATTTTATTTTTATTATAGGAAGCTTATAATTTCACTTGCTTTTGTTAGAACATCTTTTATTTCTGTAACTTTTTTTCCTTAAAAAAATCTGGGCCAATGCTGTATGCAATAAAGTTCTTAACCACATAATGAGAGCTGCATGATATTCTTTTCCTTAAGTTCATGATTCTAGCTTTGCTTATTATTTAGCAGAAGGAAGGTGCTACTCTACAGTGAGATGTCTGCAGTAATGTCAGCATCACTCTAGAAAGAATAGTAATTTACAACAAAATGGCTCTCTGTAATCAGTAATAAATTTTATCTAACATGATATCTTCTCCTAGACTTATATTTTTTCTCTTTTTTAAGCCTTCTGAATCTTCAGAAACATTAATTTCTGAGGCCCAGACTGAACTAGACAAAATTTTGTCTAGAAATGTTCTTAGACTTTTCTCATCTTTCCAGATAATTTGTAAGGGTGTAAAACCATGTAGGCACTACTGTCAAAAGGGAGAGACTCTGCTGCAAGCTGTTCTCTAATATGGCAAAAGATTTTTACTTCTACAAGAATCTTAGCCATAATATAAAATATACAAGGCAAAGCAGAAAATCTTATTGTTTGCTTAGGCTAAATCTTTAAATGAAGGAAGTAATGGCATGATTTAGTGTGTTGGGACCTTGATCATTAAGGGTCTGAATCATGTCCTCTCTTTTTAAGTAAACTTAAAGGTGTCTGGACCTTCTTGTAAGGTAACAACCAAAGCCCAAGTACAGTTCCAGAGGTCAAGTAATCTCGTCTAAGATCACTATCAGGGCAGATGGAGAGAGAGAGTTCCTTAATTTAGACACTGAACTTCTAAGCAAGAGAAGTGAAATTAACTAAAAACCCACTCTCTGTATCACTTAGGAGTCTCTTGGTATGGGTGCTTAGCTGCAGCAAAGAACACACTGTTTAGAAGCTGAACCACGTCTCTTTTCTGGGAAAGCCGAGGTTTCAGTTTATACTACTGCTTTTTAGAAGATGAGGTCAGATGATAGAATTGCTTTAAAGTGTGCAGCATGCTATAAAACAGTTATTAATGTATTTATCAAGCTGTATTGATGTGTAGTCTTGTTCCAATAGCCTGCATTCATACCTTTGTGATTCCTACTTTTGAAGCCCAATTCCATTTTTTATTAATTATTCAATCCTGTGCCTTTGTCCATGATTTTCCTTAATTCAAGCGGTCTGTCTAGATTTTTTACTTCTGGTACACTGTGCTCAGCAGAGGATCAAATTATGAAACTTAAAGGTCATTTCATATTTGCTGGTGGTTGGGAGATGTGTGAGGATGTGCAGTGTGTGCAGCACTCTGCTGCATCTGATAAGCATCCTCTCTCTTCTGGGCCATTATCTAAAACTGATGTGTTCTGCTTCTCAGAAAGAAATACAAACTTGAAGAATATTTCAGAGAAATAAGGTCAGGACCTTAATCTTAGAGGAATCTTAAAGCAAGACAGTTCCCTCTCTGTGGCCATCTCCACCTGGACTTAACACAGGATGGTTTATAGTTACTTTATCTGAAAGGTATTTACACCTTCAGCCCGTGGGATTCCCACATCTGACAGCAGAGCTGTTATTTCCCAACTGTGAGAGATTTAGTTCTCAAGAGGATTGTATCTGTTCACATGGTTGGCTTTGGTAGAAATTAAGGGATGATGAAAACAGTTCAGTCAGTGCCTGATTTGTAAAGGTGAAATTGTTCTTTCTACTTACTTCTTTTACTCTTACATAGAGCTTTAGGGATTAGTCTTGCATATGTGCCTGAATTTGTAGATGGACAAACAGCTAAAAGATTAATTAGCAAAATCTAAGGAATGCAGAGTATTTATAGGATAAAGCCACCCTAGTACGTAAAAAGGTGGAAGAAAAAAAAAATACTTTAATTAAAAGGGAAAGCAGCTATGTAAAATGGAACTATGGAAACAGTGATGAAGAAAACTTAGAAGTCTGAACTCCCTGAAATGTGCTGAAGTGTGAAGTGATACCTCTGAGGAAAATATATTTTTTAAAATGAGCACTAACATATATGTCTTAATTTTGGGGGAGTGGGTCTTCAAAATTTCTGAAAATCAAACCATGCCCTGTGCCAGTCAGGTGTACTTTATATGTACCTTAATGTTACGAAAATTCATTTGCTACTGAAAATTTTCTTGAAAAATACCAATTAAGAAATAAAAAACAAACTCATATATCCTTACTCAGTCTGTATGGGTGGAAAAGAGATGTTCTCACTGGGGTCAGTTGGTGTCCAACAGTAAGAGAACAGCAATTTTGTCATGTTGGAAGGGTTGACAGCCTGTCTGGTCCCCATCCCTGTATTTGTGAATTTAGAAACTTCCTCTGCTATTGCATTCACTGGGGGCCAGAACACTTGGGCAAAAATCCACAGCTATAATTAGTGACTTAATTTTAATGTAGATGAATAGACAATCCTGAAGCCGGTTATTAAAATGTCATTACTTGACACAGAAGTTAGCATATTTGCCTAATGTCTGTTAGCAGAAGCTGCAGAGACCAACCCAAATGAGAATTCTGCCTGGGGAAGAGGCAGAGCAAACACAAGGCATCAAAAATCCCCCTGCCCCTGGGAAACAGCTGGCTAGCCCCTGCCAGAAAATGCTGATGTGTTTCTTGGGAATGCACAGGCAAAAACTCTGATCTCTCTGTTCTAGCAGAATGCTGGGATGTCCAGAAAGTATTTCTCTAGCTGAAACCCAATGCAGTCAGGAAATGGAAAGGGGAGAAAAAACAGACTTTGTAACAAGCAGCATTGGGGATGTCAATATCCAACAAGTATGGTATTAATTCTGTGTATCATATCATGTATAACTCATTAAGACGGCACTCCCAAAGTAAATAAATTTTAATCTGTATTTTTAATTTGGACTTTAATTTAACAGCAAGGCTCAGAATACTAAGAAATCTGGATTCAAAGGCTTAGTTAGTAAGAAAAGAGCAAAAATATCTCTGGGACCTTCAGTTTTCTGTCTAAAAGAAACTAAAAGTAGCCAAAAAGGTCATAGTAAAAGTATACCTTGCTTGTGAATATTTCAGAGAACACAATAGAAGTTAAAAGCTGTTTTTTAAAAACATAATTGTGAATCTATATTTAATAACTGTTTTTCTATAAATTCTGGTAGATCTGAACTATGACCTTTCCTCTTCCTTTGCTATTTTAATGACACAAGTTCATGAGTCAAAATAATACCAATGTAAATCTAAAATCTAAAGGTTCAGAAGGCTTCATTTTTTAATTCCACTTTCTTTGGAGTCACAGTAAGAGTTCTGCAACTTTAATCCATCAAGCAGCTTTGCAAAACCGTCATGAAAATGTATGAACCCAAGAACAAAATCTACTCACCCAACCTTACAGCAATGATTAAAAAAAGCCCTAATTATAGTATAGTCACCCATCAAAATAAATTACTCAGGATGAGTGGGTGAAAAGAAGTTTGCTAGACTTCCTTAAGGAGGTGGTAATTGTCTTGGATTTTGTTAAAATACATCACTAATTATATTTTAACAAAGTCTATGTACTCTTTACCTCTTTAAGAATTTTATAAGATGGTTGTAAGAATACTGAGAAAGGAACTTTTCACATTTAGAATATTCTATATTTGTTTTTACTGCAGAACAAAACAGACATATTAAAAATACACTCTCTCTCTCTCTATATATATATATATATATGATCAGAAATGTTAGATTAAAGTGATTTCTCAAAAAGATGGCAATTGATTGGACATAGTTCTATGGCAAAGTGACATCTGTACACAGTGAAGTGAGAGCATGGTGATGCTACATGCTTGGTTCATGGAAGTCCACAGAAACATCATTTAGGAATTCCTTCCTGTCTTTGACATCCATTGCATGCAAATGATGTTCAGGATTAGTGGCTGAGTCACCATCCCTGAAAATGTTCAATAAACTTGCAGTTGTGGCACTGAGGGACATGGTTAGATGTAAACATGGCAGTGCTGTGTTAATGTTTATGTTGATGATCTTAGAGATCTTTTGCAGTCTTAACAATTCCATAGTTTTAATAATAAATCCTTCAAAGATGTCTGCAACACATATTCCTGGGATATGTTGTCCAGGAAAACTTCACTCAATATTTGAAAAACTACCAACCTCATAATTTCTTACCCTGCTGGCTATACTGCCAGTGTGTTGGGCCTGCCCTGAACACTACCAAAACCATGAGCTTGTTTTCTTGTTGTGTTCTGGAGATTAACAGAAACCTATACTTAAACTTACATTCCAAGATTGCACGGAGTGTGGACTCCATACAGCAGCAGACATCAGGGCTGTGATGTCCCAGGGCTGTGTAGATGGAGATTTTTTTAGGCACTTCCTGGATGATGATTGTTTTACTTAATACCAGTTAAACACTCCATCAGTTAAACACTTAGATCTAGGTAGAATATGGACCATAATAGTGCATTTGCGGACTCCAAAGCAGATTAAGTTAAAAAATAAATATCTTGTTATAAAAAAATCATTGATTTTCATAGTATCATAGGATAGTTTGAGTTGGAAAGGACATTTAATGGTCATCTAGTCCAACCCACTTCAATGAGCAGGGACATCTTCAGGTAGATCAGGTTCCTCAGACCATTTTCCAAGTTGACAAATGTTTCCAGGTATGAGACATCTATTACCTCTCTAGAAAACTTCCAGTGTTTCACCATCCTTACAATTAAAATTGTCTTCCTTATTACTGAGTCTGAATCCAGCATCTTTTACTTTAAAACCATTATCCCTTGTCCCATTGCAACAGGTCTTTCTGAAGAGTCATCCTTTTAAGCCCCCTTTAAGCACTGAGTGGCCACAATAAGGTCTCCCTGGTGTCCTCTCTTCTCCAGGATGAACAAACCCAACTCTCAGCCTGTCCTCATGGAGTGGTGCATCATTTCTCTTCTCTGGACCTGCTCCAACGGGTCCACATCCTTCTTGTGCTGAGAATCCATCCAATCCATCCAAAGGTGGATGCAGCACTACAGGTGGGGTCTCATGAGAGCAGAGCAGAGGGGCAGAATCCCCTCCCTCGCCCTGCTAGCCATGCTCCTTTGGATGCAGCCCAGAATATAATTGGTTTTCTGGACTGTGAGTGCACATTTCCAGGTCATGTCCAGATTTTCTCCCACCAGCACCTCCAAGTCCTTGGCAGGGCTGCTCTCGATCTGTTGATGCCCCACCTGTGCTGCCGCAGGGTTTGCCTCACCCCAGGTGCGGCACCTTGCTGTTGGTCTTGTTAAACCTCATGGGATGAGCTCCTGGACACTGGGGCTTGTCCAAGTCCCTTTGGATGGCATGTTCTTCAGGTGTATCAACCAAACCTTGCTTGGTGTCATCAATAAACATGCTGAGAGTACACACAGTCCCACTGGTGATGTCACTGATGAAGATATTAAACACTCTTTTTCCCAATATGGACCCCTGAGGTACACCACTTGTCACCAGTCTTCATCTGGATACTCATTATAAACAGACATAAATCATGAACAGATGCTTCTTGTTGTATGCAGTTGGCTTCTTGTCATAAATAAATTCAGCCATCTTCTTTTAGTCAAATTATAAAATAATAATATTTGTTCACATTATTATTTTATTGAAAATTAAGCTAATTTCTGCCTACTTAAAACTCTCTATACCATTGTAATCTATTACATTTCCATATATATTTGTTTGTGAACTGTTAAAATACCAAGTGTAACTCAAATCTAGGCAACAATTAGACTTCAGAATACTTCCTCTTAATTTATTATCAGTCAGTTAATTTATTAGTAGTCAGTGAACACAAAAGCAAATATGTAGAGGTTTAACATTCATCATAATATTTGCAGTTATTGTTCTCATAACTGAAAAGTAAGTTTTGTCTTTCATTTCCCAGAGTTGTGGCTGACTCACAGAATTTTGACTGATACTTCAGCAATTCAAAGCTGTATAAACAAAAAAAGACAGATCAATCTAAGGGAGAGTGCTGAATAAGCACAGTCAGGTGTGTATTTGTAGCTGGATATTGTTTCATCCTGTTCTAAAAATAGGTGTGAAAAGGAATGTGTCTCTGCTCTGGGCTCAGAATGTGAGTCACACCATAGCTGGAAGTATTCATCCCAAAAGCTTCTGGCTTTGGCAAACCTCTTGTTTTCTGTCTGGTTTTTCATTTTTACTATAATTTCCTAATTCCTCATCACTATTTTAACTTTTCATAAGACTTACATTTTTAAACTAGAGTTTTTAACTTCTCAGATGAGATCACTGGAGCTTCAGGACCAAAGGACGCTCTCAGCAATGATCCCTTTGCTCCACAGCCTGATGGCTCAGGCTGGCCTGGCCCAGGAGCTAAAGGAGCACGTCCTCTTCCACAGCCTGGAGTGCAGACATGGCACAAAGCCCTTCCTCTCCCTTCTCTGTCCAGAAGGATGGCAAGTGGAAATGTCCACTCTATGCTGTGTTTTGGATCTTTCCTCACAGAAAGGGAGAGGGACTGGGAAGGCCAAGCAGAGGAAAATGCATGTAGGTCAGTCCCTGCAATCCCACGACGTGGGAGACACATTTATGACTGTGCCCAGTAACTGGGATCACTAGGTGTCGAGCACACCAGTATAGCCACTGTCAGTATATCTGAGTCTTGGTATCACTTCAGCATGAGGATTCTTCTGCTTCTTTACTACCACCCAAATGCTCTTTTTTGCCTTCCACAAAGGCTTACTTTTTCTCAGGAAGCAAGTTAGGATATTGCTATCATCAAGCACTTTATCGATAAAATAAAAGTCTTCCTACATCCTGACATATGTGAACTAAAGTTAAGAAAAAAAAGTAAGCTGTTTCATCCTCCTTATTTCCTCATTTTTCTGCTTCTTGTGACTTTCTGACTTCCTGATCCAGTCTCTGTCATCAGAGCAAGCCTACCCATTAATTTCTGTGACTCTTCCTTGCAGAATCAGGGTGCTGATCAGGGTTCATACAGCTCAGGGGTGGCAAGGGATACTTGGTAATTGTCACTGTGCCATGGCTTCCAAGCCACTTTGGCAGCCAAGTCAAATAGGTCAGGCCAGACCATCTTCAGTATCCAGCTGCACTCAGAACCAGCTGGGAGCACTGAAGCAATCAGGAGCAGCAGCCAGATGGATTCAGCAGCGGTGCTTTCCCTGCACTGCCTGTCTGCACAGAGGCTTTGATTCAGGCCCAGCACAGAGAACTTAATCTGACCTCTTGACTGTGCAGGGGTGGCAGGTGAGTATACACACTTTTTTTTGAGCACAACAAGGAGGGACCTGAGTAATAGAGCAGCTGTACTTAGTCAAATGGGGGGGAAATGTCTCTACTAGTGCCCCTTGGAAGATCACAGAATCACCAATATTGGACGAGACCTGTAAGATGTTAAAGCATAAAATACAAGAACAGGGAAGGCATGCAGAGTTACATTCTGCACTCTGCCAATCTGATTGTATGGAACTCTTGATTCAGAATTTGAACCTTTACATTTAATAGGCTTTCATGGTCTTTTTTTCTTCTATGACTTTTTATAATTGCTTTTTTTTTACTGCATTTATGATACTGACAGCATCTGACAGTGAATGCCACTATTCTCTTATGCTGTTTAAAAAAAAAATACTTATTTTGCTTGTTTTAAACCTGCTAATTTAGGATTGGGCATCCTCTTATTCTCAAGTAGTGGGAAGCCAAGCATCCATTCATTGATTTTCTAGGCACTTTCCCAGGGTTGTCCTGTTTTTATCCATATCTGCCATATCCCCCTTCAGTTGTCCCATTTCCAAGCTGAAACCTCAAAAACAATTTAAGCAGTTCCAAGCTTTAATTGCCCTTCTTTAGTTCCCCCATGTAATTTCTGAGAGGCGAGTACCAGAACAGCAGGCAGTATACAAAAGAGAGGGTACTATGTGATTTTGTATAGTGCTATAAAGGTGTTGTCTGGTTTGTGCTCCATTCATTTTTTAAAAGAACTCCTAACTGCTGTTTTTTTTCTGACTGCCAATGAGCATGGGATTTATGTTTTCTTCTAGTCCACTTTTTTTTTTTCCTTTTTTTTGTTTATTTTTTAATAATTCCTTTTTAAAAATTGACTACAGTTGAAATTATTTATTTGACATCATTTTTTACCTACAGGAAAATGAATTTCAGTACCTTATTATTAGTGTTTCAACAATAACCTATTGAACCAGCCCTGGCCTTGCTTGGGGAAGATGAAAAAGAGAGCAGAGATTATCAAAATTTCATGGCAACAAAAGTTATGTTTTTTAAACATTTAGTCTCTATATTATGCCTAGGTATGACATTTGCCAAGGTTTTATGAGAGTATCCCATTATCTCTAATATCCCAAGTATTAAGTAAGGAGTTTCAAGACACTAAGAATCTCTTCTTCATAAAAGATACAGTTCACATTGATTCTAATTTTTCTATAATGGAGCATTGCTCCTTCATTGAAGTGGCTGGATCTCTCACCCTATATATTTTTTTCCATTGTAGTTTAACTATTTATTTTTTTTTTATGACACGCTGATTGTATCAATATGTGTATAGTTTCTTATTTTTATGTTCATTGTTTTTGCACATTTTTGAATTAAAGGTATAGATCAATAGGTAGGTAGCAATAAATAATTTAAAATTCACTTTTAAATCAATGGTTATTAGATCATAAAGCACATAAAGTGTTATGTTACAGGACAGAAGTTGGAAACTAAACAGCATTTTCAGTTTGAAACTGAATGAGTTAAATCCTCTTTGGCCCCTGATCTTACATGTGCAATTTTTTCTTATATTTTTATATATGTGATATTCTTAGATGGTTTTTTGGTAAATTTTATCTCTGTCTCTAATGCATACAGTCAAAGTGAAAATGTGTCTAATATTTTAAAATAACATGAGAGTGTCCTTCAGTTAAAACACCTCATCTACTATTCAGGATATTAACATTACTGCTATTTACTGCTGCACTCAATTTTGTATGACAATGACAAAAGTAAGAACAAAGGAAAAGAAAGCCAAGGTACTGCACTTCAGTTTCACAGTTTGTGTCACACTGGTACGATACCCCTGGGATAGCCTTCTACTATTTACGGCATCAGTGGAAATCAGTGAATATTTGACAAGTTTTGTCAGGCTTAAGGCCTCTGAGGCACTAATTGAGACTGGTAAAATGGCTTAGACCAGGGAGATTTTTTAACTGAGGAATCCTTTTTTCAAAATATGTGATATTTGAGACACACAGTCTCACCAGTAAAGGTAGTGTGATCTTAGAGCAATACAAAAGTAGACTTCCAACTGAACACTGTTGGTTTCCAGATACTCTCAAAATAGCCTGTACTGTCAGAGTATAGAAATTTGAATGCAAATAGATCTGATCTTGACACTTTTTGGAGGTACAGTTTTGTGAATGGACCAATGTAAATTTTGTTTTTCCCCCTTAGACCCCAAATCCTGCTCCCCTGCTTTAATTCTGACAGTCAGAGAGCTCCCACAGTCACCCCCTACAGAGCCACATCTCATTCCACTGCTGGGGCTCTTGGTTAAACCTGCTGCCATCTCACAAATTCCAAAGAAAATCTGCAGTAGCTTTTTACTGTGTATTACAATTACAGAAACATCTGTTATTAATATTGTTTTGCTGAAGTGCTGTAAAAATTCATTGAGTATTCAGTAGCTGCAAGGCTGTTCAGTTACTTACCTGTACTGAGGTGGTCATGTGGCTGAACATTCTAAGTCCTCGGAAACACACAGAACTACAAGTGCCAGTAATAATTTTTACTCTGCCTACAAAATTTATTTTATGATGGTTTACTGTGCATGTATAACATATGCATTTATTTTTGTCATACCTATGTGTGGTAACAATGATATTGTCAGTTGCTACAGGTATTTGATCATACAGAAGTCCTAAATAATGGGATAAAAAGTTTGAAAATGGTCATAAGGTCTACAAATATTGTTAATAGCTTGATGTGCTTACAGAGGGGTGCTTTTGCTTTTTTTTTTCCTTTGGTGGGGGGAGAATGGGGGAGACATGGGAGGGCAGAAAAGTTTCACAGACCTGGACAGTACTTTTATTTTCCCATAATAACTGCTGTAAATCTACTTGTAAAACAACCTGTTCATTGCCCTTCAATACAGCTTACAGGTGAAAAAAGAAAACAGCATAAATACCATGTTTTCATCTTGGATTACTATTAATGCTTCTTTTTAGAAAGCACGTGTTTTTTAAAATATTTAATTATGTTGATCTATTTTTAATCATATTTTTAATGAAAAATTTGTGGTATCAGCAATACACTAATTTTGAGATTAGATGTGAAAAAAATGCAAACATACAGATATTTGATAGATAAGATGGGACTGTGGTCTATCTAATCTAATAATCCTTCTGGCAGAAAGTGGATGACTCAGAGGAAGTTGCCAGAAATTTCAGGAGACACAAATAGAGGTAATCTGTCAGCCACCCTAAGTCTCCTCAGAATTCCTTAGTACTTTGAGATAATGCAAAAAAAGCATAAAGCATAAAGTTTCAACTTTCTTTGAAAATATATTAGCATTAACGATTACAAATTTTGAAGTCATGAATAGCAAAAGTTTGACAAATATGAAAAAAAAGATAGTGAAAGTCTTACTGAAAACTGCAAATCTCTGAATCATTCAATGATTATTTACTTTCTAAGCATGTGGGATAATTTGAGGGAGTGAAATGACATAACATAATAAATAATAATTATTCTTGTCATAATATTGATCCTCAAGAAACTCTTGTTTTGTCACATAAATGTTGTAAAACTAATTTGTCCTAACTAATGATTTGAAATAAGAGAGCAGCCTCTGGTACACTACTAGTTGGTAAAGTATTTGGATGAGAGGAATGTAAGCTTAACCTGTTATAGTTTCAGAAATTGATAAGATACATATTTGTGAGCATGATTGGATCACTTGTGCTACCATCAAGAAAATTAATTACCATTTCAGGAAAGGTAAACATTCAATTTTGCAGAAAACATTTTGAATTATTCTTTATTTTAGCTGATGAGCCAGGTCCTACCTCACACATCCATTAATCTAAGATAAAAGGAACAGCAGCAGCCTGTGTATTTCTGCAATCTTATGTGTTTTGCTTTCCTTTTCTTTCCAGACAACTATTACGGCACTCCAAAGCCTCCAGCAGAACCGGCTCCGTTGCTGTTAAATGTGACAGACCAGATCCTCCCAGGAGCCACTCCCGGGGCTGAAGGCAAACGTAAAAGGAATAAGTCTGTGAGCAATATGGAGAAGACAGGCATTGAACCACCAGAGGAAGAAGAGGAAGAAAGACCTGTGGTCAATGGAAATGACGTGACAGTAACACCAGGTCTGTTCTTCCTTCTTACTTTGCAGTCAGTTTCTGTTATTCAGAGTCCCCAGTTACCTCCTTCTGCAGTGAGATTGTGCATGTTCAGGTAAGGATGTTCTTGCAAGAGGGAAAGGCAGGAGTCCTGAATATTAGGATTTCTCTGAAGCCTAAAAAAATTACTTAACCTCTATTTTGGGGAGTCATCTCACTTACCTCAGCTGCTGTAAAGATTTCCATCTCTGAACTAGTCTCTTTGGACCCTCTTTATAGACCAAAGAGAAAAATACCTTTGTTCTGAGCATGGATTGTGACCTGGTTTAGATTTCTAGGTTAGGAAATCATTTACCAGTGCCTGTTCCTCTCTGTTGACTATAGAGGGAGTCTGGAGAACTGCAATTTGTTCAGATAAATAGTCTCTGTGTTTTGGGTCTTCCTGTTCTCAAATGATGACACTCACAAGATTGTTCAGCACTTTATGAAGTGAACTTTTGTAAATTTTAATGAAGACTTAGCAATATCATGGAATACTAAAGTCACACATTAAAAAAGTTGTGGCAGTGCCATTAAAACTTAGCTGGCAATACTATCTGGAGGACACTTTTCAGGAATGTTTCAGAGGCTGCATAAAGCTGATAAGGGTTTCAGATGTCAAGTCCTAAAAGACAATTGTTCTTTTACTGCTTGGATCACAATGCTTCAATAAAAAAAGGGGTTCTGGCTACTGACTGATATCGAGAGAGAGAGAGCACTCCAGCCTATTCTGAAGCAGGTAATCAACTTTCCCCTCAACCTTCAGCAAGACAATATTGTACAGAACTTAATAATTCTTATCCTGAAACAGAATTTAAGAAAATATTTTTTGTTGTTCAGATAGAAAATTAAAGAATTCAGATTTTTATATCTCTGAGAAATAATGCTGTGAATCCTTTTTGGTAACCTTAGAAATTCAGAAACAGATTGTTGAAGTAGAAGTCTAATGACAGTCACATGATGTGAACATAAAATGAAGTATTGCAAGTTCTCTAAATGTATAAGTTACTGTGAAACTAAAAATCTATTACCTAATCTTCTAAGCTATGTGGAAAGATTTTCATACTGCAAAGTCTATATATATCTTTTTAATTCCTGCTTCATTACAAAGTATACTGAATTTGATACCTACCTATCCAGGATGGTTCTGCCACCCGCTTTTCTTTAGCTGTTGCCTAGCATTACATATAAAGGAAAATTCCTGTGCAGAATCTATCTCCATCTACCAAAAGTGTCCAGGATGAGTGGGGTGAGAGTGGGTCTGATTTCTTCCCCTTGGCTCTCCAAAGGGCTGCAGTATTTCTCCCCTGCCACTGCCACCACATGCTGCACAAGCCTTGCTCATCCTTTCCACACAAGATTGCATCTGTCGGCATTGCCCTGGTGCTTAGTGCCTTTCCTCCTCAGCTAAGCAGGAAAGGATGAAGCCCAGAGATTCGAACATCAGCACTGCCGCTGTTGCCAGGATACTTCCACAGTGAAAGAGGCAGGGCAGGATTTGGTGTCTGATGTGTATTGTAGAAATCATTAGAAAGATCTTTCTTTGTAGGTATTCGAAATGTGCCACACAAGAGACAATTGCTGAGGAGCAATTTCCAGGACAATATGTTCCATCTCCCAGTGGATCAAGAGGCAATATTTACCTGCATTTTTCCTTGAATTCTACACCTATAATATGCTTCTCCCAGGCAAATTCTGTGTGAACAATGACTAGGCAGCACCCAAGAAGTAGGCACTGGCATGTGCTGTGTAACAAAATAAAACACATGAGCATGGGTGTAAGACAGCCCCCCTCTTCCCCCTCCTCTCCCCCGCAAAGTAAATCCTGTCGGTGTGGCCAGCAGAACAAGCAGTGCCTGTTTTGGCTCCCATGGTTTTATAAGCAGGTTTTTGTTTCAGTTACACTGATTGAGGACTTTGGGGATTGTAGCAAAGCAGCTCTGTACATACATGCTGTGTTGCTTTTGTTGGCCAGTGTGGCTCCCACAGACCCTGTTACTGCAGTCATTTTCTCTGTGAGCTGACAGAGGCTTAGTCACCTCTAAAATGTCAGTGCATTTGCAGTTTGTGTCTTTAAACAATCAGGAAAACCAGAATATTTAAATTTATTTATTTATTTTGAAACTCTTGTTGGAGAGAGCATTTTCGTTTTTAAAAAGAATCAACAAAGGTAGGACATTTTTTATTGCCAATTCTTTTAGAAAGTGTGTTCTATTTGAAATACTTCACTTCCAGGAGGAGGCTTTTATTAATTATAAGACTCCTGGGACATCTCAAACATTGATTCATTTTTTATAGATGCTCAGCAATTTAATGGCTTATTAACTGCATATCCAAGCCTGTCAACTCAAAGGACTGCTCTAACACATAGGACCACGAGGTTCAAATAGTAACAGACCTTAGATGATTCTGAGGAAAAGAAAGCCATCCTTATCAGACCAATTAAGTGATATCTGTGGTTACAGAGGTCTTTGTGCTGAACTTCCAGGCAACTTTTCAGTGTCAGTTGGCATAACCTGCGCTAGTGTTGAGCTTTAGCAATTAATACGTTCCATATGCCTTGTTTCATGTCCATCAGATTTCCCTGAGACAGTTGTATGTGGACAAAGTGACCATAATTGTCTGCCCAACATGTTTACTCTTCCTGATTTGTATCACTTGCCTCAGCCCAGAAGCCACCAGGAATTCTTCTCAGTGCTTCAGGATGGGGCTTTTGGCCTTTTTAGAATGGAGCACTCTCAGTCCTTCATCATGGATCAAGTTATATATAAAATAGTATGATTTGGAAGATGGGATTTATCTAATCCAGCTTTAGAAAATTATATGCCTAAATGCCTTACTTTTTTGTTTGAGCTATTTGTCTATGCTCTGTTCATATAAAATAAGAAGAAAAAAGAAATTTTGAAGTTTAAGAGAGCATAGCTGTTTTGTATACACATTTTAAGTTATCACCTCTTCAACTTAGAATGAGTAATTCAGTCCACAGATACAGAAGAGCCTAAATGGATAAATTTAAATGAAGACCCTTACTATTTGCCAAGAAACATATGAGAGACATAATCTATAGATTAACTGTTAAAATGGGCAAGTCTAGGCATAGTATTTGGTTTCTTATGCTTGGTGCAATTGTCCACATTACTGGGTGAGAGATAATTACACTTAAGACTTTCCCGATGGACACTGTATTGAGATTAATGATTTCTGCAAGACTGATGCTTTGACCAAAGAGGTAAAAAGAGTCTTGATCAAATTGAAATCAGAAACTTGTCAGACATTCAGCCTTTTTTACTGCTGTAACTGTTTATGTCTGCAAGGGATTGAGTTGGTCTCCTTAACAATTGGCATCAGTATTTGACATGGTGTTGGTCATGTTACATTTGCTTTCCACTTCTGACTGATGAAGTTTATCATCCAAACTCCAGCAGAATCACTTTAACATTGAAAGCATGCTTATGTATGTGCATTATTCTGACAGTACTTGAGAAATGACAAGTTGCACCCAGAAAATGAAATTCTGTCAGGCTCAAATTAATTGAAGCATAAGATATGACATAAAGTTTCAAAATTATCATTCCAGGCTTTAGGAATGAACAAAAGACCAGAGTCCCAATGCCATCACTCACCATGAAAGGTGCACTAGTCCCAGGACACAGCTTGAGTTTATTGTTTTATTATTACACAGCTAAGACAGCCAGAGGCACGAAAATAACATACAAAGCTTCCAAGAGCCATGAGATTTAAAAGCATACAAAACTTGGTATCCATTGATTTTTCTAGATGCGTTCTTTAGACTCAATTTATCACAACTAAGTCACATCCCATGACCCACAGAATGCCCTGTGCTCCCCCAGTCTCCATGACTCCTGATTTCCTCACCCATGTCATGCCCTGGTTCTCACTGTGTCAGGAGTCAGTGGGAGCAGTGCCTCCACTCAAAAGCACCAAGCCCTGAGTATGGCTCCAGCTCTGTGGGAAAGGGAGAAACTCCAAGACTGCAGAATTACATCTTCACAAGAAAATACATACACATGTATTAGCAAATTTGAGTTTAACTACTTTTGTTTCCACAGTTATTTTAAAAGGATAGAATCTTTTCTGTACAGAATTTAATTTCTTAAATTCTATTTAAATTACTAAATTTAAATTTTATCTATGAATTTTATCTTTAAATTTAATCTATAAATTACTATTTAATAATTTATCGTTTCTTTGCTAGTATTGCTTGGATGATATTAGTTGCTTCTTTTGGATGAAGAGACTAAGTTTTTTTAATTCTCTGCATGAATAATCTGCAACATTAAAATAAAGGAATAAAGTTACAAAGTCCTCTGACATGTTTAGAGGGCAAATTTCAAGAATTAGACTGTAAACAGTAGAAACAATTTTAACCTTTTTTTTTTCTTCTTTCTGTCATCATGATGGCTGGGATTTGTTAATATAGATATTGAAAATCACAAGTCTGACCTCTTCAGACCTGTTGAAAATAAGATATGGAGGAAGAACACATACAAGAGATATCATGGTAAAATCCCAGGACACAGCGATGTCACCACATCTGTGCTCTATTAGACGAACTGGCTGATGAATACTCCGTGTATGTGATGCACCTGTGCCCCAAATGAATTTGTTCTACTGTGGTCATATCTGCCATGTGACCTTAATCCTTATATTCAATTTAATCTGCATGTCTTCCTTCCTGTGGTAGAAATGTGGTCAAGGCTGCAGGCAGCATCAGGAATACAACTGACAGATCTGTTAATAATGCCTGAAGCAGATGAAGACTTTTGCTTTGAAAAGATAAGAATAAAACACCCCAAAAATTATTCAGCAATTATTACATTGTCCTATTCTCAGGGGAAGTGGGGACCATATATAATCTTTGCTTTATAGGAAGTTTTACATATTTGAAAAAGCTACAGACAGAGAGATTCATGTTTCCAAACAGCATAAAATTATTCTAATTCCACACAGTTCAAGCATGAGTTTAGCAGCATGAGCTGCATGTGGATGTAGAGCTGAAGATCATTACCCTTTCCAAGGTTGAATTTGGGTTTTTTCCGTGCTATTCTAAAGGGTTGATGTGTCAATGTCAAAAGCATTTTTTAAGATCATGAAAGCTGTATATGCCATTTATCCCCAAGAAGCACCACCTTTTACTATGTCATGTAAAGAAAAAAAGATTAGTTTGACACAATTTCTTCCTCAAAAGTCTTGACAAGTATTTACGACCTCTGAAGAGTTTACATGAAGGTGGTTTGATTCTTACTTCCAATCCTAGTAATTAAAAAGAAAAAGATGTGCAGTTACAGTTTCATGTAACTTTTTAGTTACAAAAAGACAAAATAGCCTAATTGAGTAAATCATTTCAGAGGAAGCTTAGGTACTCTGAAATTAAGAATATAAAACTATCTAAAAGCCTCCATTATAGATACTTTGATGAAACCAGGGTTGTGTTTGTCCTTTCCAAGTTTATTTTCCCAGGGAAGTGTTGCCATTGCTTGCCGTGAGTCTGCTTTTGTGGTACACTCTGTACCCTGGGTTCCATTTCATCCAGCTCTGCCAATTGAGAGCAGCTGGCTCATCTGTGTTTCACCTGACCTGTTCTCTGCCCACTCCACCTTCTTTAGCCCTATTGCTGATATTATGTTAGTCATTTAATCACAGCTGATTTTTTTTTGTACTAGTGACTGAGGCAAAAAGAGCACTAATTGCCTTGGGGTTTTTTTGAGTCATAAACTATTAGCTTTCCTTCCTTCCCACATAGTAGAATGAATCTGATTTTTGTATTATTATTATTTTAATTTTTATTTTTATCATTGCACTTACAGAAAGTTTTGTTGTTAGCCCTAATGTCCTGACTGTATCCCACTTTCTAGACTGACTGCACTGTTTTGCTGTTAGATGCCCATGTTGCTTTTCTATGTTCATCATTAACAATTTAATCTAGTTTCCACCTTTTGCACAATTCTGTCCCAAGTAGCAGATCATTGCAAATTCATGACTTAATTAAAATTAACTTTGATTATACTTACCATTTTTCTTTTTCATTAGAACAATTTGTACTTGCATTCTGAATATTGCTCATTCAATCTTTACTAGTTCTCCTGAACTTTTTATCTCTTAGCATTGCTTGCCATAATATCTCATTCATTAATTCTGTGGGTTAATTAAAATGTAGGCCTTTATAAACAGTGTTGTTAATTTTTTTGTTGTTCTTCTTTCTTGTTGTTGTAAGCATCACTAATTAGAACATTTCACCCAAGCTGTCTTCCACCTTCCTATATGTTTCACACAGGAATCTGCATAGTTCCTTGCTCTGGGTGCACTGTTAGATCATTTAATAAATTGTCATCTTCTTGCACTTTACTACAGTGTAGACATGTTGAAGCATTTGATATTGGCTGTGGGAAACAAAGCCTCCCAGAGGTCATACTGGCAATGAAATCACAACTTTGTGGTTAATATATCACTTTGAGTCAATGAATGTCATTGGTTTCTTTGATATATGGATACAGATAAAGCAATTAGTGCATATACTTTTTTTACATGAAAAGGATCTGTAGTCTGTAGTAGAACAGTGAGGTAGTTGTTTTATGTGTATATATATGTGTTTATGAGTATTGTTTTAAAAGTTAAGACATGAGACATGAGAGCTGCTGGAGCAGCTGCCTTCTGCTCAGTGCTTAGTGCTAGTCTGGAAGGACTCCTGGGACAGAATGAGACAGAACTCTTTACTAGTTTCTTGTTTCAGTTTGGTTTTATTGCTTTATTTTCTTCTGTTGTGTTCTAAATAAAATGCATCATCAGAGGGGCCGTTCTGTAAACCAAACAGACTTTTTCTCTCTATTTCAAGACTTGAAGTTCAGAGCCTTGCACACAGTAAATTCTTTGCCATTAACCTGGATATCCAAAACCTGTAATTTTTATTCTCTTGTAGAATCAAGTGAACATGAAGAGAAGAGTACAGCTGTCTTGGGTGAGGCATCTACCACCCAGCCTTCTCCTGCACCAGGATATGGTCAACCTGAAGAAGCAAAGGAGGATATGGATGTAACAAAACAGACTAAACCTGAAGAGAATGATGACTTGGGCCCACTGCCTGATAACTGGGAAATGGCCTATACAGAAAAGGGAGAGGTCTACTTTATTGAGTAAGTCTTATTTCTTCTTTTTTTTAATAGCTGTATTGTATTCAACTG